>NC_045426.1:554099067-554445317 GCF_902635505.1 Sarcophilus harrisii | reverse complement strand
AGTCAAAAACACACTCCTTGAGAATCATAGATTTTCCATGACAACAATGGAGTAAATACGAGAGAAAAAAAGAGAGAAGATCCTTGGCTAAAAACTGGGGGAGTGTTTCAATGGGTCCAAATATAGGTTACTTAATCTGAATTGTAAAATTAAAGAATAAAATTGCATGGTATCTAACATCTTCCTACAAACTCAATATCATGATTTGCATCTGTTAATGAAAAATAAACCAAATATGTAGACAGCACTCACACTTTTAATTATAAAGGTCTAACTTCTGATAACTACTTTCTATTCTCATTTTATTTTTCACTTTTTTGGTTGTTCAAGGGTAACATTTATGTGACTTTGTCTTCTAAGAAGGAAGTAGAAAAATGAGAAAAATAAACAATAAAAAGTTACATATTCACAAACTTCTTTGGGTTGGCTTCTGAAGGGCATTCTTCACTTCTCCCTATTTGTTAGGTACAAGTTGAAGACATTACCACAAGACACAATTTAATAGATTGAGCTGCCTGTCAATCACCAGAGTAAGTAGGCCATGCAAGAGGTTGCTTCTGTTTCCTTTTGTTTTAATAGACATCTCTGTGATAAGCAGCTTAATTTGTTGTCATCTTAAAGATCAACAAGAATAGGGAAATGCTTTGGAACACACCAATTTCACATACATTTTTAATACAATATGTTTCATAAAATCCTACCAAAGTGGTTACATCTTGTCAGTAATGGTCCTTCATCTCAAATTCCTAGAGGGTTCTTTATTCAGGGAAAAGAGTGGTCCTGAGCTCCTGGGTACTCTTTAGGAAAAAAAAAACTGTATGATCATCTGCTTGTGTGTCAGTTTAAGTTAGAAATTTCTCTAGCACTGTCAAAATTTGGTCAATAGCAAATAACTTATTGTCATAGTTGATTGCAATAACAGGCATGTATTTGTCAATAACAATGTTTACAATGATGGAGAACACAGCTTATACACGCTGGATTTCTTGTTGCATACAAATCAAATGCTTATGAAGGAGAGGGAGAGCCAAGGCTTCTAAGATTAAACCTAGCTTTTGAATTCAGCAAACATTTACCAAACTCTTTGCTATGTAGAGAAAACTTTTTAATGTACCTATGGAGGTACAATATAAAGCTAATCCAAGTCTCTACTCTTATGAGACTGACAACCTAGTAAAGAATAATACTAGTATCTATGAAAAGCAAGAATAGATAAATTCCCTTTAACAGGAAACCACAG
Source organism: Sarcophilus harrisii (assembly GCF_902635505.1). NCBI lineage: Eukaryota > Metazoa > Chordata > Mammalia > Dasyuromorphia > Dasyuridae > Sarcophilus > Sarcophilus harrisii. The sequence goes on along the minus strand of NC_045426.1, from coordinate 554,444,077 downwards.
TGGCATATAGGGATCAACGAGTGGCCTCAAGGTTGGGTACCATATTTCAGGATAATATAAACAAATTGGAATATGTCCAAAGAAGAGTGATTAGAATGCTGAGGCCATTTCAAACTATTTTAATAGCACTCATTCAGAGACCTAAAGGTGTTTAACTTGGAGAAGAAAAAAAAAAAAGATTTAGGAATGCCAATTTTATCTCTAAGTATTGAAAGGTTCCATTATAGAAGAGGGATAATTTTCATTGTTTTTACCCTAGAACTGAGAGTAGACCTTAATCTGTTAAGTGGGGAATAGAGTGATCTATATGTAAACTTTGTAAAAACAAGTTGATTTTAATTCTGTTATCTTTTTTCATCCCAACTAGTTTTATTCATCTACAATACTGCTAGAGGCAGCTGGGTTATTTAGGAAGGGATAAAATTCCAGCCTTTCTGTGTTCATATCGAAATTGGCTTATCAAACTGTCTTGGACACCAGCACTTGTCATTGAAGCCTCTTGCTTCTATTAATGAGCTAGACAGAAGGCTTATACATTATGCCCAGATTTGGTAATGATACTCTCCATCATTGTAAAATGATATAATGTAAATAAGTTATAGAAAGCTATAATGTAAATAAGTATGATTCCTGTAGCTAGGTTAGATATAAATCCATTTGTATGTTATCCAGCCCTGGACTTCAAATATCAAAGCATAATTGATCACAGAATTTGAGAGATGGAAAGAACTTTAAATGTTCTTAAATGGAAAGAAGAATAGCACATGTTTAACATATATTAGATTACTTGCTGTCTAGAGGAGGAAGTAGGGAAAGGGAGGAAAAAAAAATTGGAACACAAGGTTTTGCAAGGGTAAATGATGAAAATTATCTATGCAAATGTTTTGAAAATAAAAAGCTCTAACAAAAAATACTGAAAAAATATATTATTTATTTTATTCTGAACTTAAGAAATAAAACAAACATTTCCATAACATGGTAGAAGAAAAAAAAAGATGATTATATGCAAAGTTGTGAATCTATTATGTAGAATTACTATTCATATTTTAAAATTTATAATTGGGTAGAATTTAACTTTTTTCTTCCCCTCCCCAAGTGCTAAATTCTAGAAATACAAATAGAAAAAAAAAACAGTTCTTGCCCTCAGGGAGCTTAAATTCTAGTGGTGAAATACCACATGCAAAAAAAAAAAAGAAAATGAAAAACTTGTTCTGGAGAGGGAGAAGGGATTTTCTTTGGGCATGATGGGAAAAGATTATTTAGTAAACTACTGAAGTAATGCAGGTAACAAATGAAGAAAATATGAAATCCAGTGGTTGTTGTGTGATTATAAAGAAGTGATAAGAAGAAATGTTGAAGAAGTAGAATTAATAAAACTTGCTAATCATCAGAGATGGGAGTTAAAGCCACAGTTTCTTGCCTCTAAGTGTACTGCTTCACATGCTATATTTTTGCCCAAGATAACCCACACTTATATAGAGAGAAATTATTCTCTGTCTTGATTGATTTGCAGATGTATTATATTAATAAGGTTTTTGCATTTCATTAAAATCAGGAAAAACAGGAGAATTAGGGAAGCATACAATTATTCAAAGGTTAGCCCCAATCTATCATTCAGTCAACAAGCTTTTGATAAGGATTTAACAATGCACAAGCACTGTGTTTAGCTCTGGAGATATGAAGAAAAATTAAATGATCCTGGTCTTCAAGAAACTATTATTCTAAAGAAGACTACCCACCCTTTTGAATGAAGGAAGGACAAACAACAGCAGTATAAACAATGTTGGAATACAGAATGTTTTATAAGGAAGGTGGCACTCAGGCTACCTTGAAATTCTAATTTTGCCTCCAATTTAAAACCTGTCTTGCCCTGAATATTTAATCTTTCAGTCTCTGTGTTCTAATCTGTAAAATAGCGATAATAGTAGAAATTATTTACAATGTTGTGTTAAAAAAAGATGATACTTTTAAGTACTTTGCCCACTTTAAAACATTATACAAATGCTGGCATTATTATTAGCTTCTACCCATCATTGCCTATATTCATGTCTGGAACATTATGGCCTTTGAAAGATGATAATAATACCTAATTCACCAAGAGTTCTCCATGGTTCAAGCCAAATATTTATATTCTTCAGATGGTGTGGGTTTCTGACCCTTCAACACCTTACATACCATCTTCTAGATGTATTCAAGGATTTTTATATCTCTTTTGCTATCTCCATAGTGCCTAGCACTTGACAAAATATTCCAGAAATAATCAAACCCAGCCAAGAATGAAAACTTAATTGGCTTAAAATATTAAAAGACATATTCTTCTCTTTACACATTTAAATTTATGGCCCACAGAATTATGAATTCCTTTCCCCCCCTCAAACTGGATGCTCTTAAACCTACTCTCATATTCCAAAATTATGTAATTGATTTGTCTTAGCCTCAATGTAGGACATTATACTTATTCTGCTTCATTTGTTTTTTTTTTTCCTATTGAAATCCACCATTCTTACTTATCAAGATCATTTGGAAACCTGTCACCCAGTATTAACTATCCCTCCTAGCTTTGAATCATCTACAGATTTGATAAGCATGCCATATATGTCTTCATTTGAATCTCTTGCATAATGGCAAACTGAGCAGGGCTAAGGATAGGACCTTCAAGCATGGCAGAAGAAATTTCTTTGTGTTTTCAGTAGCATTGCTCAAACAGCTGCAAATTCATATCATGGTGCTGAATCCAGCCCACATGCTTTTCATCTTGTTCACAAGGATATTGAGAGACTTTGTCAAATACCTTGATTAAATTAAGATATTCTATCTCTGGAATTATTCTGTTCTATCAGTCTAGTAACTCTAATAGAAAAAAAAAAGAAGAAGGAAATGAGATTAGTTTGGCTTAATTTATTCTGAGTGCTGGCTTCTTGTTTTCACTGCTTCCTTTTCCATGGGTTTACAAACCATCTGTTTAATAATCTTTTTTAGAATTTTTCCAGGGACCAATGTCAAGTTTACCCAGTGAGCAATTTCTGGTATTTGTTCTTTCTCTCCTTGTGTAAAACATTCATTTACTCATCTTCTATTCTCCATGAGTACTACAATCACATTTTAAAGTATTTTCATTATTCTGAAATCTAATTCATCTCCAGGATCTAGAGACTTGGAAATGGCTAGTATTCTCTTATTATATCTCTTCTATCTTGAAACTAATTTTCTTTTAAATGTTTTGTCTATCTTTTCTGGTCTGAATATTGTTCATTTTGTGAAAAGAAGATGGAAACAAAATGGTAGGATAGTAGTTCTGGCCTCTTGTTATTTATTAACACTTTAATTTAAGTGTTTGGTCTGTTCTTTTGTATTTAACCTCTAGTTTTTATAACACTTTTAAAAATGTTTCCTTTATTATTTTTCACACAAGAGACAGTTTGAACACTAGAATGGCATCAAGGAAATTTGAGTTTGAATCCTCTTAAATACTTGCTAGTTGCAAGGCTAAATCACTTAAACTCTCAGAGCCTTCAATCTTTAGAGGTATGTGCTAAATCCCCTTATTCTCCTTCAGAGTTTCTTTCAACTATTTCTTCAGTTTGGGGAGCAGCGCATGTTTTGACTATAAATAGTGTTTCTCTTTTTTGCTACAGAAAACTCCACAGAAAAAAAATGGTTGTCTGTTTCTGTGACTGGTGATTGTAGGGTCTGAATGACATGATGTTTGTGAAAGAACTTTGAAAACTTTTTTTGTACACAGCTGTGGAAATTTAAACAGCTGTTATTGATTATATTAATGTTATTTTTCTACATTACCTTTAATTCTTTTTTCTGGGCCAAAATTTAGTTCAGAAAATTAGTTTCAGTCATTTTGATGAAATTACTGTAAGACTAGTCAAATTTTTATCAGATATTCTTCTATTTGAAAAGAAAGACACACAGAACAATGTTTAAATAGTGGAAGTTTCCTATTATTGCTATATTTGGCAGCTTGAGGTACAATTTTTGTTTTCTATATTGATTCTGCTTTCTTATATTAGTCTAAATGAATCAAAATGTTATTATACTAATTCATTCCAGTGTAAAGTCAGTAGTAGAAAAGAAAATTCACAGAATTTGGAATAAGACTATAAAGAAACCCTTCTTTAGCACTGATCATACTTGTAGCCCCCAAAGCTAGAAAGATTGAATAGGAAAACTGCCTTCTTCTTTTTCTCATTATGATGAAAGTAACTGACAAAATAAGTCTACAAAAAGTCTCATCATTTCCCTCCAGAGAATTTTATACATTAGCTATAATGCTGTTTTGAAGGTGGCAGCTTCTGTGGCATTTGTTTTGTTTTTAGCACACAGACCTAGTGATGGGAGACAGGGTGATGGTGGAAGAACTTTGAGCTACAGACATAAAGGGGCTATATTCCTGTAGCATACTTAGAAAATTTCAAAAAATGATTTTATAGGCAATAATTCAGTCCAGAATGTAAGTCTTTGGTAGAAGAGATATTTCTTGAATTGCTTCCATATTGAGCAGGAAGGAATGGCAAGAGGAAGAGGTGGATGGAAGGATACTTAACATGCCTATACAGGAATAAAATGTCAGATATTTCAAGCTTTTATAATGAGCTTCTGTGTGTATTTTTGATGCTGTTTTGTTTTTGACTTAGTATCTGTGGACTAGGCAATTCATCCATAAGATCAGCAAAATCATTATCACAGAGCCAAGCTTACTGGTCTCCTTGACTATGGTAGTTTTGGTTGCATTACTTGTCAGGTGTAGTGCAGGGCTGGAGCATTAAATAACAGTGACTTATTAGCATTATACTCCCACAAAATACTTGAATGTCCAGGCCTGTGTGATGTACTATTTAAGCACAAAAGGGGAAACATGTTCAGGTTTGTCCTTCCTTGTGGTGTTATAGAATATCAATTAATCATCCACCATTTACACGTTCACATATATCTATGTTAGCTCCAATGTGATATGAAAAACTTTAGATCCTGTTTCCAATCATGATTATCTGAGAGAATGATGTTGCATGATGAAAAAAAGGCTTCTAACTGGGGGAGTTGAAAGAATTGATAATTGTTATCTGAAATGAAGTTTGAATATAAATAATGCAGCCAGGCCATCTCTTGGTCACATTCATACTTTGTGGAAAGTGAAGCAGTACTCCTTTGAGCTGCCAGATGTAAGAGGAACAGCTGGCTACCTTCCCTGTCCAACTATCTTTCATCATTAAACACTTGATACCTCTGTTTCTTTTGTGTTTATTCTTTCATAATATTTGACAAATTGTTATTTTTAAATAGAAATGCACAGGCAACTGTGAATCCAGAAGTTCCCAAGGTCTTATAAATTACTAGAGACTGTAGCCATGTCCATTGGAAAAGTTGTGGCCAAAATCAGAGTTAACATTTGTTGATAAACATGAAAAGATAATCACCTGAGAATGGTAATATATTTAGGGAATGAGAAATCTTATAGTAGAGAAAAGTGCTGATACTATATTCAACAGAGACATGGAACCTCAGGCACCAACTGGATTGTTTTCCCACGATACATAGATCCCTAAATAGAATTTTATGAGGGCTCTACAAAAGAAGAAATGAACTTTTAGGTCCAAAAGTTGGGAGGAATCTTTTGACACATGTATTCTCCACACAGGAACCCCACTATAGTCACACCTTAAAGCTGAACCAACTTCACCCAGTGATAACTTGAGCACAAGGGGAGAATGTGTCAGTAGTTTGGGTGTAATGTTAATGTTATGTTTTTACTATATTTTCTTAGCAAATCCTTTTCTAAAAGTTAATGGAATTTAATTGGTTAATTACTAATGGGAAACATACCACTGTCATCTTTAAAGTAGCTTTTTAGAAATAATGAATCCTCAGGATTACCTTTAGAAACCTAAGAAGGAATGTTCCTCTAGACCATGAGAAAGAAAATAGTCAACTGTGTTCTCTGGGCATCCCAAAGTGTGAGTGTGAATGCCTTCTTAGGGGAATGAGACTATGGGGAGTGCTGCATAATGACCCTATAGAGAGTGATATTTAGTTTGATATTGTAGATTACTAAAGTGCTATATTCTTTGTGTTCATAATAGATTATGGTAGGTCAAAACAAAGCATGAAGATCACACTGTTAAAAATAAAATACAGGAATAGTGGAATATTGAGTCTTTACCTCCTCATACAGGGTATTTGCAGGAGTTTAAAGGAATTACTTCTTTTTTTCTTGGGATCAATACCAGAACACAAGGATCAAAATATCTGAATCACATGTTGGGATTATTTTTAGGAACATACCTTAAGACACATAGTTTGTCAGAGTCTGGATATACCCACTTGTTTCACTAAGGCGCTATTTTGTACAGGTCAAAAATGAAGAGCTTTACTAAGAAAATCATTCATAATTGGGTGGTAGGTTACACAAATACACAAGTCCTTCTGTTTCAGTGTGCCAAAGTTTCTTAAAGGTGCAGGAAAACAGTGTGTTGGGGCTCATGCTTTAAAAACCTAATTATCCTATAAAGTAACTCCCTTGCCAATTTCTGATTACTCCTCATAGTGTATTCTTACCGGTAGTGTAACAACTAGTCCAATTTTTAAAATGGTCCCCAAATGCTTTCTTATACTTCAGTGAGATGACTATTCCACAGTTAGCCAATTTCACTGCTGTTTTAAAGACTGTCTCCTATATCGAACCTAAATTCTACTTTTCTTAATTTCATCCAATTTCAACACTCTTAAAAATCCTCCCATGGGAAGCAATTCACCTACTTCTTTGAATTCTTCATTCTTCAAATAGAATACTTGAAGGAATTCTCTAGTTTATAAAAAAAAAAAAAAGGAAAAAAAAACCTCTCTGAAAGACAAGTAAATAGCTACAAGTTTTAGAAAGATATGTATACACATATATACCTAGAAACATTTATATAATACATATCTGTGAGTTTATATGAATTCACATATGTGTATATAGGATATGTGCATGTGTATATGTGCAACGGATTATATGTGTTTATTGTTTATATATATATATATATATATATATATATATATATATATATATATGTATTTTGGCTTTTTCCCTCCTTTTTATTTCTCTGCCTGGCCTATGTTTATTGAATGCTACACAATGTCAAGGAAGCAGCATTTGTAAAAGGAAATTTATTTAACTCTAGGTGAGATGTACAAATGTAATAATGGGTCTCAACTCGTGTTTAATTTGAAGGCTCCCTCCTCAACAAAACTGTTCATAATGGACAGTTCAAGTCAAATTATCCATTATTGCTCCAAAAGTTTACAATTAAACTATCGATCACAACTGGCAGTGATTCCTCAAGCAGCCTGAATTCAGCTATAGCCATGGTGTATTGGAAAAAGCATTTAGAGGAGAAAAGAGAATGACATGGGCACACATAGTCACACACATACACACATACACAGATGCACACTGAAGCATCACTCAGGTAATTCTGAAATTAAGGAGCCAGCCTACAATAATAATTATGCACTGTGGGTACAGAGTTTTAATAGACCATGTCCCCTGCAATTTGTGACTTCTATCCCTGTCTGTAAAAATTGGAGTTTAAGAGGTTCTGATCCATGGGGAACCAAACTCAGCTTTTAGCCTCCTTCAGACAGTGCAGAATGCATCTTTTCTGGGGAATTCCACAATAAAATGACTGTTATTTATCATTACAAACCTCTTTATCATTTAGTCAATAAAAGGCCTCTCTCTCTCTCTCTTTTTTACTTTTTTTTTCCTGTGGTGTGCTCAGAGTAAGAAATCTGTATTATTCTCTCCTGGCCTGAAGGCAGGAGATGTCAAAAGCTAAATCATGATCTGCCCTGGCTTCCTGGCTAAATTGTGTATGAAGGCCTGAGGCAAAAAGGTGCACATGCTCATTATTTGAAACAGAGATTCTCACCCCCCCCCCCAATTTTAGTTTCTCTCTATCTCTCTGTCTCTGTGTCTCTTGTCTGTCTGTCTGTCTCCCTTTCATTTTACCCTTTTACACACTGAGATATATAACATATTTCTGAAAGCTCCAATATGAAATAAACCAGATTGAGCTGAATATGTCACTTCTACGTATTTTGGATCAGAAAATAGAGAAGTAAGTTGTTGTGGGTGGCAGAGGAGGCAGCAGATTTCACCTTTTGAACTTTTTTGATCATGGTGAAAAATGAATGTTATTTATGAGTGCTTGTCAATGAGAGATGCCTTCATAAAAACTGAGCAAATCTGTAGAAGGCCAGCTTTTTAGTTAAGCAATACTAGGGTTACTGTCACTCTCAAACAAAGACAGAAGCAGATTGCCTTAGTCAAAAGATTAAAGGCTAGATTCCTTTACTTCCCCAGATTCATAGAATCATAGCACCATAAGACACTGAAGAGATTTCAAAAAAGTCTATCTAGCCCAATACATCCCTAAATCAGATTCATTATATTATTCCTGATCAATTCTCATTCAACTGTTGCTTTGAGACTTCCAGTATGAAGGAACCCACTACTGCCAAAGTAATTCATTCCACATTTGAAAAATACTCATTGGTAAGAATTTTCTATTCATTAAACACAAACTTGTCTTCCTGCAGCTTTTACCCATTGGTGCTCTAGCACCAAAAATTGCTAGCTTCCTCTTCCTATCCTTAATATGTATTGAATAGTATAGGTCAGGCAGGTTCTGACTTTTAAAAGTTGATTAGTACATTTTCATTATTGAAACAGAAATACATAATTATAAATTTTATATTTGAGTAGTTTGCACAAATCTCCTCAATCACACCAAGAATAAAACACATGGATATAACACTTTACCTTACAAAACACTTTTCTTATGAATATTATTGTCTCTCTTTTACAGAAAAAAATCAATATAAATATTCAATAAAAACTCAAATCCCTTGTTACACTGGAAAATCACAGAGAATTGATAAGGAGTTCTCAAAGGCTGTGATAGTGGAAATCAATCTCTGATTTGATAAAACTAGCTGTTGCATGAGCACCAAAGTCACTAAGTTAAGAGAAGATCTGGTTGTTACTTGAAAGATGTATTTTTTTGGTCAAATGAAATTTCAAATATTGTCAACTAAGTCTTAGATGGAATTATGCTTAGTGTTTATTAAAAAAAAAATGATTTAACATTAATTTATGCCAAGTGCCTAAAGAAGAACTGGGTGTGGCATCCTAGTTTATATAAAGAACTAATTTTGGAGTCAGGATGTTCTGAATTGAATTTCTGCCCTTTGCTAAGTACTTTCCATTGAGAGAGTACCTTTGAGAAAGTAATTTTAACACCTTAATACCTCAGCCAGTTCAGGGAGAACATGTCCAAATTTGTATCAATGGAGAGAGTTTCCACACTGAGAACTCTTATGGTGATGAAATCACAGATCTGGTAAAAAATAAAAATGATTAGCACGATGAAGATCCAGAAGGACCATAATATGTGGGTTTTGCTGTCAAGGATTTTATGATGCATTAGGGGACTTACAACATAAAATGATATAATAGGACATAATAATGTAGAAAAAGTAGAGTAGAGAAGCTAAAAAATATTGAAATTCAGAGAAGGAAAAGTTTGATATAGGTCACAGAAGCAGAATATTTCTATTATATAGGGAAAGGGACAAAACAAATATTAGCCGTCCACATGCCAGGAATTATACTTAGTATTTTACAAATATTGATTCATTTGCTCTTCCCAATCACCCGGGGAAGTAAATGATATTACCATTCCTATTTTAAAATTTAGGAAATTAAGGTTAAAAAAATAAAAGACTTGCCCAGGGCCACCCAAAAAGTATGGGGCTGAGGCTAGATTTAAACTGAATTCTTCTTACTAAAGGCTGAGTTCTTTAAGCCATTGTACCAAAATACAGGACTTTGAATTGTCCTCTTTTGCTATGCTTTTATTTTGATAGAAAATTTATAATTGAAGAGTTTTGCATTTCTCTTTCCTTTTTCACAGGAGAGACAAAAACAAATGCATATTTTTATTTATTCACTTGTTTGTTTATGTTTTATACATTAAAAAGATATTGATAATGGAAATGCAAAAATCAAATGTAAATAGATACTATCATGATGTAAATATATGTACACACTTGCCTGTGTCTATATATATTCATATAGCTCTGTTTCTCTGTGTGCATGTATACATATATGTATGCTAATATAAATACACATATATACATAGGGGTGTGGGTGAATGAGTGGGTATGTGGGTAGTGTATGTGGAAAGAAAAGGAGACAGAGACAGAAAGAGAGTGACAAAGAGACTGAGGCACCCATACACACACACACATAGAAAGAGGGAGGTGGAGAGAGTTCTTTACTTTTTCAGTCATACCCAACTCTTAATTATCTCAGTTTGGATTTTCTTCACAAAAATTCTGAAGTGATGTGCCATTTCCTTCTCCAGCTCATCTTACAGAAGAGAAAACTGAGGGAAGTGGGGCTAAGTGGCTTACCCAGAATCACAAAGCTCAGATATTAAGTATCTGAGACTAGATTTGAAATCAGCAAAATAAGCTGATTTTAAGTCTAGCACTTTACCCACTGTGCCAACTAGTTGCCCTCAAATCCATGCTAGAGTTGTGCAAACTTGGCCAAGTCACTTAGTCTGAGCTTCATTTTTCTCCCTTGTGAAATGAGGACCTTATTAAATTTCTTGTTTACCTCATAGAATTGCTTTAAGCATTATGAGATAATATGTGTAAAATGCTTCACAAATCTGAAAGTATTTTATTAAAGTCAGTAATTAAGTTTGGTATTTATGAAATGGACAAATAGTTACATCATCTCAACACACCATTTGTTGTTATTGAACTCAATTTCCCTAAAAAAAATATCAGATTGTTCTTCTACTGTGTTTACTATGATGCATGGTACATAAGGCATGACTACTAAAGATATCACTGTAGTTTAGTAGGGTATATAAGGGCTAAGAAGGACTGGAAGATAGACATTCTATCTTTGACCATCCTCATGGTGGCTCTCCTGCCTCTTGTACTATGGGGGACATGTTGAGACTGGCAGACAGTCTCTCTGCTGAAGGAGATTAGGTCAGACTGAGACTGGGTCAGACTATGACAGACATAGACTGTGTAAGAGACAATAAAGACTTTGGATTCTATTCTTATCCATTCTCCTGGTATCTATCCTATTGAGACCAAGGTCCTTCCAGAGGACCTTCAGAAAGCTAGCCTGACCATTACAAAAGCCAGTAATAAACAACAAAGCCAACAAAGTAGAGTGTAATTTTTCAAGGGAAAATGGATATCTCGTGAAGAAGAGGATTTCTAAGCATTCCTGATGAAAAAAAAAAAACAGACCCAAATAGAAAATTTTACTTTCAATTACAAGACTCATGCAAAACATAAAAAGGCAAGCATAAAAGAGAAATCATAAGAGATTCAATAAGATTCAAATGCTTATATTTATATGTGGGGAAATGATATTTTTATCTCCTAAGATCTTTATCATTATTAGGGCAGTTTGAAGAATTCTACATAGAATGAGGGCCCAGGAATGAGACAATTATGTTGGGATGATGAAAAAAAAAGTATGCTTAAAAAGAAAGATGCTCTGAAAGGATAGAGAAGGGAGAATTGAGGAAATTACCTCACATAAAGGAGGCACGACAAGGAATAGATTTTACAGTGGAGGACAAAATGGTAGCTAGAGGGATGGTAATGTTGCATATCTTATTCACATCTAAATTGACACACACACAGACCGATGCATTAGGTAATAGAAATATATCTTCCTCAACTGGGAAGTAGGAGGGCTAGAGGAAAAGGTAAAGGAATTGGTGATGAAAGGGAAGGAGCAGGTAAAATATGGCAGAAGTTACAAAAAAAAAAAAAAAGATTTTAGAAGAGCGACAGAAAAAAAAAAACAGAAAAAAAGATAAAAAGAAATAAAAAGAAGAAAATAGGATGAAAGGAAATACACAATCAGGAATCATAACTGTGAATATTCATACAATGAACTTATTCATAAAATAGGAGGGAATAGCATAAAGGATTGGAATTAAAAATCCAATAAAATGTGGTTTCCAAGAAACACTTGAAACATAACAGAGTTTAAATAAGGAGTTAGAGCAGAATCTATTATACATCTGGTGAATCAAAAATTGTTGGCTTTGCCATCATCATCTTAGACAAAGCAAGATAAAAATATCCTTAATTTAAAAAAAATAAATAGAGTAATTTTTGGATGATTTTCTAGGATTCTCTAATTATATCATATTATTTGCAAAGAGTGATATTTTTATTTCCTATTTTATTGCCTATTCTAATTCCTTTAATATCTTTTTTTTTTCTTATTGCTAAAGCCAACATTTATAGTACAATGCTGAATAATAGCTGTGATAATGTGCATCCTTGTTTCACCCCTGATATTACTGGGAATGTGTCCAGCCTTTTTCCATTACAAATTATGCTTTTTGTTGGTTTTAGATAAATACTATGTATTATTTTAAGGAAAGCTTTCTTTATCCTATGCTTTCTAGTATCTTTAAAAGAAATGGGTGCTGTATTTTTTCAAAAGCTTTTTTGCATCTATTAAGATTATTTCATATGATTTCTGTTGGTTTTGTTATTAATATGGTTGATTACAATAATATGTTTCCTGATATTGAACCAGCCCTGTATTGCTGTTATAAAGCCCCCTAGGTTATAGTATGTTATTCTGCTAATAAGCTGCTGCAATCTCTTTATTAACATTTTACTTAAATTTTTGCATCAATATTCATTAGGAAGATTGACCTGTAATTTTCTTTCTCCTGGTTTAGGTATTAATGTCATATTTGTGCCATAGAAGAAATTTGGCATTGTGCCTTTTTCAACTATTTTCCCAAACAGTTTACATAGTATTGGAATTAATTGTTCTGTAACTGTTTGGATGAATTCACTTGTGAAATTCTCCGGCCCTAGAGAATTTTTTCTTAGGAGGTTCATTAATGGTTTGTTCAATTTATTTTTCTAAAATTGGACTATTTAAGTAATTTATTTCCTCTTCTGTTAATATGGGCAATTTATATTTCTGTAAATATTTTTGTAAATATATTATGTTTATATTATATTTTTGTAAATATTCATCCATTTCCATTAGATTGTCCAACTTGCTGCCATACACTTAGGCAAAATAACTTCTAATTATTGCTTTAATTTTTTTGTCATTGGTGGCAAGTTCACAATTTTCATTTTTGATGCTGATGATTTGTTTTTTTCTTTATTTTTTAAATCAAATTAACCAAAAGTTTATCTATTTTTTTTTCATAAAACTAACTTAGTTTTTTTTTTTATTAGTTCAATAGTTTTCTTAGTTTCAATTTTATTAATCTCACCTTTGAGTTTCAAAATTTCTAATTTGGTATTTAATTGCAGTTTTTTAATTTGTTTCATTTTTTGTTTGTTTGTTTTGCATTTTTGGTTTTATTCCCAATTCAATGATCTCCTCTTAGTCCTCCTGTTGTTAGTCCTGGTTTTTTTTTTTTAACCCACTCCACCCATTACATTTTTCCCTAGTGTTTCTGCCCTCCCTCCTATTCTGCCCTTCCAATATCTTTCTTCATTCTCCTTCTACTTCTTTATAGGGTTATATACATTTTTTCCCAATCTAAATGATCAATTTATTCCCTTTTAGAACCAAAATTGATGAGATCAAGTTTCAGACAATGCTTATCTCCCTCCCTTCTTTCCCTGGATTGTAATAGATCTTTTGCATTCTTCATGAGAACTAATTGTCCCATTATACCCACCCACCCCACTTTCTTCTTTTTCAAGTACAGACTTTTTTCTACTCCATACTGTCTTTTTTTTTTTTTTTTTTTGATTGATATCACATCAGAGTCAATTCATAACCACACCCACAATTCATGTGATATTCCCTTCTATCTGTCCCAATGACAGATACAATTCCAGATATCATTTTCCCATCTAGGGATATGTGAAGACTGTGTATTTTAAAATCAGCTGGAGTCAGGAATTCAGGTTAGGGGAAAATTGTCAGTCTTTATTCTCAGTGAAGAAAGATGTGAGGTGGAAGAGAATAGGCAATAGCAATGTGTGCAGCTGAGTCAAGAAGCTAGCTAGACCAGCAGCCACAAGACCAGCAGCTAGGAGCATAGAACCTAGGCCCAATCTCTCCCAGCCTCTCTTCCTGTCTCTCTGCCTCCACCCACCAAAATCATCATTTCCTATACAACACATCAGGACTTGCACAGAGAGTGGGTGGGGGCCATTCTTTATCCAAGCATGTATATTAATAGAGTATAATCCAATTACTATTTAGTCTCATGTGCTTGGGACCTCAGGGCATCAACTCAAGCCTCAGCCCATTGCAGGGATATAAACAGTCTAACCTTTAAATAATATGTGTGTGTGTGTGTGTGTGTGTGTGTGTGTGTGTGTATTTTCTATGTTTCTCTTGAGTCCTGTGTTTATAGATTAAAATTTCTCTTTAGTTCTGTTTTTTTTTTTTTTTTTTTTTTTCCAATTGAAATGATTGAAAGTCCCTTATTTCAGTGAAGCTCCATCTCCTCCCCTGAAAGATGCTGAGTCTGGCTGGGTAGTTAATGCTTGGTTGTAGACCTAGGTCCTTTGCTTTCAGCAACATGGTATTCCAGGCCCTCTAATCCTTGATTGTAGAAGCTGTCAAATCCTGGGTAATGGTGACTGTTGCTCCTTGATATTTAAATTGTTTTTGTTTGGCAGTTTGCAGTACTTTTCTTTGAGATTGTATTTCTGGAGTTTTGCAACAATGTTCCTTGGAGTTTTCCTTGTGGGATCTCTTTCCAAAGGTGATCAATGGATTGTTTCAATGAGCATTTCCTCCTCTTTTTCTAGAATATTGGAGCAGTTTTTTAAAATAATCTCTTGTAGAATGCTATCCAGGCTTCTTTTTTGGTCATGGCCTTTGAGAAGGCCAATAATTTTTAAATTGTGTCTTCTGAATCTTTTTTTCAGTTTGGCTGTTTTTCCAGGGAGGTATTTCCCATTTTCTTCTATTTTTTTTCATTACTTCTAATTTTTTTTTTTTTGTTTTTGGATTAATTCTTGCTGTCTTGCAAAGTTATTAGTTTCCATTTGTCCTGTTCTAGTTTTTAATGTTTGGTTTTCTTCAGTTACCTTTTGTATATATTTTTCCATTTAGTTAATTCTACTGTTTAAGGAGTTATTTTGTTCAATTTTTTTTTCTTTCCTTTTCTAATTGTTGACTCTCTGATGCATCTCTATCATTTCCTTTCTCATTTTTATTTTAAGCATTCCAAGGAAGGCTCTTTGGGTTTGAGATCTATTGATATCACTCTTTGAGATTTCTTCTGAGAATGTTTTGTCCTTGTCTCAGTTTGTATGTTGGTCTGCTCTATCACTATAATAGCTTTCAATGATCAAAGGTCTTTTCTGAGGTCCTTTATGTTTTTTGCTCATTTTCTTTTCTTTTAGTATTTTCTTTTTTTTTTTTTTTTTTTTTTTTTTTCCTTTCATGGTTGAGCTCTGCTCCTGGAGCAAAGGGGTGATTTCCCAAGCTTCCTGTGCAGCTTTAAGCCTTGTCTTTGAGCAGAGGGGACCTTTGTGTTTGCAGGGTGTAGCTTTGCCTGCACTTTTCAGGAAACAGCCTAGTTTTCCAGAGTTTGTCTTCTGAGCTGGGACTGGAAGCTGGCCCACCGATTTGCTCCTTTACTGAGCCAGGACTGAAAGTTTTAGTTGCTGATTTCTTGTGACTAAGAAGCTCTTGCTGGCTTTCCCAGAGTCTATCTCAGCTGGGTTAATCTCCCTTTTCACCCCAGTGAGATTGATCTTTCTTGAACTTTTTTCCAGTATACCTTGAGGTGAAGAGTGGTTCTATTTTTTCAGACTCTGTTCAGTGACTTCGTTTCATGTGGTTTTTGAGGGGAAACTGGGAGAGCTCTAGGGATTTCCTGGCTTTACTCCCCCATCTTGGCTCTTCCCCTAGAAGTCCATCCAGATTTTTAAAGAAAAAGTTGATTGAATTACAGGAGGAAATAGTAAAACTATAGTTGGTGAGACCTCAGCTTTCCCCTCTCAAATCCATACTAATGTAGTCATAAAATATATGAGAAAAAAATCAAGGAGATGAATCTCAGAAAAATTATATATATATATATATTGAGAATAGAAAGGCATATACTTTTATCTCAGTTGTATATTGCACCTTCAAAAAGCTGACCATGAATCAGGATATTAAAAATGTCACAAATACATGCACAAAATCAAAAATATTAAATGCATTTTTATATCACAATACAATTAAAAATTATATCAAGAATAAAGGACTAATGAAGTGGAAGCATAATTAAAATCTAATTTGGAGAACTAAATAGTCTAATATTAAACAATGAGTGGCATAAAGAATAAATAATGGAAAGAATCAATAATTTAGTTCAAGATAACAATAAAATACATCCCAAAATTAGTGGGATGCCATCAAAACAAGATAGGGAGATTTTACATCTCCAAATGTATATTCCAAAACAAAAGAGGAGGCATATATAAATGAACTGGGTATTTAACTAAAAAAATTGGGAAAATAATAAAAGAATAATGCCAAATTAAATACTAAATTGAAAATCTTGAAAATCATAGGAGAAATTATTGAAATTGAAAATGAAAAAAAATTAAGTAATAAACAAAGCTATACATTAGTTTTTTTTTTTTTATAAAAAAATAGGTAAGCAGTTGACTGATTTTAAAAAGTAAGAAAAATTTATTACAAATATTAAACTTGAAATGTGTGAATGCACTAATAGTTCAGATTAAATAAAATAATTTATACTTGTTTTGTCTTGTTATATTCCAGTTAAGTTGAGAATCTACTTAAAATGTCTAAATATTTACAAAAATATAAAATATATCATAGCCAGATGAAAAGAAGAGGCAATAAAATAGTTAAATAATGCTATCTTGGTCGGGGGTGGGGGAGGGGGAAGGAATGAACAAGCCATCAATAAGGTGCCTGAGGAAAAAAAAATTCCAGACTAGATGAATTCACAAGTGAATTTTATCAAACATTTAAGGAGCAATTAATTCCAATTATATATGACATATTTGAAAAAAATGTAAAGGCATGTGTTTTACCAAATGCTTTTTATGATAAAAAATATTGTTTTGATATCAAAACCAGGGAAAGCTAAATCAGAGAAAGAAAACTATAAGCCAATTTTCTTAATGAATATTTATGCAAAATGCTTTAGACATATGTTGTGTTGTCATAAATAAAATAAGAGAGAATGGGAAAATGTATCTGTTATTTATAAATATCAAAAAATCTATAAATTATTCTATAAATGATTCAAAAGTTTATGAGAAAAAAAGAAATAGAGAAGATCACACAAATCAAAATTTATAATTGTGATGATATGAAATTGGAAAAAGTTTTACACAAATAAAATTAATGCAGTCAAAATTTGCATGAAAATGGGAAACTGAAAAAAATTGCAATAAGTTTTTCTTATTAAGATCTCATTTTTCAAATATATAGGTAATAGACAAATGCATATTAAAAAAAGAGCATTTCTCCAGTTAAATGATCAAAAGCTGGGTAATTTACAGAAGAAATTAAAGCTGTTAATAGTTACAAAAAAAACTTTCTAAATCATACAGATTTGAGAAATGCAAATTAAAACCACTCAGATATATCATTTTATACCTATCATATTGGCTAACATGGCAAAAAGGAAAAATGACAGATTCTGGAAATGATGTGGAAAAATTGGGACATTAATGCACTATTTTTGAATTTATGAATTAGTCCAATCATCATGGAGAACAATTTGGAACTACACTCAAAGTACCATAAAACTTTGTAGTCTTTTTGATCTAGCAATGACATTACTAAGTCAAAAAAATCTAGGAGAAAGAAAAAATGATCTATTTGTACAAAAAATATATGTATATTTCCAATAGCTTATTTTGTGGTAGCAAAGGATTGGGAATTGTGGGTATGCTCAACACTTGACAATAGCTAAACAAGTTATATATGCTTGTGATGTAGTATAATTTGGTTACATACCTGCAATTCAACCATAAAAGACCTAGTTACTCTGACCAAGACAGGGATCCAGGACAATCCCAAAGACCACATGATAAAAATGATTTCCCTTCCAGAGAGAGTGGATGTACTGCAAATGTAAATTGAAACATCTTAAAAAAAACTTTATTTTTATTATGTTTCTGTTTCCATTTGCAACATGGCTAATATGGGCAATGTTTTGTATGACTTCAGATATATAATCAAAATCAAATTGCTTGTCTTCTTGCAGGGGAAGGAAGGAAGGGAGAGAATTTAGCACTTTAAAAAATGATTTTTTTTTACTTTTAATTTTTTATTGGGAATTAATGAAATGAAAATAATGAAAAAGGAAAAAATAAGTTGTAGAATGGAAAATGTGTTGTACATTATAATCACTACACTAATTTGCTTAACTTTTTCCCCCATGATAGAATTGTTGATTGGAAAAAGTAATGTCGAAACAAAATAGATTAAAATGAACAGCTTATATTCCCATTATTTTTAACATTTTAAAATCACTTCTTTTTTTTCTCAGAATCAACATTTTTTCATTTAAAATAATTTTTTCTTATTTCCATATGAGATGTTATAAAGTTGAAAGTAATCCATTACTCTTTTCCCAATGAAATATTGCCTTACAAGCCAGATCTTAATAATTCAAGACAAAATTCTCAGCTAAATATTTATTATGTCATAACTCACAAATACCATTGTCCATTAAAATGAGAAAACAGTTGTTGGAAATCAACATAAACAATATAACTTTTCTTTGTCTATACCAGACCTTGAATTATTTTTTTTTCCCATTTTCTTTTCCATCTTGTTCTTACTGTACATTTTACACTAAGGACAGTTGTTACCTCAGGTGAAACATAATACTATTTATTCTATATAATGTGCTATTAATTAATGTTATTCAGTGAATTCTTGTAGAATGCTTGTCTGGACTTGTAGATTTGTGAAGCACTTAGTATATTCTATTTTATCCAGATATGCATGCACACCTATAAAATCAGTCCTGTTTTTGTTGGTCCCTACAATCCTTATCAGTAACATGAAATAGTAGAAAGAGATGGTCTCTTAGGTCCCTTCTTGTTTGAGATCTTTGGCATCCCCACTACTTCTAATTTTATGATCTTGTTATTTCTTTATTCGTTGATTCATTATGAAATCTCTTAGTGACCCAAATTTTGAAAACTTATCTTCTTCTTACTAATTCCATCAAAAATTGATATTTTACATTTAAATTACTTATCTAATTGGTACCTAATTACTAGCAACTAGTAACTGGTATGAAATTTTAGTTTAGTCCTATGTTGTGATTTTCCTATATGCATATATGAATATGTCACAATTGTGTTTATGCATTTGTGCACACACATAATTATGTCAATTCAAAACTGGGCACTTTTTCTTGAGTCATATTTATGTTTTCTTTTTGTTGACATCATTTTTATTCTGTCCTGATTTCATGCTGTTTTGAATTAATTTGTGCAACTTTTTGCATTCCCTCCCTCCCCTCCAATGTATGGTATATGTATGTACTTTATATTTTGAAGGTTTTTTAAAGCAAGATGAACTTAGCATTATGTCTATACCTTTTATCTTCAAGATTAGTCAACTAGCCTGATCTCAAATATTTTCTTAATTTTTTTTAAATTCTGTTCTATCAAATTCTCTTCCACATTTGAATTCCTATTTATCTGTAAATTTACTTATTTGAGTAATTGCCATATATTGAAAATATATGGCATATATTTTAATATGCCATATATATAATATGCCACTTCTAAGGAAGTAATATATTATTCACTAAATTCCTTAATTTGTAGCTTAATGCTTGTTTTAAATATAGTAGGTATATTCTCAATCATTTGGACATGCATAAAGTCACATACAAGCATCCAGGTAAATTAATTGAATCTCAGGGATATAGGATGATATGCCCAAGGTCATGCTGGTAGAATCAGTAAATATAGGCAGATTTTCTGATTCTTCACATGATGATCTTTGTTGTTTTGGTGACATATAAAATGACATAAGAGATTCTTACTTTGGAGTTTTTAATCTTTAAAAATGCATTTTTGAACTGCATTTTAATATAGTTTATTTTCATTATAATTGCATTTATTTTATATATTTTAAAACCTGTATTCTAAGAAGAATACAGACTTCTAAGAAGACTCCTAAGAAGGAGTCTATAAGATTTACTATATTACAAAGGGGATCCATGAAACAAACAAACAAAAAGATTAAGTCTTGCTGGTAACATTGGGGAAGAAAAAGCAAATTAAGTTATGTGGACTTAAACTTTTTTTGGACTTCATAAGATCACAGATTGACAATTGAAAAAGAGCCAGATTTTAAAATAATTGTTTTAACTTGAGTTTGTGTGTGTGTGTTGTGTTGTGTGTGTGTGTGTGTGTGTGTGTGTGTGTGTGTGTGTATAAATCAAGGAAAACAAACAAACAGTTCTGACCCATTTTCCATACCCACAGCAGTATAGCTCCCCGATAGAATTCACTCCAGAAAATAAAGAGCCAAATTCTTCATTTTATTGAGGAGTAAATAGATTGAAATATGTGAGATAAAAGGGGAAAGGTTATACAAGTAGTCAATTACAGAGCTTATGGGATCTCCAAGTTCCATTTTTTCCCACAATGCTTTTACTATATCTATATATGTGGTGCTTAACTTAAACTTGTTAAAAGAGGGTACTTTTATTTGGATTTTGGATAAAATAGATTAGTAGTAAAAACAGATACACAAAAGACATTAATAAAAATATAGTCTTCTTTTCTATTAAATTTTAATCTTGAAATATTTGTGTGTGTTGGTGTTTATTTGCAATAAAATAGAATATTTAAAAAAATAAAAAAAACAAAAAACAAATTCTTATTGCACTCAATTTCAGTCCTGACAATTGTAATGAAACTCGCTCAGAAAAGCTTAGTAGTGTACAGTTGATAGAATACAGGTTCTGAATAAACTGGTCTAACACCAGGGACTTCATTCTTAAAAAGAAATAAAAATGATATCATGGAGTGAAGTTTTGTACTTTGTGTGAATCACATGTGTTTAAGTGAAGCAGAGTGGTACAAAGTTGTCAGATTCAATTTTTCTTCCAATCATCAAAGTCCAGTAAATAAAAGTCAGGATGATGTGTAATGGTCTGGGCTGCAGTGAATAACCTTAGTGTCTTCAATGACTTACTCAGCTTTAAGTACCCAATAGAATCTGTTTCAGTTACCTTCATGATCTTTGGAATAAATTGTTCTCATCTACCCATCCTTCTGGAGGATGACCTCTCATGCTTAGACTAGACATCCCCCTTCTTCACCTATGTGTTTGAGGCTTGGTACTTATGCTCAATCTGGCTTGGTCATTTACTGAAATAGTTTTACTGGGCTATAAGCTGCTGCAGATAGCTTTCTTGTCCCACAGGTGAAAGTAGAAGGAAAGGTGAATACCAAAGGTAGATAAATAGCCCTCAAAAAGGTTCATCAAGTTCTTATAACAGTGTCTTCCTTGAAGCTTCAGAAAGCCTAAGGATAGTAATAATAATAATAATAATAATACATTGCATGTCTCAACTACAAAATGTATTTAATAGTACCCACTTCCCAGATTATTGTGAAAATCAAGTGAGATAATAGTTCTGAAATTCTTATCATAACCACCTAATATAGATACATCGAACATATTTAATAAATACTTGTTCCTCTCTTTTTAATTCCCCCTTATTATTTGATGAATTTTCTCTCAGTTTCCAATTTTTTCTTAAACCACGATGATTTAATAAACTTTCTCAAAGATTGGTCTTGCAGATTGAACTCTTTCCCTTTTTTGTCACAGATAACAAATGAAACAATGTAATGTGTTTTCTAGGAACTTGAAGGAGTAGATCTTTTTTACTGTAGTTCCATTAAGATCATCATTTTCTAGACATCAAAAAGAAAGCATAGGGCTAATCTTTGATGAGATCCTCGATCTTCTTGTGTTGAGGTGGCTATCATATGCCCAATGAAGCATTTTCCTTCCAATTCTCCATTGGCAGAGGTAGTAGTAGATGAATTGTTATCTACAATATAGAGATATAGAAAATGAGCCTAGAAGAGAAATTACTTGCCTAAGTATATATAGCTATTAAGCTTCAATGCTAATACTTTTACAAGTCTTCAGGAATTCCCTATTAAAATACAAAAATTCAAGGTAAGAATAATATGTAAAGTCTTTTTTTTTTTAACCTAAGATCCTAGTTACCCGTTTATGTATTAATAAGGATTAACATAAATAAAAAAAGGGAAAAATGTAGAAAAAATGGAAGGGAGAATGATGGTACCAGGAGGAAAGAAAGGGGGCATTCATTGAAAGGGAGATGGGAGGGCAACAAGAACATTCATTCCTTGTTTGCCTCAGGCCAACCATGCTCTCAAGTTCTTAACAAGATTTTCTGTCAATGTCTACATTTCTAGCTTTTATTTTCTAACATATTTGCTTTGTGTCAATGGTTTTTTGACAGGAGAAAGGGAAAGAGCACTCAAAAGGAAAAAAAAAAAGATTTTTATAGGAGATACTTTGAATAAAGGCTTTTTATTTTCTCTTTTCGTTTATTTGTCATTTCAGGGTTTCACTCTTGCAACTTATTGTGTTTCTAAATCTTTGATATAGTAACTTTGATACTCCCTCCAAAAAAAAGTATTATGAATGAAAAAAAAACTGACAATTAAATGCAAGCTTCCATTATGATAGCATAATACAGAAAGTATGGAGTCAAGAAAACCTAAATATAAATGTTTGGTTATTTGTTATTCATATCTGCCACATCCTATATCATTTAGAAGTACTGAAAATGATCATTTTGCTTTCCTTGCTTTCTTCTAAGAGTTTTCCATCAATAAAGTAATGAATAGTTTTCTTTTTATTATTACTTGTTATTGTACTTTTACTTCCTTTACACCACTATATTTTCCAATGCAAAAAGTTTCAGCATATGATGATAGAGTCAGATTTCTATTTATCTTTTCACTAAAGAAATTCTCAATGATATTTTAAAACCAATTGATACAGTATGTATTTGTGAAGAAAGTCAACAAAAAAAAATTGATTACTCTTTATGGGTACACTGATTTAATATTGATATTTTGTGCTTATAATAATGATAGTGAAATGTTGATCAAAATATAAAGCAAAAATGACTATCAAATAAATATCTATTCTAAGGGAATGCCTGAAACATTTGTATTATATAAACTTGTTTATTATACCTAGAAATGAAAGGGGTTATATATTTTGTCCTAATTTCCAAAAATGTTTCTTATTTTTACCTAAGGGAAGCTGTCAAAAAGAATTATATGGGTAAATTTTCTATGCTCTATTTATGTTGACAGAAACTATTTTCTGAATATCTCATTTAGCTGCCTCAAATTAAGCCATTTAAAATTAGACTTGGTAGATGATGGCTTTCTGAATTTATATAGGTTGATACTTCATCTCATCACATTGATAAGATCATCCAGATGTTTCAGTCAACTGGTTGATTTTTGGTTAATCCTTAGGCACTACTGCACCATAAAGGAGCATAAAAAAAAAAGCTTTTAAGAATTGTTGCAACTAAAGACTTATTTCCCCTTTACATCTTGAGTCCCTTGTAGCTCAGTTCATGCTTGGACAGCAGACATACAAGGCATTAGGATCCACATAATACCATACATGTATTCATAAGTGCAGAAAAATAGTAAATGGTAAGTTGTTTAGAGGGAGAAAAAGTCATTCGTTATTGACTATATCAATTAAAAGCTTCAGTAAATTAAGCCTTACAAATGAGCAAAATTCAATAGGGAACAAGAGATATGGGCAGAATTTAGGCACAGATAATAGTTTAAGGAAGCCATGGAGATTGGACATTGTTGTATATTATTGTGGGCAACAAATAGTGTGGTCTTACCAGATCAGGTTAAAAAAGGAAATGATATACAATAAGATAGAAAAGTATGGTGGTAATAAATTGTAGAAGGCCTTGAATAATGAAAGCTAATTGAGATTAGCTTTCATTCACGAAACAACATTAAAACACTAGAATTTTGAATAGAGGAAAGGAGATCACCAGATCTATTGAAGAGAAAGGATAGTTTATTAACAGTACAGATGATAGACTATATAGGAAGTGTAAAAAATTGCAGTGGTTATGTAAAGAAACAATTACAAAAGTACAAGTGGGAGTAACAAGGGGCTTTGCTAGAATGATAGCAATAGGAATAAAACAGGGTGGCTACTGCAACTATCACCAAAATAGAATGTACAGGTCATTAATTGGATGTAAGAGGAGTGATGAATGAAAGAATAATAATTAACACTCAAATACTCAGGATGGTAGACTGTAAGCACCCTATAAAATGGAGACAGGAGTATATTAGAAGAAATAATAATAATCTCAAAAACCACTGAGATAAATTCAAGGATTCAAATACAGGTCTATCAGTAGCTGAATATTATAAGAAATAAGAAAATTTAAGGAAGGAAACAAAAAGAATAAGAAAATAAACTCTCTGTACTGCTCTCCTTGCCTCCCCCCACCCCCAACACACAGGATACTGGGTCTCTAGGTACTGAATGTGATTGAGCGATGATAGGTTGATTACCCTCCTGGTGTGGTTGTTTCAGGGCACTAATGAATCCTTTGCCATTTTTACCATCTTAGACCAGTGTTGCTGGAAAGGACAAGAAAGACCCATAAAGATGACGTTTGCTTGCCTGCTCCCTGATGGGGCTTCAATGCATTACCTGGATCTAATTATCTCATCTCCAGCTGACAGAGAGGGTTCCATGGAACCCTTTCCATCACTGGAAGCTTCAGTCAAGCTTCCAGTGGGCTGTCTAATAGCTTGATGTATTTTTGGATCTCCTGCTCATTGGATGAACAAGCTGAAGCAAATCATATATTGACCTCAAAGCATTTATAAACTGTAGAACATTATATTCTCATCATAGCCATAGGGGCAGTAAACTATAGTTTCTCTGCTATGAAACATGGTTTTGGTTATGCACTGTGTTACTAGGGCCGTACCTAAACAATAATACATCATTTGTGGCACATGTCGCCTTCTTTATTGAAAGGCAAAACAAAGAGTTGAGGACAAAAATCATTACTTCTTTAGCAATTTTTCACAAAATGCTTTTCTTTTGTACTTGACACACAGATGGGACATTGTACTGCAGTGGAGATGATGTATGGCTGCATGACAAACTTCATTTCCGTTATAAACCAAGAATCAGAGGGTGCACACATTTGGGAAAGTTGTGTTACTTTAAAAAAAATAAGAATAAAATAAGCTTTAAAAAACGATTCAAAAACTCCTGTAGGACATTCAGAGAAAATGTTTGTCTGCTTTAATTGACTTGTCAGGTATTGATCAAAGTGCTTAAATGAAAATATTGGAAACAATAAACTACTTTCATGTAGAGGATTTTGTATCATCTTGGCAATGACAATCCATGACAGAACAATGAATTAATATGAGCTGAGGCTATGGAATAGGAGAGGTAGTGACTAAAGAAAATAAGGATGATCCAGATTTCTTTTCTCCTATGGGATCAGGAAAGACCTAGTTAGCTCTCAAAACCCTACACACATACACATACACACATGACATATATATATATATATATATATATATATATATATATGTGTGTGTGTATATATATATA
Organism: Sarcophilus harrisii; assembly: GCF_902635505.1. Lineage (NCBI taxonomy): Eukaryota > Metazoa > Chordata > Mammalia > Dasyuromorphia > Dasyuridae > Sarcophilus > Sarcophilus harrisii. Next base: position 554,418,333 of record NC_045426.1, on the reverse strand, counting down.
TATATATATATGCTAGAAACTCCCCAATAAAAATAACACATTATCTGAAGAAGTGTAACTTGTCTCTCTTCTACACCCAGAAGAACCCAAAACTAAGGTTTTTCTAACCCCACAGGAGAGAATAAATCCAGATCTTCTTTATTTTCTTTGTTCTTTTGTTTATATATTTATCTACACATGCAAACATGCACATATATCCATGTATGCATACAGACATATATGTGTAATATATACACATATATCTATATCTGTATCTGTGATGTAAATTAAATCTCTTTTATCTGAAATTTAAAACCATAAAAAATGTAGCAGAATCCAATCTCTTTAGTGACATTTCCTTCAACTTGCTTACACATATTTCTAGTCATACTGACTACCTTGTCACCTCTTAAGGATGTCCTCTCTACACTTTCTAAATTTACATGATATGATGGGATGTTACACATGAAAAGATGTTTGGAAATCATCCAGTTCAAACTTCTTATATTATAAATAAGGAAACAAATCCAAAGCAGTTAAATGGTATTTTGAAAGTTATGTGCTAGTAATCACACCTGTTCAAATCTCCTGATTCTAAATGCAATAATCATTACTTAATTAAACTTAAGTTTAAGTTGTTTCTGATGACTTAGTGATCATGCTTTTCCTCTAATTTTCCTGTATTGTCTAAATAAAATAAATATTTTATTTATTTTTATATTTTGATACCATCAGATCTTTCTCTGGATATGGGTAGCACTTTCCCATCATAAGATAGGAAAGTAGAAAAACAGAAACTGAACTAGGGCTTTCTGAAGCAGCAGCAGTACTAGAGGATTATAGACTTCTCACCACTTATACATCAAAAAGGACTTGGAAAGTGAGCAGAAAAGGTGTGTTGCAATAGCATGGGAGTCCAGAAGACAAGCTCAGTATAGCTCATGCTAGCACAGCCTTGGGCCCAGCCCCAGCTCTGGGGCCAGCAAATCAGGACCTCAGAATCAGTAGCAGAACTGGAAGTTTCTAGACCTCTGAGGCCAGAGACACCAAAGATGACTTGGAATGTCACCAGGAAAGATTTGTCACTAGGGAGAATTGAGGCCTTGGGAAACCACAAACCAAGAGGAGTCATTTCTCTGATGAAGGATTCCTTTCTCTCTTTTTAAATTTCCTTTATTTTTTTCTGGTTATTCATTGTATATAAACGTTTAAAATACAAATTTCTTTTTAAATCATGTTGGAAGAGAAAAATCAGAACAAAAGGGAAAAACCACAGGAGAGGAAAAAAGACACAGAAAAAACAAGTGATGGTGATGGCAGTTTCTGGAGGCCTCAGCTCACAGGAGGTAACACCAAGGATGGACACTTGCTTTAGCACACTTATTCTTACATCTATAGTGAAACAAGAACAAGGCAGAAAAGATTACTTTTGATCAGGTCCCCAGTAGAAACTCTGAAAACAGCTTCACAAAACACTTGAATCTAGGGATAATGCACTTTTCACTTTGGAAACCAAACATTATTTTTATAAAGAGTTAAATGCTGGTAATAGGCTAAAAAATAAGCGGACAATAGAAAAAGCTATCAACTGTAGAAAGTTAGTATAGTGACAAGGAAGATCAAAACACACACTTAGAAGATTTAACAAAGTCAAAATTCCTATATCCAAAGCCTCTAAGAAAAAGAAAAAAGTCAACTCAGGCTATGGAAGAGATCAAAAAAAGGTTTGAAAATCAAGTAAGAAAAATAGAGAAATTAGGAAGAGAATTGGAAGTGGTATGACAGGAAATTAAAAAAAAAGTTAATGAGTGGAACAATACCTTAAAAAGCAAAGTTGGCCAATTGGGAAAGAAGGTATAAATTCTCACTGGGGAAAATAATTCTGTAAAAATTAAAATTGAGCAAAAAGAAACTAATGACTTTATGAGAAATCAAGAAACAATAAAACAAAACCCAAAACATGAAAAAATAGAAAAAAAAATGAAATATCTCACTGAAAAAACAATTGGCTTGGAAAATAGATCCAGGATCAAGAAAAGAGCTTGGGTATCATCTTTCAAGAATTATCAAGGATAACTGTCCTGATATTCTAGAATCAGAAGATAAAATAGAAATTCAAAACTCTACTAATCACCTCCTGAAAGACATCCCAAAATGAAAATTCCCAGATATATTACAGTCAAATTCCAAAACTTTCAGGTCAAGGAGAAAATATTGTAAGCATTCAAAAAGAAACAATTCAACTTTATAGAGCTGTAGCCAGGATAACACAAGATTTAGCAGCTTCTACATTAAAGTACTAGAGGGCCTAGAATATGATATTCCAGAGAATGATGGGCTAGTATTACAATCAAGAATCACCTATCCAGAAAAACAGAATATAATCCTTCAGGGGAAAAGGTGGGAAAACAATGAAATAGAAGATTTTCAAGCATTCAAGACTAAAGATGAACAGGAAATTTGATTTCTAAATAAAGACTCAGGAGAGGCATAAGGAGATAGTCAGGAAAGTGGTATCAAAAGACACTTAATAAGGTTGTTCTATTTACATTCCTACATGGGAGGATGATAGTTATAATTCATTAGAACTTTCTCATTATTGTGGCAGTTAGAAGGAAAAAAAATATGTATATGTATATACATACATACACATTATACATATTCACATACACATTATACATATATATATACACAAACATATAATGTATATATATATATATATATATATATATATATATATATAAACAGAGGGCACAAGTGTGAGTTGAATATAAAGAAATAATATCTAAAAAATAAAATAAAGTGTGGAGAAGAATGCACTGGGAGAAAGGAAAGGGAGAAGTGCAATGTTGTGAATTAGCTGCCATAAAAAGAAGCAAGAAAACCTTTTTACAGTGGAGGGGGAGGGGGGAATGGAGGAGAAGTCAGTGAATCTTATTCTCATTAGAACTGTCTCAAAGAAGAAATAGTCAAAGAAGAATACACTCACTGGATATAGAAATATATCTTACTCTGCAGAAAAGTAGGAAATGAAGAGGATATGGAAATAGGGGGAGGTGATAAAGTGAGTTTATATATTGGGGAAGGGAGTGGACAGTAGAAATATACTTTTGAGGAGGCACAAGGTGAAAGGAGAGAGAGAGAATAAAATAAATGGGAGAAAACATGATTAGCCAATAGTAATTAGGAAGAGAATTTTGAAGCCAATTTTTCTGATGAAGGACTCCTTTCTCTCTTTTTAAATTTCCATTATTTTTTCTAGTTAATCATTGTATATAAACTTTTAAAATACAAATTTCTTTTTATATCATGTTGGAAGAGGAAAATCAGAACAAAAGGGAAAATTTACCACAGGAGCGGAAAGAAGACACACAAAAAAACAAGTGCACATAGCCTGTGCTGATTTACATTCTATCTTCAAACAATCTATTTTCTGGATGTGTTTTCTACCCAAAGTCTATTGGGATTGCCTTGGATCACTGAACCACTGAGAAGAACCAAATCTTTCAAAATTGATCATCACATAATTTTACTGTTAATGTGTAAAATGTAAAATGTATTCCTGATGCTGCTTATTTCACTCAGCATCAGTTTATGTAAATATTTCCAGGCTTTTCTAAAATGAACTTGTTCATAATTTTTAATAGAACAATAATTTTCCATTACTTTCATATAACAACCATTCTCCAATTGATGGGCATCTACTCATTTTCCAGTTCTTTGCTACTAAGAAAGGAATTGCTCCAAACTTTTTTGTACATGTGGGTACTTTCCCCTCCTTTTTGATTTCCTTGTGATACAGTAGTGGTATTGGTGGATCAAAAGATACACACAGTTTTATAGTCTTTTGAGAATTGTTTCAAATTGCTCTCCAGAGTGGTTGTATCATTTCACAACTCCACCAACAATGTATTTAGTATCCTAGTTTTCCCACATCCTTTCCAATATTTTTCATTATCTTTTCTTGTTATCTTAATCTGAGAGGTTTGAGGTGGTATCTCAGAGTTGTTTAAATTTGCATTTCTCTAATCAATAGCGATTTGGAACATTTATAGATAGCTTTAATTTTGTCATCTGAAAATTTTCTCTTCATATAGTTTGAGCATTTATTAATTGGGAAATGACTTGTATTCCTATAAATTTGACACATTACTTTATATTTTAGAAATCAACCTTTATCAGAAACACTGGCTATAAAAATTTTCTCCCAAGTCAACTTCATTAAAAAAATAAAATAAGTTATTCCCCAATTGATCAATGATCAGAAAATATAAATTGTACCCAAAGAGCTATAAAATGATGCATATCCTTTGACCAAAAAAGTACCACTATATTTTTTAAAAAAGAAAAAATACCTATATGTACAAAAATATTTGTAGCAGCTCTCTTTCCAAGAGAAAAAAATGGAAATTAAGGGTATACACCTCAATTGGGGAAGGGCTGAATAAATTATGGTATGTGATCATGATGGGATATTATTGTTCTATTGGAAATGATGAGCAGGAGGATGCTCCCCAAAAAATCTGCAAAATCCTCCATGAACTCAAGCAAAGTGAATTATGCTATGTACAAATTAGTAGCAGTGTTTTAGAATTATCTATCATCAATACCTTTGATGTTTTCAGCCGTGCAATGATCTAAGACTGAAGGACTTATGATTAAAGATCTATCCATGCCCAAAGAAAGAACTGATTATGTCTGAATACAGATTGAAGCATGCCATTTTTTTTGGTGGACAGAAATCTATGTTTTCTTTCACAACATGACTTTAATGGAAATATTTAGTACAAGTTCACATGTACCTTCTTAACAGGGGGTTGGAATGAAGAGAGAGCATCTATAACTCAATGTTTTAAAAACAAATGTTATAATGGATCACTTGCCATCTAGGGGAGGGGATTAGGAGAAGGCAGGGAAAATTTGGAACACAAGACTATGCAAGGATTAATGTTGACAAATTATCTGTGCATATGTTTTGAAAATAAAAAGCTTTAATAATTAAATAAATTAAAAAACAAATGTTAAAAATTTTTCGATGTAACTGGGAGAATAATAAAGAAATTTTTAAAAAAAGATAAAAAAGCAATTTTTATATGGCCGAAGTATATAAGTATATAACATAGGTATACAAATCAAATATTCAGCTATGTCAGGAACCACCATTTAAGAAGTTTTGTTGCATACAACCTTTATTCAAGATCATAATCCCTTTGTTGTCAAATTTCCTTTTAGGAATATGGAATTCTCATCTGAAAGTCTTATTCACTTTGTTTTTTAGGAAAAATTACTTTGTTTTTATGTTCCCTAAGTATTTCTGGAGACCTATCAGTAAAATTCCATATAGTCCTATTTGTAGCTTAGTTTTTTAAAACATAGCTAAATAAACCATCAGTATATGGTATGTTGCATTGAAAAGAGGGGCAAATTGCTGCTTGTGAGATCACAATTTAGAATAAGGATGAGATGCATAAACAAATAAATAAATACAACATAGTAAATGTTTATACAATTCAGCAAAGTACCCTCTAAGCTCTGAAGAGAAGAGGAGAATTTGCAACACTGGGATGGAGATCATGAAAATTATATCAGAAAGAGGTAACATGTACTTAGTATTGTACAGAATTCTCTCCAATAAGTACATCTAAAATTTTCTCTAAAAAGTACTGCATGCCAAAGTATCCTTTTCACTAATTATATGACAACTTCATTAAGGTTTATCTGGATTTTGATGCAATGGAATTTTTACTTTATAATTGAGTCTTTTAAATGGTGGCAAGAAAAGCCAATGTGTTATATTACCTTGGACATTTTTTTTAATTTGGATTTTTAAAGACACTGAGTTACTTTTATGCTTGCAAGTTGCTCCTATAGCAATATTACAATAATCTTTTGGATTACAAGGTCAAAAACTGGAGAAAAGAATCCATGGGAGGAAACCTGGGTTTCATTGATGGTTTTAACTAAGTCTATGACTTTGCTTAAGTTATTTATCCTTTATGAGCCTCAGTTTCCTGCACTGTAAAGTGACAAAGTAAGATCAGATGATCTCCAAGGTCGTATTGAGCTGTAACATTCTGTTTCTAAGATTTCTTCTTCTCTTTCAATTTTACAGATTCCATGTACCATGCTTACATTTTTCCCCCTCAGGAATTTTCCTTTCCTGCTCCTCTTCCTATGCTTAACTTTGAGGAAGATATAAAAGATTTATTTTTCTCTATGTAATTTTCCCTCTGGCAACCTTCTATCACCAATAGCACCAGTCTTGTAACCTCTGAAGGTTTGCTAGGACTAGTAGTTGAAACTTCAAGGTAGGATGTTTAGACTTTCACATTACAAATTCTGGCAGTGCTTGTCCATTTGTATGAGGACTTTATTAACCATTCCTGTTGTATTTACAGGGCCAAAAAATTTTCATGTCCATCTTACAATATTTGGGATATAGAGGTTTATCTCTTGGTATGATACCATTTTAATTCATGGCAATGTAACATTAGAAATATTTTTTCTGTGTTTTTCTCTGGAGTTTATTTTAAGGCACAGAGACAGATGAGGTGTTCCTTTGTGCTCTTGCTGTTACCTGGAAGGGATTTTTTTCTTTTTTTTTCTCCTGTAGGAATAACAATGAAAATGGGGGAAAATGTTGTTCCTCATACATTTGAGCTAGTAACTAAAAAGTTTCAGACTTCATCCATAGCAGTTGAAGGTAACTGTTCCTTTCTTTTCTTCATTATCTATCTATCTATCTATTGTAAAATAACAGTCACTGTATATATACTGTTTGTGTATGTGTGTGTGTGTGTGTGTGTGTGTGTGTGTGTGAATTGAACTCTAAGTTAGCAGATCATTGTCGATTTTTATACTAAGTAGACTAGAACTTAAGAAGTTGCCAAAAGACTAGGTTAGCAGATCATTGTCGATTTTTACACTGGATAGACTAGAACCTAAGAAGTTGCCAAAAGACTAGACTTAGATCAACTATAAACTCCTTAGAAGTTGTGTAGGAACGAACTGATGCTGAGTGAAATGAGCAGGACCAGGAGATCATTGTATACTTCAACAACAATACTATATGATGACCAGTTCTGATGGACCAGGCCATCCTCGGCAATGAGATTAACCAAGTCATTTCCAATGGAGCAGTGATGAACTGAACCAGCTATGCCCAGAAAAAGAACTCTGGGAGATGACTAAAAACCATTACATTGAATTCCCAATCCCTATATTTATGCACACCTGCATTTTTGATTTCCTTCACAAGCTAATTGTACAATATTTCAGAGTCTGATTCTTTTTGTACAGCAAAATAACGTTTTGGTCATATATACTTATTGTGTATCTAATTTATATTTTAATATATTTAACATCTACTGGTCATCCTGCCATCTAGGGGAGGGGGTGGGGGGGCAAGAGGTGAAAAATTGGAACAAGAGGTTTGGCAATTGTTAATGCTGTAAAGTTACCCATGCATATATCCTGTAAATAAAGGCTATTAAATTTAAAAAAAAAAAAAAAAAAAAAAAAAAAAAAAGTTGTGTAGAAAACAGGTAAGGGTACTTGGAGTCAAAGAATGAGAGTTTGAAGCTCACATTTTTCACTTAATACCTGTGTGACATATAGAGAGAAATCATTTTGTAGACTTCAGTTTCCGTCTTTATAAATGGAATAGATTGGGCTAAAAGGTCTTTGCACTCTTAAGTTAATGGTGCTATGATTTAGGAAATGACGTACTTAGTTTTAAAGTGATCAAATAAGAGGTGGCCATAATATTATTTAAGCTGGTAAATGGTTATACTAGTTTAGGTATTACCTAAAACAACCAGATTGTATAAGTTCATTTTGCTTTCTTAAAAATGATGTGAATTTGGGGTATTAGCAAAGTTTCAAATGTAGAGTTAACATGAGGTTGTACATGTGAGAGGTGCAGTGGATAGTAATCAACATTCAGTCTGGTTCTCTTCACTTTTTCAGTTGAGGAAATTAAGGTACAGAAAGTTGAATTAATTTATCCCATGACACATAGCTAAGTAGAGGCCCAAATGAGACTAGATCTTAGATATTTTATTGCCAAGTCCAGTAGATTAATAGACTTGACAACATTTGGTAAATGATGTGGTAAATTGCGCTTAAAATGTATTCTCATTTTTAGGACAATCATCTCTATGACTAGAAATATTTATAATTATGTTCTCCTTTCCTTCTTTCCCAGCCCCCCCCCCCATCATATGTTTTCCAAAAGGGTATTTCATTGTTGTTTCAAAGTAGCTTAGTCATAGATGTCATGAGGCTTCAGTCTCAGAAAAAAAAAAAAGAATCTGATACTTATATATATTTTATCTTAATCTTTATCTATGAAGGCAGCCATTGTAACGTATCTGCTTATGGAAGCTTATAAGTCTATACTTAATCAAAAAATTAAAACGAAAATTATTATTTTGACTCATTCAGACTTGAATGCCTCTAAGAAAAGAATGGTCAATGGTGCAAAATATATGCTTAATTGGAGTGTAAAGTATATGCAAGATCACTAAGACACTTTGTACTCACTATCTCAGTCCACAATCAGCCTGTTCATCTTTTATATGTTTGTCACAGTTCAGCTGAAGTCCTTATTGTACTTCAAGATTTAATTCTGAATTGTGATCCAATGTAAGTGAAAAAAAAAAGGAGATTTCATAAATTCTTAATTCCTTGCAAAAGAAGGGACACTCTTATAAGAATATATCCATGGAGGAGGCAAAAAAAAAAAAGTATGAATTAGAAATGATTTTTGAGTACAGCAACACAAATTTGTTTAATTAAATTAATGAAAATATTAATTTAGTCCACAAAACCCACTGTTTTCACAAAACATAAGTCTTTCTATGCATTTTTAATGTGCAAAACTTTTTTTTTTTTTTGGTCTTGGTCATGGCCCCACCAGGGTACTGTTGGTTCAGTTCAGATAGAATGTGTGCTTATTGTTCTTTTGTACATCAGTTAATAAAAATTAAACTCATTAGGAATATAACATTTAGATTTGAGTGAATGACAGTTTTTTCATGTCACACTGAAAACCACATTTCTTTTAATCAACATCTGCTCTGTATTAAGCTGCCTATAAAATCTGGTGCACTGTTGACAATAGAAGATGAAAACAAACAAACAGGAAAACTACAAAAGACATGGTATTAACATCAAAGCACAATAACCCTGTTCTCTTTCTTTGGCATTTGAAAAACGCCTTTATTTTGACCCCAAACAATTGGATTTTCTTTCCACCAATCTCGATTTTGGAGTGCTGGATTAAGAAGAATTGCATGTGAATTGAAACATGAGAATAAGGAAACAGAAGAATGAGCAACAGTACAGTTTGAACAAATTAAGACATTTGCAATTGTAAAATCTCTTTCATTGTTTGGGACAGTCAGAAAATAGCAACACATTTGTTAGTGGATTAAACTCATGCTTTACAGCTGTGTACACAGGTGTGGTATACAGGGCAAACTGTTCCCAACTGGAGGCATATGTTCTAGAAAATATAGTTGTTCAAAGATTTAGGGCTCTGAGAAATAGAAACCAGCTCTCTTGGAATACTTATGTAAACTGGAGCCTGGAAGCTCCATTCACTTTTTAATGAGCTGAATGATCTAGATTGTCTTTGACATTCTATAGAAAGCTGTGAGCATGGGCTCCAGTAATAGGAGATTGTGGAGAGGCTGTGTGGGAGAACTCTGGTTGGTCCGAATGTGGGGAGTCTGTCAGCAACTATGAAATTGATAAATCCTGCAAGGCATCACTGTCCCAGAGGGGGCAATTTGCTACATTTTGGCCAAATGTATTGTTTCCCAGAGGGTTTTGTACTCTCTCTATATCACTATACATTTGATAGATTGATAATCTATTATATGTTACTAAGATAAATAAATCACTAAGGGAAGCAAAGTAGAAAGGGCAATTTTCTTTTTCCAACGACATTTCAATAACCTTTTTCAATAATGTACACCTGGACTGATGATCATTGTGTACTTAACATAGAAGCATAAAAAGAGTATTTCATCTACCCATTTGACTATTGGTCTTCAATTTCATAATGTCTGCTGAAAAATCACTATTCAGAATTCTTCACAACTTGCCTTTCTCATATGTGCTAAAGGCAAAAAAACAAATTGTCCTTTGTATCTTTTTCAAAGTATCCTCTCTAAAACTTTAGTCTGTTTCCAATAGGAAATTAATGATAATTTCAAGAGCTGGTATTTTCTTAATAGACATTCATTTTTATAAATTCTGTCACTTTCAGAGATCAAACATTCAATTTACCCCTTCTTTTCATTTCTTTCACTCACAGGAAGGAAAGAAAGAAGAAAAAGAAAGAAAAAAGAAAAGAAAGAAAGGAAGGAAGGAAGGAAGGAAGGAAGGAAGGAAGGAAGAAAGGAAGGAAGGAAGGAAGGAAAGGAGGGAGGGAGGGAGGGAGGGAGGAAGGAAGGAAGGAAGGAAGGAAGGAAGGAAGGAAGGAAGAAAGAAAGAAAGAAAGAAAGAAAGAAAGAAAGAAAGAAAGAAAGAAAGAAAGAAAGAAAGAAAGTGTGAAGACCGAGTTAGCACCCTGCATACCTTAGAAGCAGCCAGAGTCAGGATAAGCAAAAGTCCTTGGTCTTTATTCTTGGTCTTTAGGGGTAGAAGTGAAGGGAATGGACACAGGATCTCCACGACCTTACTTTTCCACCTCCACTGCCCAAGTGACTCTGGCTTGTCTTACTCCACCCCCTAATCCTTCCCACAATTCTCTGTATACACCAAAAGACTGAAGTGGCCCAGAATAGTGGGAAGGGGCATTTTCCAAGCATATGCTAACAGAATATTGTCCAATCGGTAGTTAGCCTTAAGTGCTTGGTTGTCTGACCTCAGTGCATCAACTCAAGAGTTTCAGCCCTTTACAAGAAAGAGAAGAAGAAAAGAAGAAAGAAAAGAAGAAAGGAAAGGAGGGAGGGAGGGAAAGAGGGAAGGAAGGAAAATGACATGAGGAAGAAAAGAAAGAGAAGTAAATAGAGAGAAAATGAAAAAAAGAGGAAAGGAAAGAAGGTAGAAAAGAAGAAAGAAAGAATGGAAGAAAAAAAAAGTTTACTTTGGAATTATGAAGCAAAACAAATCCTCTCATTAATTACGTCCAGAAATTCATTTCTTATTCTATGTAGTGGTTTATCATCATCTTTCTGTTGTGAGAATTGCATTATTCAGTCTTCTGGAACCATATCTGCTCATTTATTTTATCTGAATTCTTAAGTCTTTCAAAATTGTTCATTGCTTTAAAATGTCTATTATAAAATAAATTGTTCTTTTTGTATCTGTTCATTTCATTCTATACTAGTTCAAACAAGTGTTTCCATGTCTATTTGAAAACTTTTTCTTCATTTCTTATAGCACAATAATAATTCTATTACCTTAATGTAACACAATCTGCACAGATAGTTCTGTCTTCAAAGAAAATTCTTTGGTTGAGTTGACTGCAATAGTACTGTGAGTTGAGTGTGTGTGTGTGTGTGTGTGTGTGTGTGTGTGTGTATGTATGTGTGTGTGCATTTCAAAACTTTAAAAAAACACTTAGGAGAAAAAGAATCTCATAATGCTCATTTTACTTGTCATTTGAATGTTCATAGTTGTCCTAATAACCTATCATATAAGTAATTGGGACAAATTATAACTGTAGATTTTCCCTTGTTTATTTTAACTGCTTCATTCAGTAAAGCCTAGAAAGATTAGATAAAGAGATTGAAGAGTTATTTGCTGCCTTAAGAACCCTTAAAAACTATAGGAATGATTCTATAACACAAGCAGAGCAATAGCAAACTATCCAAACCAATCTCTTTGGATCTAACAGATACTTTTTGAAAAAACCCTGACCTGGAGGTCTATTGACTTAAGGGACTATATGGAGTCATGCTTCAGTGAGTGACTGCATTTATGTTGCTCAAAGAAGAGACTGAAGAGTTGCTCATTCATACAAAGGTATTGCTCTTATGAGGTGTTTGCTTGCTTTTAGGGCAATTTCTTCTTGGTCACTTGAAGTTCCTAAATGAATAAAAAGGTACAGAAATTTAACTTCAAGTTCATATTTCATGAAGATATTTTAAACTGTTCAGACCTATAATTTATGTACATGTATATACTCACTATATGTTATAGATATAGAAATATATATGTGTGTGTAAATATGCAAACATAAAATGAATACTCAGACATGAATTTATACTACATTTCACAGTTACAAAATGAATACATTATTGCATGTTTTAATCATATTAATAGTCAAACCATTAGTAGTAATCACACTTACTTCACACTTCTGTCATTTTAAAACTTAAAGTATGAAAATCTCATCTTTAAAATTTCATTTTCCTTCCTTTTTTTGTTTCCCTCTCCCTTTTTCGTTTTTTTTCCTTTTTCCTTCTTTCATTCTCCCTCTCCTTTTCTCTTCCCCCTTCCCTGTTCCCTTATGTCTCTTCATTCTCTTTCCCCTTTTCTATCTTATCAAAGAATTGGCTATTAGTATCTCTGGGTAATAGGAAGCATAATTAAAGTGAATAGAGTACTATTGCTTTAAAAGGGATTATTGTAATCTATGAGGTAAAGCACAATAGGGCAAACAATATAAATTACAGATAAGGAACTATATACATATGTTGAGAGCTGTATTAAAGATTGTTCTGTTCAATGCACAAATTCACATAAGAGGTATACATTTAATGGCCATCCATGATGAAATCTGTTTCTGTTTTAAACCATTCTCTCCTATGCCATTTGAAAATAAAATACAGTGCATTTTAAATTTATACAAGCAAAACTATTTATAATTCATAAGGGATTTCTGTGTTCTACCTTGCCATTGCCATTCCTGCCCTCACTCTGCAGTACAAGAAAACACAGTTATTTACCCTGGGACACAGGTGACTGAACTTATAAAAATCACTACAAGACAAGATGTATTGAGGCTTGGCATAGAATGACAAATTCTGGTGAGGTTCACCAAGAAGAGACATATTGATTCTTAAATGATTAATAAGGAGAATATAATTGTATTTCATTAAGATGGATGGGATTTCATTTAGTCTGTCTTCTCCCTTTCCACTTCAGATGCGAAAGGAAATCAAGTCATCATCAATGGCACCTCGTGTTAGCCTGCCATGGCAACAAGGTCATTGATTGAGTAAAAGAAGTTTCAGATAGACTAGCTGGTTTTTAATGGGGCTGTTGCTAGCACAGATAATATAGCAAAGACAGCAAATTAAGTTTTATATGTGTTCTAGTATATGTATAATATATATATATATATATATATATATATATATGAGAAACAGATAGACAAAAAGACAGAGATATGGACAGACAGAGAGATGCAGAGAGAGAGAGACAAATAGATCTGAGAGAGAGATAGAGACTAAAAATTGATGATGGGGTTAGTTCTTCTTTGCTTTGGACACAATAGAATCCTTCTGGTGTACTGATAGGAGAGGTTTAAAGGTGTTCTGAGATATACTCTGGGTTTGTGAAGGTGAATAATTTGACCTGGAGAAAAGTGTTTAACTTAGGATCTTTTACCCCAATCAACAATAACTGGAGTCACCTCCAACTGTTGATTCTCATATAGATGGGTAATGAAACATTCTATCACTCAAATCTTCTAGTTAGCAGAGAGTATATCATCAACTCAATTCAAATTAGACTACAATAAAATATAATTGATATAAAAATGATATACCACATAATTTCATCTGCTTAATGACTCACAAGATGATTCGGAATTTTCCATAATATCAGGATCTATTATCTAGTAAAATAAAAGCTTCTTAAGGCCAGGAACTTCTTTCATTTTTGTCTTTGAACATTAAAACAATTGAATTAAGCTGAATATAGGCTCATTATATAGAATCCTATTTGATAAGATGTCAGATGAACTGATTATTATCAGTGGTTATGTTTTAGTTTCCTAAGAATTGAAGATATCATGTTATGTATAATTATGATAGTTTGCTCTCTTCCATATATTATCTGTTCTAGCAACAGCCTTGTAAAAAAAAATAGCTATTCTATCTGAAACTTCTTTTACTCAATCAGTGACCTTGTTGACATGGCAGCTAACACATATGTATATACACACATATATCAAAACATATATGTATAAACTTACATTGTTGCATGCATATTCATATATAAATGATAAAAGTTCTACAAATGAAAGGGGTTGTTTTTGCAATTATTGTTACAGCCCATAATTAGGTCTTATAAGATCCTCCAAAGCAAATTAGGTAAGCAGGAATGAGACAGATGACATTTAAATAATAGGAAAACTGAGGCACATAGAGGTTAAAGGAACTTTCCAAGTAGCAGCACTGAGTCCAAATAGTCACTAGTCTCAGCCTGTGAGTGCTGAGCCATTCTCCCCTTCTCATGCATGCCTTCAGCAACATCTTATCCACAGGTAAAAGAAGTGGGAACACTGGAGTGCATGTGATTACTGCTTTTGCTATATATCCAAATCACTTTAGATAAACAATTCACTTGTCTGAGCCTCTGGGTTGTGAAAGGAGTAAGAGGCAGCAGTAGTTCAGCATTCTAAGATCCTAGCCCTGAGGTATGGAGGTTTGGATCTTGGCAGAGATAATGGGTTTTTAGCATTCACTGTGCCAAGGCATCCCTGCAGGTCTCTTAAGGAAGTGCTTTAGCAACTTATTGGAGCAGCAACCACATGGTCTAACTCCCAAGAGGGAGTGAACGACACTGGGTGTTTATCAAAGAGTGAAGGATGTATCTGTGTTAATGTGTCTAGGGAAACGAAGACAAAAGAATGAGTTAAAAATTAGCTATTAGTCCCCTGGATGGGAAAGAGTCATTTACCTGCCAAATGTAAGGACACTCTACACCATGGGAAGTTGGTGCTAGCAGGGAGTTAAGGCTCTATGGTTCTCTAGACTCTTGGGAATAACTCAGAGACTGCTTTTCTGAGTGTTCTGAAGCCATTTGTATGACAATGAAAAACCCAGTAGAAACCTTTCAGCTTTATTTATATTAAGAAGCACAAAATATGCTTTCTAATAGAATAAAAAGAAACTTAAAAGTCTCAGGAGTCTGCTTAGATTTTAAATAGCTCTTTTAAAGTAATATTTTGATGATTTAAATATAAATGAATCAGAACATACAGATTAAATTTCCCAGGAAATATACATTAGCCTTTGTATATTTTTTATTAAATTTTCATTTCCAATATCTTGAAATAAGGTCCAGAAAAAAATATATGAAAAATAAAGGAAGAATAACAAAAACATGTATTCAGCTCCGAGCACATGTTATGTTTCATAATATTTTCAGTAAATATATATTATCCTTTTAAAAATATTTTGGAGATTTCAGCAAATCCCCAATCCTTTTTCTTTCCATAGAATTTGCTCTGTTAACTCTCAAACCCATCTAGATTTGCAATGACATGATAACAACTCTATGTACTCTCTGTAAGATCATGTAAGCCCTAGATACTGGCTTCCTTTTTTTTTTTTTTTTTTTATTTTCCTATTTATCTCTATTCTATTAGTGACATATTCAAAATGTCCTACAAATAGGGTGACCTTTAAATGCTTTTATACCTTTGTGCTAGGTAGAGCTGTACCTTTAATTTGAGGGCAAAATTAAGTACAAGTGGCTAAAAATTAGATGGCTATATTTGCTTGGGATGTCTCTTTTGCTAAAGTCAATGGAAACTGGGGAGGACAAACACAAAGAGGAAGTTGAGGAAGAAAGTTTGTTTCATTGTCTGAAGAAATGTTCCCTGCAGTATTATCTTGAAGGAGAAAATCTCTTCAACTCTGCCTCAGTGAGGGACCTTGCCCAAGGGAAACAAGACAAACAATTTCATTGTGTTTTCTAGGTGGGGTTGGTTCAGTCCTGAGCAAAAGAATTCCAATCTTGAGGGGGCGGAGCCAAGATGGCGGAGAAGGCACACATGACTTTCTAAGCTCTTCTCTTACCCTCTTTATCAATATTATATCGAGCCTCAAAAATTGTCTGGACTGCTACAATTCATAAAGATAAAAAATATAACAACTCACCAGCCAAAGAAAATCTGCAGTCTCGCCAAAAAAGGTTTGTTCTGGGACCAGGGGGAAGATCAGCTTAGACTGGAAGAGAAATTAGTTTCCAAGAACAGCCTCAAACTGAAAGTGAGAGCACAGATCTCAGCACAAGCTCCCAGCCCCAACCCACAGTACAGGGCTTTTCCTTGGGGCAGTTGCGAACCTGCACAGCAGGAAGGCACAGCCCAGGTTAGCCTCTAATCTGCACAGTGGGGGGCTCAGCTTGGGGCCATAGAGCTTTCCCAGGGCCGATTTGCATGGGGCAGAGATATTGGGGCAGAGTTCCAGGCAGACTTCCAGTAGAATCTGTGGTCTGCAGTCAGCTGCTAATACCCACAGCCCCACAAGAGGCTCCAGCCTGGGGCAGTGACACTTTCACCACTTAGTCTCTAGCCTAGGGCAATCAGTAACCCACACAGCCCAAGTGGGCACTTTGATAGCTCGGCCAGTGCTGAATCCACCTCCTGTTGGGGGAAGGGAAAACTCTCAATCAGAGCATTCCCATACCTCAGAGCCTGAAACCAGTTTACATCTCTCCTGTTCTGCAGAGGAAGCTGGTAACCCCCTTGCCTAGAAGGCATACCCTAAAGGCTTTAAAACATGAATAAAAAGATGAAAAGAACAATAGATAGCTTCTATGCAGAAAAAGAGCAGGTCAGCAAACCTGAAGAGACTAATAGCAGGCAGCCACCAGACAATACCCCAAAGGGGAATGTCACCTGTCTTCTTTTACATGATGCTCTCATAGAAGAGACCATTAAAAGTCTGAAAAGAGAGTTAGAAGATAAATGGGGAAAGGAAAGAGAAGCCTTACAAGAGAGCAACAACTTCCTGAAATACAAATTGAAAAGATAAAAAATTCCCAGGAAGTAGGAAACAAAATTTGTGAATTGGGAAAAGCAAAAAATCTCAGGAAAGTAAGAATTGTGAATTGGGAAAAAAAAGAATCTACTAGAAAGTAGGATTTTGAATTGAAAAGACAAAGAACTCGCAAGAAAGTAGGATCTGTGAATTGGAAAAAGAAAATAATTCACTTAAAAAAATAGTGAAATGGAAAAAAAATTAACAGAGCAAAACAATACATTTAAAAACTCAATTGGAAATATACAGAAAGAAGTAAAAAAAAAAAGCTAATGAAGAAAATAATTCTTTAAAAATTAGAACTGAAAAATAGAAACTAATGATTCATTGAGACAGCAAGAATCAGTCAAAAAAACAAAAAAAATGAAAACTGAAAAAACATGAATTATCTACTTGCAGAAATACAATTTGGAAAAAGATCTAGGAGAGATAACTGAATTATTGGACTTTCCAAAATTATATGAAAAAAAAGCCTAGATACATTTTACAAGAAATCATCAAAAAGAACTGCCCAGATGTTGAATCAGGGAAATAGGCGTTGAAAGAACATCGATCACCTTCTAAAAGAATAAAATAAAACCCCAAGGAAATTTGGAAACAGAACTTTCAGATTAAGGAAAAATTTTTACAAGCAGCCAAAAAAAAAAAAATTTAAATACCGAGGTACCACAATAAGGATCACCCAAGATCTGGCTGCCCCATTAAAGGATCGAAGGGCCTGAATCGATATTCTGAAAGGCAAAAAGAATTTGGAATCGAAGAATAAACCCAAAGCTAAATTGAACATTTTCTTCCAGGGAAGAAGGTGGAATTTAATGAAAAAATGAATTCCATTTCTTTCTAAGGAAAAACCAGAAGTAAACAAAAATTTATCTCCAAACAAAGACCCAAGAGATGGAAAAGGTAAAAAATTCTTGAGAGTTATATTTCTGTTGAGGATATAAAAAAGAATAATGTATATTTTTTGATTTTATTGATATAACCAAAAAAGGAAGTAGATATGGAAAAGGGATGATGGCAGAATAAAGGTGGGAAGGAGGGATAAAAAGGGAAACCACATCCCACAAAGAGGCAAAGGAAACTTATCATATCTGATGGAATTTAAGAGGGGGAGGAAGATTGTGTGAATCTTACCTTAAAAGTTGGCTCAAAAGAAAATAATTGAATTTGTTTTAGAAAATTCCTCTCACCTCATTAAAAAGGGGAGAGGAAAAGGAAAGAAAAAGAAAAGGGAAAAGGAAAAGATTCAAAGGGGTGGGGGAGGGTTCTAAAGAGGGTAACATTGTGAACTGGGGAAACATAATTTTAAAAAGGGAAAGACGGTTGGGGGAGACAAGAAAAAGTGCTAATCTGAGGTTTTAGGGGAGGAAAAAGATTTGAACAACCATAAATTTGAATGGGATGAACTCCCCATAAAGAGGAGGCAGATAGAAGCCTGGATCAAAAGTCAGAACCTCAATATGTTGTTTACAAGAAACACATTTAGCAGGAGATACATATAGAGTAAAGGTAAAAGGTTGGAGCAAAATCTATTATGCTTCAGGTGAAGTCAAAAAAGGAGTAGCCATCCTTATCTCAGATCAAGCAAAAGCAAAATTGATCTAATTAAAAGAGATAAGGAAGGTAACTACATCCTGCTAAAGGGTAGCATAAACAACAAAGCAATATCAATATTAAACATAGATGCACCAAGTGGTATGGCATCCAACTTCCTAAAGGAGAAGTTAAGAGACTTGCAAGAAGAAATAGACAACAAAACTGTAATAGTGGAGATCTCAACCTTGCACTCTCAGAATTAGACAAATCAAACCACAAAACAAATAAGAAAGAAATTAAAGAAGTAAATAGAATATTAGAAAAATTAGGTATGTTAGATCTTTGGAGAAAATTGAATGGAGATAGAAAGGAATATACTTTCTTCTCAGCAGTTCATGGAACCTATTCAAAAATTGACCATATATTAGGACATAAAGACCTGTAATTAAATGCAAGAAAGCAGAAATAGTAAATGCTTTCTTTTCAGATCATGATGCAATAAAAACTACATTCAACAAAAAGTTAGGGGGAAATAGACCAAAAAGTAATTGGAAACTAAACAATCTCATCTTAAAGAATGATTGGGGGAAGCAGCAAATTATAGATACAATTAATAATTTCACTCAAGATAATGACAACGATGAGACTTCATACCAAAATTTGTGGTATGCAGCCAAAGCAGTAATAAGAGGGAATTTTATATCCTTAGAGGCTTACTTAATAAACAGAGAAAGAAAGTTCAATGAATTGGGCTTGCAAATAAAAAAAAACTAAAAAAAGACCAAATTAAAAACCCCCAATCAAATACTAAATTTGAAATACTAAAATTAAAAGGAGAAATTAAAAATATTGAAAGTAAAAAAAGCCATTGAACTAATTAATAAAACTAAGAGTTAGTTCTATGAAAAACCCAATAAAATAGATAAGCCTTTGGTAAATCTGATTAGAAAAAGGAGGGAGGAAAATGAAATTAGTAGTCTTAAAAATGCAAAGGGAGAACTTTCCACCAATGAAGAGAAAATTAGAGAAATAATAAGGAGTTATTTTACTCAACTTTATGCCAATAAATTTGATAACCTAAGTGAAATGGATGACTACCTCCAAAAATATAGACTTCCCAGACTAACAGACGAGGAATTAAATTGCTTGAATAGTCTCATTTCAGAAAAAGAAATAGAACACACTATTAATCAACTCCCTAAGAAAAAATCCCCAGGACCAGAAGGATTTACATGTGAATTCTACCAAACATTTAAAGAACAATTGTCCCCAATGCTATATAAATTATTTGATAAAATAGGGAATGAAGGAGTCCTACCAAATTCCTTCTATGACACAGACATGGTACTGATACCTAAACCAGGTAGGTTGAAAACAGAGAAAGAAACTTATAGACCAATCTCCCTAATGAATATTGATGCTAAAATCTTAAATAAGATATTAGCAAAAAGACTACAGAAAATCATCCCCAGGATAATACACTATGATCAAGTAGGATTTATACCAGGAATGCAGGGCTGGTTCAATATTAGGAAAACTATCTATATAATTGGCCATATTAATAACCAAATTAACAAAAACCATATGATCATCTCAATAGATGCAGAAAAAGCATTTGACAAAATCCAACATCCATTCCTATTAAAAAACACTTGAGAGTACAGGAATAAATGGACTTTTTCTTAAAATAATCAGCAGCATCTATTTAAAACCATCAGTAAGCATCATATGTAATGGAGACAAACTGCAACCATTCCCAATAAGATCTGGAGTGACAAGCTTTCCCACTATCACCGTTACTATTTAATATTGTATTGGAAACACTAGTTTTGGCAATAAGAGCTGAGAAAGAGATTAAAGGAATAAGAATAGGCAATGAGGAAACCAAATTATCACTCTTTGCCGACGATATGATGGTATACTTAGAGAACCCCAGAGATTCTACTAAAAAGTTATTAGAAATAAACCACAACTTTAGCAAAGTCGCTGGTTATAAAATAAACCCACATAAGTCATCAGCATTCTTATATATCACTAACAAAATCCAACAGTCAGAGTTACAAAGAGAAATTCCATTTAAAGTAACTACTGATAATATAAAATATTTAGGAATCTATCTGCCAAGGGAAAATCAGAAATTTTATGAACAAAATTACAAACCACTTTTCACACAAATTAAGTCTGATCTAACCAATTGGAAAAATATTAAATGTTCTTGGATAGGGCGAGCAAATATAATAAAGATGACAATATTACCTAAACTAATCTATTTATTTAGCGCTTACCAATCAGACTCCCAAAAAACTATTTTAATGATCTAGAAAAACAACAACAAAATTCATATGGAAAAACCAAAAGTCAAGAATTTCAAGGGAATTAATAAAAAAAAATCAAATGAAAGTGGCTTAGCTGTACCAGATCTAAAATTCTTTTATAGAGCAGCAGTTACCAAAACCATTTGGTATTGGCTAAGGAAAAGATTAGTTGATCAGTGGAATAGGTTAGGTTCAAGGGACAAAACAGTCCACACCTATAACAACCTAGTCTTTGATAAACCCAAAGACCCCAGCTTTTGGGATAAGAGCTTACTGTTTGATAAAAATTGCTGGGAAAATTGGAAACTAATATGGCAGAAGCTAGGCATTGATCCACACTTAACACCGTACACCAAGATAAGGTCAAAATGGGTTTATGACCTAGGCATAAAGAATGAAATTATTAATAAATTAGAGGAACACAGGATAGTTTACCTCTCAGACCTGTGGAAGGGGAAGGAATTTATGACCAAAGAAGAACTAGAGATCATTACTGATCACAAAATAGAAAATTTCGACTATACCAACCTGAAAAGTTGTTGTACAAACAAAACTAATGCAGACAAGATTAGAAGGGAAGCAATAAATTGGCAAAATATTTTTTTACAGTCAAAAGTTCTGATAAAGGCCTCATTTCCAATATATATAGAGAATTGACTCTAATTTATAAAAAATCAAGCCATTCTCCAATTGAAAAATGGTCAAAGGATATGAACAGACAATTCTCAGATGAAGAAATTGAAACTATTTCTAGTCATATGAAAAGATTCTCCAAGTCATTATTGATCAGAGAAATGCAAATTAAGACAACTCTAAGATACCACTACACACCTGTCAGATTGGCTAAGATGACAGGAAAAAATAATGATGATTGTTGGAGGGGATGCGGGAAAACTGGGACATTGATGCATTGTTGGTGGAGTTGTGAATGAATCCAACCATTTTGGAGAGTAGTTTGGAACTATGCTCAAAAAGTGATCAAACTGTGCATACCCTTTGATCCAGAAGTATTACTACTGGGCTTGTACCCCAAAGAGATCATAAAGAAGGGAAAGGGACCTGTATGTGCACGGATGTTTGTGGCAGCCCTTTTAGTGGCCAGAAACTGGAAATTGAGTGGATGCCCATCAGTTGGAAAATGGCTGAATAAATTGTGGTATATGAATATTATGGAATATTATTGTTCTGTGACCAACAGGTCACAGCCAAGAAATGACCAACAGGATGATTTCAGAAAGGCCTGGAGGGACTTACATGAACTGATGCTGAGTGAAATGAGCAGGACCAGGAGATCATTATATACTTCAACAACAATACTATATGATGACCAGTTCTGATGGACCAGGCCATCCTCAGCAACGAGATCAACCAAATCATTTCTAATGAAGAAGTAATGAACTGAACCAGCTATACCCAGAGAAAGAACTCTGGGAGATGACTAAAAACCATTACATTGAATTCCCAATCCCTATATTTATGTCCACCTGCATTTTTTATTTCCTTCACAAGCTAATTGTACAATATTTCAGAGTCTGATTCTTTTTGTACAGCAAAATAACGGTTTGGTCATGTATACTTATTGTGTATCTAATTTATATTTTAATATATTTAACATCTACTGGTCATCCTGCCATCTGGGGGAGGGGGGGAGGGGTAAGAGGTGAAAAATTGAAACAAGAGGTTTGGCAATTGTTAATGCTGTAAAGTTATCCATACATATAACCTGTAAATAAAAGGCTATTAAATAAAAGAAAAAAAAAAAGAATTCCAATCTTATTGGATTAAAGAAACTCATTCAATTCTATGCACATTCCACCTCAAGCTGAAACCCAGTTTGTAGATGAACCAATTTGGGACTACACCCACTAGCTCCCTTCAGCTTTTAGACCAAGGTTTTATTATAAAAGAGCCAATCTGAAACCCTCTCTTTGCAGAGGTTCTAAGCATGCCATGCTATGCCATGGTATGCGAAGGAAGCCTCTCCCACTGGATAATATTTTTTTTCAGTGCTACCCTCTCTTTATCCTCACCTATTTCCCTAACAAGTCTTCATGCCTCTGTTAGGATTTGTAACCTTACTTCCCAATCTCTATAATAAACCTCTTTTATCAATCTAGGTTTTTGGGTTTGTAAATTCTTTTACAGAGGATCCCTGTGCCTCCAGAAGGGAGCTCCCAGAAACTCCCTATCCTTACACCAAATCCCAAGAGGGTTCAGGGGAGCCAAACTTCTCCATTTGGTTCCCTGAACCCCAAACCTGCCACTAGACCTTATCGTTTAACTCCCCGACCACCAGAAACCCTAATCTCATTTTGGTTCCTTAAATCTGAACCTCATCAATTACAACCTGCAAATATTTGAAACTACATATAAAGAAACTAGAAATAAATTAAATCACCCATAATTATTTAAATAAGTGAGATACAAATGAAAAATCCTTGCTTGGATATTTAGCAAGGATATGACAAATTTCTGCCTTTTAACAAATCATATGCACAGGGTTCCTTTTTGTTCGAGGGTCTCTATCACTGGAAAATCTTTGCCTATTAATTAAAAATAAAACAAAAAAAAATACCTTAGATCCACTGAAAGAAATATATCAATTGATCATGTCTTTAGTTACACAGAACAGATAGTGCAAAAGTTAAAATACCTTAGAATAGAATATCCTGGTGGTTACTTAATTTTGTCATTAACAATCAGATTAGTGAGAAAGCATAGATACAGCATCTGCCCTGGAGTCAGGAGGATCTAAATTCAAATCCAGCCTCAGACACTTAATCCTTACCAGCTCAGTGAACCTGTGAAAGTCATTTCACACTAATTTTCCCCACCCCCAGAAAACTGATTATCAAATCTTAGAATCATAAGTCTAGAACTTAGAAAATACCAGAAGCCATTTGATCCAAGTGCCTGATTTTCAAGGGATAAAATTTGGGTCTATGGATGTTAATTATTTTCCCAACTAATTTTAAATGTCCAAAGTGAGATTTGAATCCAATGGAAGGCCAAAAGTCTTAGATGTCCAGGCTCTCTCAAAATAGCCCATCCACTGTCCTTATTAAAGTAATTATTTTCAGATCAGATATTTTTTGAAAGGCAAAGAAAAAAGAAATAAATAACTCAATTGCCTTCCATATTCAATGCCATTTAAGCCTTCTCATTCATTTCAACATATTTTATGTTACCACCATTCCAAACATGCTATAATGCTGAATTTCTACTAATTGCCCTACAATATCCATATTTTGCCTTCATTTTCCTTAGAAATGATTGATGACTGCCTACCACTTGCAATTAAACTATTCCTGAAGAACATTCAGAGAATCCTAAAGAAATAGCTGGAGGAATGCCTGGCTATGCTGATAGGAATCACAGAGTTCTCTTTCTCTCCAAAAGCTTGATATAATTTTTTGTAGAGATGGCTTTTTGGAGTAATAATGAGAAATGGTGATTATCTTTCTATTGAGTAAACTCTGCAAACTACCTTGAATCACAGATTCTGATTTAAAGGAGATTGAAGAGATCATAAACTCAAACTTCATTTTGGAAATTAGGAAGACAGAGGTCCAATCTACCATGGTAATAAGTAGCTGGTAAGGATTTGGATATTGGTTCTTAATTCAAAGATACAATATAGGATCCTTGTCTTAAAAGATGGAGCTATAAGAAACTGGAAGGTAGAATTCAGTGCGGGCTAGAATTATTTGAAAAACCTTTGTGGAGGAGGTGAGATATGAACCAAATCAAATTTGCTAGGATTTGGGCCAAATCAAATTAACTGTGGTGAATTTCAGTCAAAGTTTTCAGAAATACAACAAGCCTCCAATTTCAGAAAGTAAATTTTGAACAATTCTAAGCACTAAACCCACCTGGGAGATGTATTGATGGGGAGAAGAAGAGGAGCTTTTATATCTTTTGTTCATATTTTCTATCAGACCAATGTCTTTGATTTTGTAGTTTAGGAGAATAATTGCAATATATCCATTTTTCCAGATTTAGTGAGACCTTTGCCAGGGAAAGAATGTCCACAGCTCAGCATTCGACTTAGCAGAGCCTTGCTGTTCACCAATTGGATAACCCAAGTCCCAGAAAATTTATCCCCCCCTTAGTTTTTGCTGAGATTACTTCCCCTAGATTTCTTGAATTTCCATCATAAGAATCTGGGCAGGGGAAAGGTTACAGGATTGTTTGTCTTCCTCTTTTTCCTGCTGTCTGATTTAATTCAATTCAACAAACACTTATTAAGGCCTACCAATTCATATTTTAAAGAGGATTTACTATAAAGCAATAGAGAGGAATGTTCTAATAGCAATTGGGAATGGAGTGCGCTAAAACATAAAAAGGAGAATATTTTCACAAATTGTAAATGGTTTTGATAGTTTAATCCTGATATTTGGCACCCAATCTAGGACATTTAGACTAGTGTCCTACCCAGACTTACTCTTGATACTAACTCAGTTTTAGTTCTCTCACTGTGAATTTGGTTGAATAGTCAGTCCATCAGAATCTGCTTCTTTATTACCAAATTAGGAGTCTAATTTATAATGGAGTCTAGGGTTTAGTAGGAGTGCTCTCCACTCTGCTCCCACAACCTCCATTTTGGGTTCATAGTTCAATCATTGTAAGGGACCTCTCTCTTTCACCCATTATGCACAGTCTAAACTTCTGTTCTCCAGACACCCCATGAGAACTTCTCTTAAGCATTGTGTAGTACCCAATCTGAGCCACAAAGTTAAGTTCCCACTTGTCTCTAAGCTTCTTTCCACCTACTCTTTGAAAACTAGTTCTGATTGATTTACTTGAAATTACATTTACTGGCCACTTTGCAAGGCCTGAGTTAGGCCATGAAGGTAAAATTTTTTCTTCCACTTTGGACCTGAACTTTCACATATAGTTCACAATACAACTTTTCCTAGAAACATTTTAGTCTTTCTTTCAACTTACTACCTCAGTGGCTCTGCCTTAGTTCTTCACACATATATCAAGTTGAAGTGACAGATAAATATTTCAAATTTTGGATTGTTTTAAAACCAATTTTAATGAGCTCACAAAGAAAGATACTTGCAGCAAAGAGGAAAAAAAGATGGGTAGGTTTTGTAAGAGATGCAGGTTGTGACTTTTCCTGAGCTTCTATTGCTTGTAACCTTATGACTATGGATCCAAGAGAGCATTAATGTGGACAATCTCTCCAATAATGTGTTTTTTTACCTTACTAACACTTTTTTACCTTTAGTGTATTTATTTGTGGACTACATTGATTTCTAAGAAAGATTTTGGCTCAAAAAGCTGTTATTCTATGCAAGAAAATCCCTATAATAACTATCCTATACCATTGGCTCCATAGGGAGATGTGTTCAATCTTCAGAACAAGTGGAAAATGAATCAATTTATTTTCTTTCAAACTAGAAAGAAAATGGGACCCCTAGAGATGGCACAGTGGAGAGAGCATGTGCCCTAAAGTAAGGAGGACATGAGTTCAAATCTGGCCTCAGACACTTAATATTTTTTAGCTGTGTTTACCTTGGTCAAGTCACTTAACCCCAACTGCCTCAACAAAAAGAAAAAGAAAAAAACAAGGGAGGGACCCTTTAGACAATGCATCATCTGAAGATATGGGATAAAGTATTTAGTATACTATTAAATTTCTGAGTAGTGAGATGCAATAGGTGACCAACACAAGCCAAAGAATCCAGAAACAGGGTTTCAGGATGCCTCTGGCTGGACTTTCTGCTTCTTTACTTCGTGTTTTTTTTTTTTTTTTTTCTTTCAGGGCCTTCCTTTAGTCATCTGTGAAATTGGGATGATAATACTTGTCCTTTTCTTGCCTCAGAGGTATTCTGAAAGGATTAATTAGATTTAAACAAAGTCACTGAATGGACAATATAAGTGGAAGGTTCAATTACTTTTTAACAACCTGTTTACTGATCCTTCTGTGTTTAGCATTTTTCTAGTTTGTGAGGTTTATTATTGATGACCACAGGCAACAAACAAAACAAAAGCAGAATCAGGACTCTTGGTAAGTGGACCATATTCAGGTCATAGGTAGTGTTATTACCCACCATCTCTAAGTTTCAAAGAGTGTTTAAGCCCACAAACCAAATCTGCTGCTTGTTTTAGCAATGGAAAAAGCTCATTTGGACCACATGCTGTTTTCTAAATGAAAGATGACTTAAGAATTGACATGTTTGAGTCTAGCTGATAAGGCACAGAAAGTAACCATTAAATTCTTAACTAACCTTGCTCAGGCAGCTATTAGTCATATAAATGTCTCCACCACCACTTAGATATTTTTCTTTTTTTTTTAATTTTTAAGAAGTATGATTTTATGTTTAAGAAATTTAATTGTTTGGAATACTTTAACAAAGCAAAAACAATTTTTACAATTTTTACTGAACAACAGTGCTCGTATTGGGTCTCTTTCTCAAGGAAACTGTAAAGGGGAAAACCCCAAATGTGCAAGAATGTTTTTAGCTGCTCTTTCTGTAGTAGTAAAGGATTGGAAAATGAGTAGATACCCATCAATTGGGGAATGGCTGAATGTGTTGTGTTATATGAAGAATATGGGATATTATTGTTCTATAAAAATAATGGACAGACTGATTTTAGA
The DNA here is from genome assembly GCF_902635505.1 of Sarcophilus harrisii. Taxonomy (NCBI): domain Eukaryota; kingdom Metazoa; phylum Chordata; class Mammalia; order Dasyuromorphia; family Dasyuridae; genus Sarcophilus; species Sarcophilus harrisii. The sequence goes on along the minus strand of NC_045426.1, from coordinate 554,390,938 downwards.
AAAGCCTGGAAAGATTTATATGAACCAATGCTGAGCAAACAAGCAGAACCAGGAATACATTAAATTACAATAATAGGAAGAATGTGTGACAATCAACTATGAAAGACTTGGTTCTTCTTGGTGTTTCAATGATCTAAAGCAATTCCAATAGACTTTGGATAGAAAATGCTATTGCATCCAGAAAAAGTGCTATGGAGATTGAATGTAAATCAAAACATGCTATGTTCACTACTTTTACCTGTTTTTTTTTTTTCCTCTTCTGTGGTTTTTCCAAGATTCATAAAGCAATGTGTATTAAAAATGAATAAATTTTTAAAAAATAGGTACTGGAAGTGCTGAATGAAGCCACGTGTTAATTATTCTTGCTAATTAAATTAATTATGTTTTTTTAACATTAAGTAGCTTCTTTATTCAGAGAAGCTCAAAATATTCCACAGAAATTATATTATGTGACCTTTAAGTATATTTTTCAAATAAATAGAAGCTATTGAAAACCATATTTTGTAAGTGAAAAACAAGAATTAAGTGTATTTTTCATTATTAAATGCATTTAAATCTCAAAATAGAACTATAAAGTGTGTATAAAATTATATATAGAACATTAAAGTTAACTTACTTGGCTCCCACTTTAATATTTTTGCAAATGTTAATACTGAACTCTGAATTTAGAGATTTTTTTTTTAAAAAAGGAACTTTGATTTTCTAAAAGTAGTTTTGCTAATATGTGTGTTTTATGAGCTGTCAACTCTGAATTTTTTGAAATCTAAAGATATAGCAACCACAACTTGAATAGAACTTTGACTTAGAGTATATATAGTGAAGTAATTTTGCTCTTGAGGAACATGCTTGCCTCTGGGATGATCACCTTTCCCTTGTTGTCACTTGAGGCATAAATAATCTCTGTTTAGGGACTCTGGCTAGGAAATGGGTTACATCTTCCAAAAAATTACTCTACTTACATGAGATTGTCTTATATTCTGTCTCTTCAAGCTGCTCTTACCAGCTGTATTCATTCCAGTCATAATATGGACTCCATACAGTTCTTCTGAAACTGACTTTTGAAATGAATTGTGGAGATAAGTTATCATACATTCCTTTCCCATTTCTATTTTGTTGTGTGGCTTTTGCTGTATTTTGATATATAATATTTAATATTCTGGGGACAAAGTCCACAGAAGAATGGGGAAAGGAAAAGTTAGTTAGATATCTTTACCTTGCTAATCTCTAGTAGCTGTAAAAACATATTTCTTTGTAATTCTTCAATTAATGATTGCAATTTGTGTTTAAGAAAATGAGAAAGAGTTAAAGCTGTTTACTACGTGATGACTTTGGGGGTTATTTCATGATATTAGATCTCTACCAGAAGTATATAGCCTTTTAAGGAGAACAATAGGTTTTGGATAGTATTCTTAGATATGTTTTTGATGATTTGTGTTAAATTGTAGACATTTTAGCATTTTATTTTGCCATCAGACTTTTATTCCAGTGCTTCAATATGGTGTGGAAGTGACTGGGTTTTCAAAAGGTATGTTAATGGACTATGTATAAACTTTGGTAATTTCTATTAAACTGGAAAGGCATAATGAACAGTGATATAAATGCTATCTACTCTCTGAAAACAAGCTTGGGTAAATGAGGCATGTTCATCTCCACAAAGATAACTACTAATCATTAATTATATTTCTTTCTTTTTCCCCCCTTTCTTTTACATTATTTCCTTCTTTCTCTTTATCTCCTCTTCTTCTTTAACCACATCCTTTTTTTTCCTTTCTTTTTTTCCTATAACGATACATAAAACTGTGACTTTCACAATGATAATAGGAGATTGTCAGGAAAGGAGGATGAAGAGTTAATAGCCAATAGTAGATAATCTAAAAGTAATTTAATTCTTGGTATTCTATCCAGCAACAAATGAGTGAATAAACTAATAGCAGAATTGAACTATATCTGTAAGAACATTTTTAGTATAAATGAAACTAGAAAACATACAAAAAATGCAACAGATGGATAGATAACTCATAGAATCTACTTAAAGAGAGGAATGAAGGGAATGGTTTTGTTTATATACAAATGTTAAAAGAAATGTCATTAGTTTGGCTCAGCTTGTAATTGATCACAGTGAATATAAACAAATAGATCATCATGAAGATATTTGCAGCTTATACCTGCTTGTAAAGGATAAAATATATATACATCCTATGAAAAATCTTTAAATATTTTCCAAAGTTAATCAGTAATTCTACTATTCTATGGTGCCATCAAAGGTATTATGAGTAGAGAACAGGATAGAAAACCAGATGTTTTGGCATTGAGAAGTGAATGAAAAAAAGGTAAGTGCTTAAAAATAAAATATGTGCACATATACATATATATGGTATGTGTGGGTATATACACATACATGTATTACTGTTTACAATGTATATTTCCTTCAGGAAGAAAGCTGGAAGATTCAAGGTGTAGTAACTACTAAATATCACAGAGAAAATGAAATTTACTATATTTTAGTAGAGTAAAAGAAATTATTGGTTATCAATGTAGAACTAATTTCATAATCAGCTGGCTATGTGAAATTATATGATTAAAATTGAGTCAATGTTAAAGTCAATAACAAATTTGAAAAAAAAAAGGATTAACATGACTATTAGCATGTTTAGAAAACTTTTAATAATGTCAAAGTCATCAAAGGAACATAGAAACTTAAAACTCAATCATACCCATAATTGAACCAAAAAATACATTACTGGTTTAATACTAACTTGAAAAGATTTTCCCTATATAAATAAATAAAAATAAATATGTATTCACATACCTTTATTTATGTCTAATGGCAGCCAATTCTAGGGCAAGAGGGAGAAGGGAAGAAAAGAAAAGGAAAAATAAAGAAATTTACATGATAACTTTAATATACATTTTGAAAGAATACAAAGTTGTATATGACAGATTTTCAGTTTCATGTGCAATCATCTTTTATTATACTTTTATGGAAATACTTCTTTTATTCTATAAATTAAAAATAAAATATAATTAAAGCTGTATGTATCAATCCCATACTGTGTACCAGGTTACTATATTAAGTGCTGAGATGACAAATAGAAAAACAAAACAAAACAAACAGAAACAAACAAACAACAAAAAAAAAAACCAAATGTCAGTCTCTGCCCTCAAGGAGTTTATATTCTAAAAGCAAGGAAACACAGGAAATACACTTCCTGTGTATACAGGAAGAAAGTGAATGGAACAAATAAATTAGGTTAGTTGATCCACTGGGCAGTTTGTCAATTGACACATCCTTTCAAGAAACAATGGTAACTAAGTAAAGGATTAGAAGATAGGGTATATTCTATTAGGAACAATGCCAAAATGGCATATCAAGTTAATTGGACAACTTGAATGACATATGAAGCATAAACTGGAAAACTGACCAATTATATTGTGATGAGTAAGTTATAGTGATCTCTAATAAAGATGGCACAGTGATAGAACAAATTATCCAAAGATGAACAGTTCATTTTCCCAGGTAGTTAATAATTAATTCTGGTGATTAGTAAAGGGAATGCTGATCCTCATGGAAAGACATAGATAATGGCACTAGACAAATGACAAGAAAGCTCAAGTGGAAAGTCATAGAACCAGATGACATGTCTTAGAAAAGTGCTTCAAGGAGGTATGCTTGTTTTTTTTTTTTTGTTTGTTTGTTTGTTTGTTTTTTTTACCAGTTGCTTAGAAGAAGGTATTGAGTGATATAGACATACATAGGGTGTATATATAGAAAGTATAAGGGACATGCTTATTTGAACTGAATTTTTAGATCAAACACAAAGCTGAGGACTATAGCAAATAATACTGGGCAATATCATACAAAAGCATCTTAAAAAGTTAAAGCACTGACATAAATCTAATTAGATGATATTAAAAATATAATATCCTTTTAAAATATCAGTTTCAAAAGTTCAAGATGTGGGAGAAGTCATGGCTAAATAGCAATTTATCTGATATATATCAGAATTTTTAGTGTATTTCAAGCTGAATATGAGATGAAAAAAAGCTAATAAAATTTTGAACTACAGTAACAAAAGAAACAAATAAACAAACTAACCCCATAACTTCCAGGAATCTGATCAAATCTTTGAGTATTGTAACAATTCACAATTCTGGAAAGATCCTGATAAAAATAAAGCATCCTTAAAAAGGATAATAAAGATCCATGAATCTATACCATTTGAGGAGTAGTTTAAAGAAAAGGGCAGGTTTAGCTGTTATCCTAGGAGGAACATGAATGAAGTCTTTAAGAATTTAAAGGTCTGTCATGTGGAAGAGAGATTAAACCTGTTCTTTTTTATCACATAGGAGAGAAACAATGAACATTTAAAAAGAAATATCCATGAGACAAGTTTAGGTTTGATTTAGCAAAAAAATAACTTTATAATTAAAATTATTTAAAAGTGGAATAGGCTGCATGAGGAAAGAAAGGATTTCCCGTTCTTGAAAATCTTCAAGAAGACAATACGCAAGAGTACTTATCAAGTATATTATGGTGGAGATTTCTTCCATGTCTTGCTGGATTAAAAGAATTTTGAGGTACTTTCCAACTCTAAAATCCCTAGCTTTGGTTCTATGTTGTCTGCTTGGCAGAAAGGTATGATAGTTCAGGTAAATGCCACCTTAGAGTAGAAACTCATTTTCAAAAAAACATGGTGTGTTATTATGCTATAAAACAATAATAAAGTGGATAAAAGGAAATCTTGGCCAATATCCATTTTAACCAACTCATTTTGTTAGTTTTTATAAATGAAACTGAAATAAAGAAAATAAATATTCATGAAATAGGATTAATTTGCAGGTCATTTCTATAGAAAAGTAAGCTTAAGTGACAGTGGAACCACTATCACCCCAATATACTATCGGAGTAAAGGACAATGAAGATGAAGCTGAAAAAGTAGTTGGACCTACATATTTAAATAAGAACTTCACTGGACTTATTTCTAATTTCTAGGAAATGAATCTAAATAAGATATATTGTGAGTTCAGTACTACACATCTAGTTAGTATGGAACTGGGAATTATCCACAGAACTCAGGGCTCTAGGCCTATGCCTTAAACCACTGAATCATTCATGGTTCTACTGTCAATTATGAAGAAAACCATAACATGGTTTGTTTTCCAAGGTTCTGTTCCTTGAGAGTAAATGCATCTTTTAATCCTGCTCTGGATTTCTCTTCCCTTCCCACACACGCTTTCCCCTTTAGTCAATAATTCTTTTTATTGGTTACAGTGAGAATGCACTACTTCGGCCTTTTCCACAGCTGAGCACAGCTGCTAATGTTGGCTATTGATTCCACATGTTAGCTCAAAAGTGTATAATAATCTGCTTTAATAGTTGCCTTTGGCTTTTCCTCTCTCCACTCTGAGTAGTGCCCTCTGCCCCTGGCCTGGCATGCCAATAACCAGAAACGGATTCTAATTATATCAAACCATTCTCTGCCAAAATGTCCAAATAGCCATCACATGTTCAAATAACTAACTACAGCTTTAGTATATGGATTTTTATGCCATTCTATGGAAAACATTTCAAATTATCTACTGTGAATATGTTGGCAGGAAGAGAATGTTGTGGGCATGATAGAAGGCTCAGTTACTTTTAACCCACAAGGGGATTTCCTTGTAGCACAGCTGTATTACAATTTAAGTTCTACTTCCTAGTTCTTCTCAATTGTTCCCTCTTTCTCTTCTTTTCCTTTTCATATTCATTTTTTCCAAATATCTTTAACTCTGAGGAATCTCCAGATTGAAATAGTATTCAAAGGGGAAAGGCATATAATCAGCCCTTATGAAATCAACTTGAATAGGACCAAGCAAATCCCAGTCCTAATTATATTACCGAGGTTGCAAGGGACTGCACACATCTGGAATATTCAAAAACAGTCCAATGTTGGTGCCATCCCACAGAGTCCCTGGGCAACAGTGCTTTGGAAAACATCCAGAAGCACCAAAGCATGGTCATAAAGATCATAGAATCCCACAACTGGCAAGAATTTTGGAGGTCATCTAGGACAACTCTTGCCTGTAAATAAATCCTTCTGCAAAATGTCCAACAAGGAGTCAACAACCAGTCTTTGCTTGAAGACTCCCATTGAAGAAAATGTATGATCTGTAAGGGGATCCTATTTCACTTTAGATGCTTCTAATTGTGAGAGTTTTCCTAAATATGCCATTTTTTCTTCTGTCAGGGTTTTTCAAAATAGTTTTTCCCCTGGCTAAACATTAGCAATTATTTTAACTAATAATCATAATGTCTAATCTTAAGGTTTTTCAACAACCTAGTTTCCCTTCTCTGTTATCCATTTTGTCAATGTGTTCAGAAACAAGAACTTATGTGACATGACTACCTCTCTAATGCTGTAAATTGTAACTATCTTACTGCAGTCTAAGGTCCTGTTAAACTTCTTTGTCTGTCATATCATATGGGTATCGTGAGATTTTATTCAGATGAACTAATATTTAAACATAGCTCCCCAATCAGCAAGGTGTATGGGTACCCAAATGACTTGTACTTTATTATTAAAGCCACTACCAGAATAAGTGATCTTTACAGGGAGAGCTTTTATGAAATGAAAAAAAAAATATCCTAAAACATAAAATATAAAAATTATTTTAAAATTCTTTAACACTTTTTTATCATTGTTTTCAGGTGAGGGAATACACATTGAGCATTCAGACACTGAAACAAAATAGCCAAAGAACTTCCAATTGATCATTGATCTATAAAGGAATAAAGTAGAAGGACGAATTGCCTAGTAGAATTAATTTATTTTAGCAGATTTAACATCCTGAAAAGGCACCAAAGCAGAGAATCTGTGAGTAAACTTCTAATGACCCAGGCTCTAAATCCCAGTATCACCTTTGACTTCCCTCTCTCATTCAGGTCCTGATCCAATCAATCATCAAACATACATTCTTTCCCTTTTCAGTACTGCTCAAAACAATCCTTTCCTTTTCATCCTCACTGACACCACCATAATTCTAGACTTTTTTTTTTATTACAGGCATGAATTAATTTCAGCAGATCATAAAAATGTCCCCTAATCACATTTCACCCCCTTATTTCACTTAATCCTATAAACTCACCAAATTAATCTACCTAACACAGTTTAAACTGTATCACTCTCTTAGTCAAGAACTTCATCATTCTCTATAGGATAATAACAAATTTAAAAATATCTCAAAATTTTATGTGCAGTTTTAAACTTTCTAAAAGTTTTGAAACTGCATTAAAACTTTTGGAGTTCTCTGTATAAAGAAATACTTCACTGAGAAGTATTCAAGATCTTTTAAATGAATATTGAAAATTATCTTTACATGTAATTGGAAGAATAAAATATCATTCCAATTTCAAATGAAATAAAATATCATTGATTACACATCTACTGGATACTAGACACTATTTCTACTACTGCTACTGTTATCACAATTGGTAAAGTAAAGCTCAAGGTATTTTCTGTTTTCAAGAAGCTTACAGAGTAATAGAAGAGTTTGAAAGAAGACAGTGTGACTGAAAAGATGATGACATGTTTTAGACAAGATAAATTTGAGATATCTGACATTCAATGTTAAATATGCAATTAATAATTGGTGATGTAGGCTTGGCACTGAGTAGAAATACTGGATCTGGACTACTCGACCTAATGATTTCATCTTTATATGATCTTGCTGATATGCTCCCTTCTCTCCTCTTACACTACTAATTCTCTTGTACAGGTCCTCAAAACCTTACTCTTGCCTATTTTCATAAGCTGCTGTTACCTCTCTCTGACCCAGGTCTCTACCTGCTCTGATCCACCTTCCATTCAATTACCAAAGAATTTTTCCTAACATGAATGTTGGATCATGCTACCCTCCTTACTCAGTAAACTAGCCTCTTATTGTAAACCTTCAGTAAAAAGGGACACAGTGTCTCTTGAGAAAGTCTATTCTAATTATAGACAACTCTAATTTTTAAGACATTCTTGTTGGTGGTGATATTATTGTTGTTGGTTTTTGCTGCATCAAAACTAAATTTCCATCTTTTCAGTTCCTCTTCTTTGCTCCCAGTTGTGGCATCAGAGTGCAAGCAGAATAATAACATTACCCAACCTTTGCTTGGAGATTCTCAATGACAGGGCCCCCATTAGCTCCAGAGACACATAACTCAACTTTAGTTAGCTCTAATCATTAGAAATATTTATTTTTCCTTTTTCCTTTTTGTCCTGACAATAAACTAAATATGCTTCTGTGCAGCATTTTTTCCAGTCTCTTCACTATTGCTTGCACTTCCACAAAGTGCAAGCAATAGTGAAAAATATACATTGACTTCAAAATATTTGTTTGAAGAGTCTTGATCCTCTTTGAGCTGCTATGGCTTTCTTCACCCTGTATTGAGTTATAGAACTCATCTAAACCAGGATTAGTATAATAGTCTATTGTCCAGTCATTTTATTTTCAGTTTCTCTATTTCCCCAATCCATCTTGCACATTGGTGCTAGACCACTATTCTGTTAACACTAATTTTATGAAAAAAATACTTGAAAAAAGCACTAGTAATAATGCATGATATTTATAAAAATCAAGTGCAAATACTGGCTTAAAGGCATTGGTTCCTAAACCTGATTTTAATCCTGAACAAACAATTAAAATCTTTGTTCCTTAATGTTCTCATCTGGAAGATGAAGTGTTAGGATAAGATACTTCTAAATTTTCTTTTCTATTTTATACTTTTATGAATCAATTGTATTAAATTATACCTGGGTATTTCCTGGCCTTTGTAATTTAATGGTTCAAGAATACTTGGCCATTCAATGAAATTGAATTACCTTGAGCATTTTAGTGTTAAGGTTTGAAAATCTGCATTCTATAGCAAATAAATCCAAATGTAACCAAATATTTTGACTTCCCATAATCCTAATTCACTCCCTCAAAATATCATTTATTACACAATTATCTGAGTAAGATAATTCTTTCACCATTCTTTAGATAGAATGTGTACTTTTCCAGTCCCTAGTCTTTATACATATGAGCTAGATATGTCATTAGAAGTTCCATGAAAGGATATATCAATCTATTATTCATTACTATTTTGGCTAGTCATTCAACCATTTAATTATAATTAACCATCCCATATTTCTATATTTTCTTAGAAGAATATAATGAGATATTTTATCAAATACCTTGTGAAAACCTAGAATATTGTTTCTAAGACAACTTCCAAATTAGCCAATCAAATAACTGTTAAAATGATATTAGTTTGTGTGCATACTTTTTAATCCAGCAGTATTTCTAACTTGGCTTATGTCTCAAGCAGATCTTAAAGGAGGAAAAGGGACCCATATTTGCAAAAATGTTTGTGGCATCCCATTTTGTAATGGCAAGAAACTGGAAACTGAATAGATGCCCATCAATTGGAGAATGGCTGAATAAGTTATGGTATATGAAAGTTATGGAATATTATTGTTCCATAAGACACAATCAGCAGAATAATTTCAGAGATGTCTGTAGAGACTTACATGAACTGATTCTAAGTGAAATGAGCAGAACCAGGAGATCATTATACATAGTAACAAGATTATATGAAGATCAATTCTGATGGATGTGACTTTTTTCAGTAATGAGATGATTCAGGCCAGTTCCAATGATCTTATTTTTTTTTTACATGACCAAACTGTTATTTTGCTGTACAAAAAGAATCAGACTCTGAAATATTGTCCAATTAGCTTGTGAAGGAAATCAAAAATGCAGGTGGGCATAAATATAGGGATTGGGAATTCAATGTAATGGATTTTAGTCATCACCCAGAGTTCTTTCTCTGGGCGTAGCTGGTTCAGTTCATTACTGCTCCATTGGAAATGATTTGGTTGATCTCATTGCTGAGGATGGCCAGGTCCATCACAACTGGTTATCATATAGTATTGTTGTTGAAGTATATAATGATCGCCTGGTCCTGCTCATTTCACTCAGCATCAGTTCATGTAAGTCTCTCCAGGCCTTTCTGAAATCATCCTGTTGGTCATTTCTTACAGAACAATAATATTCCATAATATTCATATACCACAATTTATTCAACCATTCTCCAACTGATGGGCATCCACTCAGTTTCCAGTTTCTAGCCACTACAAAGAGGGCTGCCACAAACATTCATGCACATACAGGTCCCTTTCCCTTCTTTAGTATCTCTTTGGGATATAAGCCCAGTAGTAACACTGCTGGATCAAAGGGTATGCACAGTTTGATAACTTTTTGAGCATAGTTCCAAATTGCTCTCCATAATGGTCCAGTGATCTTATGATGAAGAGAACCATCTACACCCCAAGAGAGGACTGGGGGAACTAAGTGTGGATCACAACATAGCATTTTAGCTTTTTTTGTTGTTTGCTTGCATGCTATTCTATTTCCCATTTTTTTCCCTTTTTAATTTGATTTTTCTTATGCAATAAGATAATTGTATAAATATGTTTGTATATATTGGATTTAACATATATTTTTCCATGTTTAAAATATATTGGATTACTTGCCATGGAGGGTGGGATGGGAGTGAAGTTGGGAAATTTGGAACACAAGGTTTTGCAAGTGTTAATGGTGAAAAATTATCCATGCATATGTTTTGAAAATAAAAAGCTTTAAATAAATAAATGATATTAGTTTGTCATGGTTTAATCTTGATGAATCGAAAATCACTTACAAAGATTATAATTTTCTTCCATATGTACTCATACACCAGCTTTTTAATAATATGCATATATACATATTTTTTTTTCTTAGAATCAATTCAAACTCACTGACATATACTAGGAATAATACTCTATTTTAAAATTTTTGATTATTTTGATAATTTTTTTTCAATAACGTGACAATTGTCATATCTTTTGTGATTTTTTTTTTCAATCGATGTAGTGTGGTATAATGGATAACATTCTAGGCTTGAAGCAAGGAAGGCTTAGATGTAAAATCTACCTAGGATACCTATTAGCTGTGTTGTCTATGGATATGTCCTCTAAGCACCCTTTGAACTTAGTTTATTATCTTATCACTTGCAGAAATTCAAATCTGGTTGCACATTTTTTATATTAAATTCAGAAAATTAAAATATGTTTACATGGAAAAGAAATCAATTGATGATATTCTGAAAAACCATTGTCTGTTTAGATTATATGTATAAAAGAATCATTAATGTTTGGCCCTCTTGCTACACAATAAACACACTATTCTCTAACTTTTTTTTTTTTTTTTTGCTGAGGCAATTGGGATTAAATGACTTGACCAGGGTACCAAATTAGGGTGTGTTAAGTGTCTGAGGTCAGATTTGAACTCAGGTCCTCCTGAGTTTTTTTGAGAACTTTTGAGAAAAAATTCATAATTCTTTGTTCATGATGGTGAAAATAATCTCTATAGTTAACAGCTTGAATAGCTCACTTAGAAGATTTGGAGACAAAAACATCATTTTATGAGCCATAATGTGTAATATGATATTGTGGAAAGACTACTGAACTAAGAATAAGACATACAGCTTCTGGTCTTGACTCTCCCACTAAATACCTATATGATCTTAGTGGGTTTTATGACACCTCTGTATAGCTATACCTAGAATAAATAGAGAAATGAGAAGAATTAAAAATATAAAATGTAATTTGAACATAATTGTATAGGATAAAAAAAGATAGTAGTTTATGTGGCAAAGATCATAATAGTAGACTATGAGCTCTATTAGCAATTTTACAATATAAGTAATCAACAAAGCCAAGGTAACCTTAAATTGTGGCTATAATAATCTTAAATTTCATTAATAGAAATGGAGAATCTTTGCAGAAGAGTTGCAATTTCAGCTGTACTCTGCACTGGACAGATCACATCTGGATTATGGTATCCAGTTTTTGGTGCCACATTTAGGAAGGATATTGACAAGCAAGACTATTTCCAGAAAAGGGTTACTAGGATAATGACAGGGACTAAAAATCGTGGTTAATAAGAACAGGTCAAGAAATCTTGGAAAGAAGGTGAGTGAAAATTGTCTTAAAGGCATCTTCTTTCTACTACTTCCAACTTCCCCAATAATAGAATTAAAAAGCTCTAAAATCTAAAAGGTATATCTATTACAAGATGAGTATCTTATAAAAAACAAAACAAAACAACAAGAGAAAAGAAAACAAAAACAAACAAAAAACAAAAAACAAAATTTTAAAAGATCTTGCCATCATAATCTCCCTAGACTGTTTTGAGAGTTCCTGTCACTCTCAGCCTAATTCTACTTTTGATTCCCCAACTCCCCCAAAATCCCTCTTTATCACAGCAATACAAGGGAAGCATGCACACCCACCCACCCACACATGCAAATACAAAGAATATGTTTTCTCTGAGCTCTAAGGAACATAGGGCCATCATCACCCCTGTAATTTTGGTTACTTGATTTTTGGATATAAATTCAAGGAAGTATCCCTGTGAAAACATACCAAGACAAGCTGAAGTCCGTGAAGAAGACTAGCTCCTAGTTACAAGAAATTAAGGGGACATGTTTTGCAAAAAATGCATCCTTGGAATTAAACAAAGAGAGAAAGAAGGAGCCCAGAAATATGTTATGAATTAAAATTAGGGTAGTATAGGAAGAAATAAGAATGTTAATGGAAGGAAGAACATGAGGCTGAGGAAGTAACCCAAATGAAAACCTATTGGAGCAAAGCTTGTTAGCAGTATTCTTGGTAACCTTTTTCTTATCTCTTCACAATCAGCTCCCAGAGATTAGTTTAAGAAATGAACAAAAAATAGAACCCAGAGGATAGTAGAAGAAGACTCATAAAGTCAGAGAATAGTATTATTATAGTGAAGTAGTGACCAACTGGCTTCCTTCACCAACTGAGGGAAATAATCCTTATGAAATACTAGGGGTATTATAGAACACAGAAAAAGGTATCAATGGTTACAGTATATCATGATTGTTCTGGGGAGGAAGGGAAGAGGAGGGACTATTGGTAAGCTCAATTTCAGCAAAGACAAAAGAAAAATTAGCAGATTCATGAGGATAGACAAAACTCCAGGAACAGTAACGTACAAGCATTCTAAGTTTTATCTCAATGGACAAGTACCACGAAACAAAGTAAAATAGTCAAATCTTTTGAGGAAGATGAAATTGACAACAGATTTTTCAATGTCACCTGAAATGTCATTGGAACAATTTATTCAGAATGTTTTGAAAAGAGCCATAAACAAATAATGGAAGCTATCAAAGAAAGAAGTGTGAAAATGAAATTTTAAAGGAAGAAATCATACTCTTTCTAAAGATTCAAAAATGAGTATATTTCATAATATCTTCATGGAGTAAGGAGTTCCTGTTAAACATGAGTTTTTGAAACCAAAACATTTGAAAGAATATATGAGAACTTTATAAAATAAAAACATAGGATAAGGTAGCATATCTAAAGATTATAATAATAGCAAAAAATTATGCAATACTTTAAGATTTTTAAAAAATCATCTCATTTTATCTTGACAACTTTGTGAGGTAGGTAGTATTATTATTTCCATTTTGCAGCTGGGAAAACTGAGACAGATTAAATGGTTTGCCCAGGGTCAAAAATCAATTCTAAACTAAAGGTTTCCTGATTCTAGGTCTGGCCCTCTATACACTATGCCACTGAAGTTGTTATTAAAAGTTTTCCAGCAAAATGAAAAAAAGACAATAATATACTTAAAGAAATCATATAGAATAATTTTTTCAGTAGTATTAAAAACAAATAAAGTGAAGATTGAAACAGTAGTCAGAAGATCAAGGGAAAGTAACTTCATATTGTTCTCACCAAGAAAAATAATAGTCAAATTTGACAAGTCCAACATGAAAAAACAAATCTTGTAGTCATAAAAAAAAAATGTGAATTTCAAGTAGAAATCATCACAAAACAGCAGATTATTCTGTGATTACAAATAAACGGGAAAGGAGGAATACAATATTCTGAAGAACAAAAGTTATAAACTGGGAACCTCAAATAATATATCTTGTAAAAGTCTGAACCCAAGAGAAAAAAATATATACAAAGGGAAAACCCAAAGTCATCCACAAAATGGATGACTTACCACAAAAAGCATCAAAATTAGACTTTGAGAAGAGTTTGACTGTTCACTTTATTTCCATAGAATCTACCTATAATTCCTTGAATTACCATACTACCACAGAGGATTAAGTAAATGAAGAAATATGGTGATTCCAAAGAAAGTTGTTGCTGTTCTTATTTTTCTTCCCTCCTCTTCCTCTTTTGTCTTCCTTCTTTTCGTTCTTTCTTCTTTCTTTATTCCTTTCTTTTTGTTTTTTCTTTTCCTCACCTCTCCTTTTTTCTTTATTCTCAGACTAATATTTTAATTGTATAATATACATATGATTAAAAAGTCATCCTGAAACATAACTATCAAAATATAAAAATAAAAATTCAAAAGAACTAAGTTAACATTCTCTAAGATTGTGAACAGTTGTCATTTATGTTCCCCCTTTGACTTATTAAAATGAAAAGTCTGGTCATAAGGGAAGGAGAAAGTATATTTCTGTGTCGATTTATATAGATATGTATACACACATGAATATCTTTATATCTATATATCTTCATATGTGCATGTATGTCCCCATAATATGGTGCCCCATAATAATGATGAAAGTGAAAAGTTTGAGAATGGATATTACTTCATGGAATTTGAACTAGTAAATACTATTCTTTTCCTTTCAAATAAGCAAAAGAGTTAAGCCTACTATGGAAGCTAGTAACATTTTTAGTATGAACAAAGTATCTATTCTATACTTATTGTATGTAGCAAATAGAGCTTAAGGAGCCTCATAACACATTCTAAGGCAGCATTCACTTTCTTTACAAGGTTAAGTCCATTTATACTTCTCATTTAGTTGAACAAAAATGAGTCATTTGCTTAATGGATAGTTTTCACTTGACTTCTAATAACAGGATTAAGTAATTGAAGAACTGCAAATTCAAGGCATGATATTTATTGAGCTGCTTAGAGAAGAACCCATAACAAAACCTTTTAGAAACACAAGTTGGGCTATTTCCATTAGTCTCCCTATCAATAAGGGTCCATTCTAAACTAACTTTCTAATGGCTTGGCTTTGTTGACATGTTCCAGGCATTTGCAATGTAATACCAGGGTTGCAGGCTATCTGGATAGGCCTCATGCTGTTAGTCCACTTTGTTAAATAGAAGTTGATTTTATATTTAGTTGTGCATGGAGCGTACAGATGAAACAAATCACTTCTATAAGCCCAGCAAGATGAATAGTGCCTGTTGAAAACTAGCAAGCAGGCTGGATGTAAGATTAATATGCAGTCCCAAGTTACGCTTCCTACAATTTTTATTGATTGTGTGAGAAAGTACTAAAACTCATGATTTCTTTGGTGAGTTAGATTGAAACTCGTGCATAGCCTTAGTAGATGTAATTTTTCTGAAAGGCACCATTTGTCTACAAGCATAGCTTTTCATTTTCAGCCACGTGCAGTGAATTCCATGCTGATATCAAAGGCTTTCTAGTTAAATTCTTTGTTGGGAATATGCCCCATTTCTGAGTGTAGCTTCCTTGCCCTTTATAGTCTTTGTCTAATTGCATGTTGGGAGAAATGTCCAAATGTCATCTCTTCTTGTTGTTCATAACAAGGGTTTATTTTATATTTTGTTTTTCCATTCTCACAGACCATAAAGAATTACATATTTTTGTTTTGTAGAGATTAATTAATATCTGATATTAATTAAATTAATTAAAATTTTGATATTAATATCATTAATATCTGACTCTTATTGCAGTTAATCTGATACAATACTCTGTAGACACTGGATAGAAAGAAGAAATGAATAAGTTAGTTTTGTCCTGCATTCCATACTTTGTGGCCTGTATTTTAATTGAAGAAACATTATCTTTTTTCAAGTTAGTTTTGGGAAACTCTGTTTCAGTTTGTATTTGGCTCAATCAAGAATGATGCTTATCCTGTCCCCCTCCTCTTTTTATTGAGGAAAGAGATGAAAGAAGTTAAAAAGGAATCATGGAAAAAGATAAAAAGTTTTGAAAGTTAGATGATGAATTTATTGTATATTTAAAAAGAAAAGCAACTTCAACATATTAAAGACTGATAGTTTCATATAAAATTTTATCCCTCAGTTCTGCAATGAATACAGAAATGCTTATGTAATTTGTTGTTCTTTATGTTTAGAGTAAAAGATTAAATGGAAAACAGAAAGTATATAGACTGAGCATAAAGTGATAGAGATTTACCTCTATTATTATTTTATTTGCATTCAATTCAGATGTCAGAAATTTAGTGAGGTAGTACTTCAAGGATAGGAACTATTGAAGTAAGGCTTTCAATTTTTGGAATTTTTGGAAACTCATGGAACACAAACTTCTGGAAAGAAACTGAAGGCAAAATGGCAGAAAATAGTTGCAGGACCACATTTTATACCCTATGCCACAAAAAGCTTCAAGAGAATCCACAGCCTAAATATAAAAGGTCCTATCATAAATTAATTAGAGATGAATGGAAGAAGATATTTGTCACAACTATGGATTGGAGATAGAGGAATTTTTAATAAACCTGGGAAAGAATTGATAGCAATAAAGAGGATATTTCTGTTTATATCAAATTGAAAAACCTGAGCACACAAAATTAATGTAATTAGAATTAGAATGGTAACAATGAACTGGGAAATTTTTAAGACCAAATTTCTCTAATTAAAATCTGAACTCTAAGATACACACATAGACACTCACACACAACACTCACTCACACACACACACACACACACACACACTTAATTCAAATATATAATCATAACAGCCATTCCCCAATGGATAAATTGTCAAATGATATGGATAGCTTACTTTCAAAAGAAGAAATGCCAACTATAAGTAATTACATAAAAATGTTCAAAAAAGAGAAATGCAAGTAAAAACATTTCTGAATTTCCACCTCACACTCTTCTAATTGGTAAAGATGAAAAAGGAGAAACTTTCAATAATTTCAGAATGGCTAGAGAGTTGCAAATTAATTCTATCAAATGCAAAACAATTTTGAATTGTATGCCACAGAAGCACTAAATTTTGAAAATCTTTTTGAGTTAATTTAATGGCTGAGCTAATGGTACTCTTGCTAGACTTAGAAGTCAAAGATAGCAGGAAAGAAAGGACCATTAAATACCTAATATAAGTAGAGGTTTATCAACTGTAGAATTGCAGATTAAATTATGGCATATGATTGAAATAGATTATTTCTTCATCATAAGATATTATGAATATTATAGATTTAGAGAAATCTATGAAACATTCTATTTGCTAATGCAAAGTAAAGGAAGCAGAATCTGGAGAACAGTTTATACAATAATACATGATAATTAGAAACAAAAAAATATTGAAAGAGTTTAAAGTCTGTTCAATGAAGTCACTAAATTCATTATATTTGTTTAGCTTAAATATGTTTATCTGTTATAAAGTAGAATTCTATAGATGGAATAATTATAGAGATAGAAAAAAAGAGGACAAGAAAGAATGTCTAAAACAAATAAGAAAACAAAAGGGATTTCAAAATATGACAATTCTGGAATTTGAAGAGAATAACTGGGAATGGGTGGAATAAAACATATTCACAAAAGTTTAAAATGGAGAATACTTACAAAACAAATTCAAAATTATTATAGAGCCATCAGTTGGTGGGGGCTGACATTAGAAAAACTTTTTGAATATAATGACGCTTGAATTGAAGTGACAGGCTCTAAGAGGAAAAAAAAATAAGTGAGGTGAACATTCAGGACTCTCGAAGAGACCCTGAAATCTCAAGTATAGCCGAGATATGTATAAGGAACAGCAGGTAAATTAGAGATTTGGCTAAAATAGAGTGTTCTCAAAGGAGAATGCTATCATAATTAGGAAAAGTGGAATCAGCTTGGAAAGAGAGAGGAAATATATACTAGGATTTATTACCTTTTTAGAGTATATGAGTCATGGGAAATCTCATGAAGCTTGTGGAATCCTCAGAATGATGTTTTTAAATGAAAAAAAAAATGAAATACATAGGATTTCAAAGGAAACCAATTACATTGAAATATAGGTACCACAAACTTGTTCTTGGACTTTAGGTAAAGGACACTGATTTAGATTATTAAGGGTTTCAAATGCCAAAATGAAAGTTGTTTATAATAAATGTTTGTTAATTGAAATTTTTACTGGGTATAAAGGAAAGCCACTGGTAACTTTAATTGTTTTTGCTTTGTTGTTTTGTTTTCTTTTAGACCAGAAGCATGACATAGCTATACTTATGCTTTAAGAAGATAAGTTTAGCAGCTTTGTAAAGATTAGATTAGAGATGGGAACAATTAGATGGTAAGCAGCTGAAAGCCAGTGAAAGAAAAGTGACTTGGACAAAGTCACAGTAGTGTTAAGTGGCAAACAGACACACAGAATCAGAGAGAGAAAGAGAGAGAGAGAAGGGAAGGGAAGGGAAAAGAAGAGAAGGGAAAGGGAAAGGAAGAGAGGAAAGAGAAGCGAAGGGAAGGGAAGAAAAGGGAAAGGAAAGGAAAGGAAGGAAGGGAGAGAGAGAAAGGAAAGAAAAAAAGGGAGAGAAGGAAAAGAGGGAAGGGAAGGGAAAGAGAGACATGGAGATAGCCAGAGAGAGAAAAAGAGAGAGACAGCAACAGACACAAAGAGACAGATAAACAGACACAGACACAGACAGAGAGCTAGCAGCAGTCCTTCTGCCACATAAAATTTAGCAGCCATTAAACAAATAATTGCTTTATTTGGAAGCTTGTTCTAATTAAACATTAGTCACACACTCTCCCTTGCCCCCTGCTTCCTGCATTAAAAATCACCATCCTAAAAGGCTTACTTTATGCATTCCATAATTACCAAAAAAAAGTTCCCAAAAGCATGCAGTAGAGGTGATGGTGGGGTAAGGGAGGAGTTAATGCATGTACATGTGGATGATATGTATGTATTCATGCATAGCTATGTGTGTGAATGTTCACAACCTCTTTTCAAGACTATTCCCAAAACACTATAAGGGATGGGAAAGAGTATGGGTGATGTTGGGGAGGAGAAGAGGGAGGAAGGAAAACAATAGGTACAAATTTCTCCCTGTTTCCTCAGGCATCCACAGCAGCTGCTTAATGACACATGTATCATTATATCCTAGAGTAGTTGGAGGGCACACACAGACTTGATTACACTACAGACAATTGTTTCACAATAATTCTGGGCCATTTTTCATTAGCTGTCTCCCCTCCCAGCAAAACAAGGGGTAATTTTTTTTAAAAAGAAAAAAAAAACACAAAGAAAACAAAACAAAGCACCCTTATACCTCTGAAAGGTTGTCCAGCAGTTAAAGATTTTTAATAATTCATCACATGGAACATCTTGGAGTAAATGCTAAATTCCCAACAATAACAATGAAAGATGAATGAGCAGAGTCTAGCTTAACTTGCTCTGTGAGAAACAAAAGGGGTAAATAAAAAGGATCGTGTACTCACTTTCCAAGATTTGTTCACACATTTTTTATTTCCCTGCTCCTGTCTGATAGGTATTGTCACTCAGTCTGGAGAGTAAGAACAGTTTGTTTGGGGGCAAATTGATTTAGTAACTGATTTAGTAATTTGCTTAAAAAAACAAGAAAAGTGTCTTATCAGAAGCCTTTAGTCACATGCAGACCATTGCTAAGTAGCATCATATGAAGCCCACTTTTTCTTAACAGAAATACAGGAGATTTTAATGCATATGTCTGTCATGGTGAGAGCAACATCAGGTAAACTGGGCCATAGTACTTCCTAATAAAAAGTTTATACTTGTTTTCTGAATATTAATGATGAGGATAAGGATTGCTAATAATTTATAATAGTTTAATATTTGCAAAGTTCTTTACATATGTCAACAGCAGCAACATCAACACCATTGCCACCAACAGTACTTATTCCATGTTTTAAGATTTACAAAGTGATTTATATATATTCTCATTTGATCCATAAAACACCCATAAACCAAAAATTAATTCTGTCATTTATAGAATATTTATATTCTCATTTAACAGCTAAAGTTGATAAAGGTTAAGTGATATGAACAAGTTCTCACCACTTACTAGTATCTAATTAGGATTATGGTTCAGGTCACAAGGTTTCCATGTACCCCTCTAGCCACTATGTTATTAAGAGAAAATTCTAACCCAGCTTTTCTGACTCAGTGGATGCTGTTTTGACTATATTATACTTGAATTCTTTTTTGTTCAGCATAAATGTGGAACAGAATATTCTAGGTTTTACATTACCACTTTAAAACATTTGGAATGTACTTGATGCAACTTAATTCTCCAACTTTTAAAAAGCATTTATCATTTTCCATGCACTGACTACAAATTGTAGCTAAAATAAAAATGCAATTCTTGCTGCTCTCATAGAGCATACATTTGAATGATCTCAAAGATCCATTCTCACTCTAACTTTATGTTTGAGATTTCTTCATCTCAGCACTTAAATGTCTTTTGTCTGTTGTACATCTTAAACTTTATTTTTCCATGTCTATTTCTAGCTAATCTAGTTATGCAGAGCCATTTCATTTTCATAGAGGATGATGAGGCTCAAGGGGACCTGAAAATGATTAAATTCCAGACTTGTGTCATAAGGTGTTTTAAAATCATTTGCAATAATCAGATCTATCTCCAAGTCAAGGGACAAAAGTTATTATAATCGCAATGCCAATTAAGAGTTAAATTCCAAAAGAGGAAGATAGCAAACAGCAAGGAACAAGCAGGTAATTTTTTAAATTTTTAAATAACATCTTATTTCCCCCAATATATACAAAGATAGCTTTTAATATTCATCTTTGCAAAATCTTGTGTTTCAAAAAAACAACAAGAAAGTGTGAAAATGATATGCTTTGATTTACATTCAGTCTCCATACTTCTTTTTTCTAGATGCTAATGGCAGTTTCCATCATAAGACTATAATAACTGCAGTGAATCACTTTATTGTTTAAAAAAGTCAAGTTCATTATAGTTGATAATCACATGATGTTGTTTCTATGTACAATGTTCCCTTGGTTTTGCTCATTTTACTTATCATCAGTTAATGTAAGTCTTTTCATGCTTTTCTGAAATCAGCCAAGTAGGCAAATTTATAGGGAAAAAAGAGAAACAGGTGCTTCACATGACTGATATAATTTTATGGTTTCCAGGTGTGCTTGAGGAATAGCTAGGTTCTTATGTTGTGAATTGATGCCCTACCCATAGCTTAAAATCCCTGGGAGAGGAGAATCTTCCAAAGGTGTGTTTTTAAAGTCTGAAATGTCAGTACATCAAATAGTGGGCATAGAATTTTGTAATGAGCTTGTGTAAACTTTAGGCATCTCGTTATTGATGCTTATTAGCTATAGTCTTATTTGATAGCCAACAATCTCTTGGACTCAGAATCATGGCCTCACCTGATAAACTAAGACAAGATCATTTAAGGGAAGAAATACATCATTCGAAAGTCAAAATAGCATAGGGTCTGTCCTATTTTCAAGGCCAAGTAGCCTGGGGATTATTATGACATCCTTTCTGAGGATTGTACCACATCAATCAATATTCATTCTCACTTTTGCATTTGTTTATACTATTCTTCCAAATTTGAATTTCTAAATGCATCAGTGAAAATTAGACTGACTCAGTGATCAATTTGTTCCCAGAACAGCTTTTCAATCAATGATGGAGGAGGTATCACTGCTGTCTTACCTATTATTCTTCTCTAGGTCAGTGTTTCCGCTTTTTTGTACTTGGAAATTGTCACATACTTGCTACCTCAGGTTGAAAACACAACAGTCTGTCCTCTTTTGCTGACATATACCAATATGAATTGCCTTTACCTCTTTTGAAAAATATCAATCAAAACTGACTCCTTGAAGCCATTGATGATCCCCCATGACCAACCTATAGACATGTTGCTCCCTTGCTGTACTTTTAATAAACTCTTTTAAATTTGTCCTGTGTTTTGCCTTCTTCATCAGGGAGCATGTCAGAGTGAAGATTTTTTTCTTTTCATACTATCCTGAACTGGTTCAAATTATTTCATTGCTTCAAAGAGTATTTGATATCTTGCTTAAGGAAAAAAAAAAAAACAATGTTTTTACCATCAGTCATCTTCCTTCCATCCTTTCTTATCTCTCATTTTGTTGACCTTCAATAATACTATTGGTACTGTCAATAGATGGACACATAGGATCATTGGTTTAAAGCTAGAGGGACTTTAAGAGAGTATGTAATCCAATTTCTTCAGTGATTGACAAAGTAGATTAAAAAAGTCAATGATAGACACAAAGTCACAAAGTGACAAGTGGCTGAGTCAAGATTTAAATTGCAAATATAGGGTTCTTTCCAATCCATCAAGGTTTCTCTTGAAGGACAATATCTCATGTATTTCTATCTTATATTTTAACTCCTTTGCAAGGATTTAACAACAGAATGAGATGAAAAAGTTAATGCTTAAAGCAGTAGTTTCTTAATTTGAAAAGTTTGAAAGGAGGTTATCATGTAGTATCTCTAGATCTACATCAAGGATTATAGCAGGGGAGGTAACAACAAAAAGAAAAGAGTCCTAAAACAGTCTGCTGTTACTGGGCCTAATAATTCCAAAATAGAACAAGAAAAGTATAGGGAATAAATATAATCATGGATATAATTAGGAATAGGAAAAATATATAAACACAGATACCATTATAAGGCTGTGGAAGATTGTTGTAGACTTGCTTCCTAGACTTAGTTGTAGCAAACTCTTGTGAGGACTCATCAATATGGCTTAGGGTATCTCTAGGATCATTATCAGTTCAAGTTTTTAATAAATATGAATGAGCACATGCTGAGGAGAACCCTTTAGTTACCCATCTTAACTGAGCATTTAAAGTCCTCACTGATCTGAGTTGCATTGAACCCTATTTCCCACTTTCCATTTTAGGCTTCTGTTTATGTACCATGTACATGGGCTATCCTGGAGAAAAGACAAAACTTGGGAAGCAAGGCTGACCCAAAACAAAGCCTTAGGCTATGTTTGAGGCTATATTTGAATTTAAGTCCTCCAGATTCCAGGACTGGCTCTATCTACTTCACCACCTAGATGTCCCTACAGTAAGTATTTTATAAGGTACTAGTCCTTGAATCAGCTACTCTTTTAAGCTAATTAATAAGTTATAGTTCAGGTAATTCAGAGACAATCCAGAGTTAGCAGCTGCTTGCTGCATGTGTTATATAACATTTTTTTGTATTGCCTTAGAGGTCTGATTGATAGAGGCAGGGTGGGATTGGAGGTAGACGGAAAGGAGTAGACAGAAAAAAGGATAGCACTGATGTAAACATACTGACATAGCATAGCAAGAAATATGGGGGTCCAAGTTCATTTTGAATTTCTACAGAGAAGTTTCTTGAAAGCTAATTATTCACAAAAGATAACTAGTTAATCTTGATTTTGAGGGACTGAACAAGAAAAGTATCCTTGAGAAACATTTCTCAAAAACTTCAGCAAGGAAAGCTGATTCACAAAGAAAATATAAGTTATGGCAAAAGCTTTGAAATGTGAGAGATGACAGGATGAAAAGAGAATAATTCCTAACTACATTCATTCACTGCATTTTGGAAGACATGGTTCAGATATTAAGATACTAATATCTTCCAAAAAAGAAGAAAGAAACAGATGATTGACATTTATTCAGGATAGCCACTAGATATGCTGGGGATCAAAGGAAATGGAAATTTTGTGTACTTTGCCCTTTTATACCTAAAAATAGTCACAGTTAAATGAGTCACTCTCACCATCTGGACCCTAAAAGGAAGTATGAATGGACAGGCAAAAAGGATCAGTTAATCTAAAGAGGCTGGGTCATGTTCTTCAAAAGATGCCTAGTTAGGCATTTAGTAAACCTCTGTCCCTTTTTTCAAATAATATCTGCTAAGCATACCCAACTGGTATCAATGCCAACCTTGCTAGCCTCTTCTATGGGATTTCAAGATGGAAGAGTTTAGAAGTCACCTTAGTCTTGTTCTATTTTATAAATAAGGAAAGCAAAAATTCTGGAGTGGTATAGTTAATTTCCCCTAGTTACCTAGGGAATAAGAGATAGAGTCAAGAATGGAACATAGTTCCTATTTCTAAATTAAGCAGTTAGTCTATTAAATTATCTATAAAATGCAAGCTTAATAGTGTTCATGGTATTTATTTTGGTTTCAAGGAAAAACAGTTGTCCCAAACTCAAATTTCTGCTCTGAGTTTCCAGAGCTTCTTTTAAAAAAGTTCTTGTTTGTGACACTCTGGGAGAAAGAAAACTGAGGAATGTTACTCATATTACAGATTAATGTGGAAAAGGGTCAAGAAAATTTATACTCTTCCACATAAAACTGAGCAGGTAAGAAACTCTGTTTGGAACATTGTGGGGAAAGGGGAGTTAGGAGATCCAAAGAAACCTCAGCAAAAGAAAGATCCAGTCTATTGCTAGAATGAGTAAAACCACTGGAAGACATATAAAAGTTAAATATAAGAGTATGCTGCTTCCATACTAGCAATGTTTAGCCTAGCAATGTTAATAATAGTTACAATATTATTTGATCCAATTTCCAGAATTTTTTTCACACTTTGTTAAGCAGTAACCTACAAATCCCATCATTCTTTCAAATGAAAAGTGTTGGGGTCCCCAGCTAGTGCAGATCTGCTGAAGTCTGAGCACTTACCCAATTATCATTGCCTCTACAACCTTCACACGTCTTTGGATATGACAGAGCAGTCTGACACCACTTATGCGTTAGAGAAGCTTTATTGCTTGGTTACATCATCTTGATCCCTTCTTCTGCTGCCCTGCTTCCCTGCTTCCTTGCCTCCTTGCTTCCTTGCTTCCTTGCTCTCCCTCTGCTGTCCTGTTCTCTTCTGCCTTCTCATCTGCCCTTGCCAACATGACCTAGCAACAAATATGTGTTTAGCTTGTATATCCAGGAGCCCAACTCCTGAGATGGTGGGGGCGATCTCCATCTGGTGCATGCTCGATGCTTGTCCTGGCATGTCTACAGGGTGTGTACCCCGGACCTTTAACCAATGAGGCAGAACTCACACCCAAAGCCTCAACATCCATTCCCAAAAGTGAGCTGACTGAAATCCAACCAGTCAAAGACCACAAGGGTCAAGTTTGCACAAGACTTTATCTTTGCACAGCCTTGTTGCCTTGCAAATGGGGCATTGTGTGCAAAGTACATGATGAAGGGTCTCAAGATTAATGCAGACTTGTGGTATTCTCTTGCCTAGCATTCTTGTTGCTAGGTTCCATAGAAGAAAAGTAAGAATTTTTTTTTTATAATTTTAGTATATATTCAACCCATACCTCTGTCATCTGTCTAAATATACTCCTTCTAACTGCCTTAGTAATGAGAAAGTTCTTAGAAGTTACAAGTTTTACCCTCCCATGTAGGAATGTAAACAGATAAAAATGTATTAAATCCCTTATAATATCCCTTTCCTGATTATCTTATTATGCTTCTCTTGAAAATTTTTTGAAAATTTTGAAAAAATTAAATTCACTATTTAACTTCTGTATTTTCATCATGAATCTCTGAAAGTCCTCTATTTCATTAAATATGCTGTATTTCCCTGAAGTATTATACTTCATTTTGTGAGATAGGTGATTCCTGGTTGTAATCCTAACTCCATTGTTCTTTGTAATATAATAGTTCATTTTCTCTTATCTTTTAATGTAAAAGTCACTAAATCTAGAGTTTTCCTGACTGTAGCACCACTATACTGGAATTGTTTTCTTTC
The DNA here is from genome assembly GCF_902635505.1 of Sarcophilus harrisii. Classification (NCBI taxonomy): domain Eukaryota; kingdom Metazoa; phylum Chordata; class Mammalia; order Dasyuromorphia; family Dasyuridae; genus Sarcophilus; species Sarcophilus harrisii. The sequence continues at coordinate 554,365,133 of NC_045426.1, read as the reverse complement.
TGACTTCTTAAAGTATTTTCTCCAGGGAATTTTGGAATTTGGCTATACTCTTCCTAGAAATTTTCATTTAGGAATCTCTTTCATGAGGTGATTGGTGGATTTTTTCAATCATTATTTTTTTCCTCTGGTTCTAGAGTATCAGAATAGTTTTCCCTGATAATTTCTTGTAAGATGATGTCTAGTTTTTTTTTTTTTTCCCATCTGATTTGATAATTTTAAAATTATTTCTCCTGGATCTATTGTCCAGATCATTTGTTTTTCCAATTAGATATTTCATATTGTTTTCTATTTTTTTCATTCTCAATTTTTAATGAAGTTATTAGATTTCATTTTTTTTCCAACTCTATTTTTTAAGGAATTATTTTCTCCAGCGAACTTTTACATCTTCTTTCCCATTTGGCCAGTTGTACTTCTTAAGGCATTATTTGCCTCATTAGCTTTTTATATTTTCTTTTATGTCACTCATTTCTCTTCATAGTATTTCCTCTTTCTCTCTTAATTGATTTTCAAAACCTCTTTTGAGCTCTTCCATTGATCTGAGAGTATTTCTTGTTTTTCTTGGAAGTTTTGGATGAAGGAGTTTTGACTTTGTTATCTTTTTCCAAATGTGTATTTTTAATCTTCCTCATCACCATAATAATTTTTTATGGTCAGAGTCATTTTTCTGTCATCTACTTGTTTTTCATCCTTTTATTAGGTTTTTAACTCATTGTTAAAGCAGGTTTCGATTTTCAGGGTTCAGGGTACATTGTCTCAAATTCCAGGAATTTAGTACAGCTGTTTTCAAAGATTTTTCTAAGAACCTGACCACAAGCACTCTTATCTGTCTTGAAACTGTGAGGAATGCTTCTGCTACACTGTGGTTGTAAGTTCTAGTATACTAAAGCAATAGAGTCCTTCCTTCATGCTATTAAAGAAATCTCCTGTAGTCTGAAGCCTTTGGAATCTGCCCTCTCACCCTATTGATAGACCTTTCCTGCTGACCTTCCAAATTGTCTTTGGTGTTACTGGTTGAAGGGGTTAGAAAATCTCTGGTAATGCTGCTGATTGAGGCCCATTAGACTATTCCTGTTTTGTTTGTGACAGGGCCCAGGCTAAGGCTGCAATTGTCCTGGTTTGCAGGATATGTCCAACATAGAGAGTGCTCACTGGTCTCCCACCTTGGTGCTACGGATGTTTCCTATTGACCTTCTAAGTTGTCTTTGGCTGAAAAATTGTTCCACTATGTCTGTGTTTTCTAATGCTGTAAAGTTTGTTTAGAGTCATTATTTAAAGAAATTTGGAAGGGTTTCCATGAAAGTTTAATGAGTCCCCACCTTTGCTCCACTATCTTGGCTTCATCTTTTAGGGATTAGAGCAATTTTTAAATTAATTTTTTAATTTTTTTCCCTTTATTTCAGGTGAGAAAAGGAATGAGAATCAGTCAGCTAGCATTTACTCAGCATCTTATCATGTTAATATTCTCTGTATACAATAAAAGGAAGAAGAGAAATGCTTTTTTTGATGATAAAAAAAGAAATAAAAATGTTGAATAATAGTTTTTCGCTATTGATAAGAAGTTTCCCTCTAATTATTCACATGACTATTTAGTAAACAGACATGATATCTGGGAGAGAATACTATGTTTGAAGCTGAAAAAGACCTAATTTCGAGTTCAGGCTCTCTTTTACTTGCTAGGTAATTCTGACTGAGTTCCCAAGTCATCTCTTTGAGCTTTAGTTTTCTAATATGAAAAATAGAAGTAAGAATACTTGTATGATTGTTGGTGAAACTGTGAATACATTCAATCATTCTGGAGAGCTATTTGGTACTATGCTCAAAAAGTTATCAAATTGTGCATACCCTTTCATCCAGCAGTGTTACTACTGGGGTTATATCCCAAAGAAATCATAAAGAAGGGAAAGGGACCTGTATGTGCCCGAATGTTTGTGGCAGCCCTCTTTGTAGTGGCTAGAAACTGGAAACTGAGTGGATGCCCATCAAGTGGAGAATGGCTGAATAAATTGTGGTATATGAATATTATGGAATATTATTGTTCTGTAAGAAATGACCAACAGGATGATTTCAGAAAGGCCTGGAGAGACTTACACGAACTGATGCTGAGTGAAACGAGCAGGGCCAAGAGATCATTATATGCTTCAACAACAATACTATATGATGACCAGTTCTGATGGACCTGGCCATCCTCAGCAATGAGATCAACCAAATCATTTCCAATGGAGCAGTAATGAACTGAACCAGCTACGCCTAGTGAAAGAATTCTGGGAGATGATTAAAAACTATTACATTGAATTCCCAATCCCTATATTTTCACCCACCTGCATTTTGGATTTCCTTCACAGGCTAATTGTACAATGTTTCAGAGTGTGATTCTTTTTGTACAGCAAAATAACGGTTTAGTCATGTATACTTATTGTGTATCTAATTTATATTTTAATATATTTAACATCTACTGGTCATCCTCCTATCTGGGGGAGAGGCTGGGGGAAAGGAGGGGAAAAATTGGAATAAGAGGTTTGGCAATTGTCAATGCTGTAAAATTACCTATACATATAACCTGTAAATAAAAGGCTATCAAATAAAAAATTAAAAAAAGAATACTTGCATGAACAATTTCACTGTTATTGTGAGGATTGTATTTAAGTTAACTACAAGTTAACTGCAAGTTAACTACTGGACTATTTATATTGGGCTATTTTTTATTATTGGAGTTAAATAATGTGCTAGTCACATGTGATTGAGTTACTTTGCCTTTTATCTAACTTGATCAAAATGTCATGATAAACAAAGAACAGCTCATTTTTAGAGAGATGAAAGTTGAAGGAGAAAGAGATGATGATCCATGAAACAACATTACAAGGAAAATGAGAAAAATATATTGTAGGAAGTAAAAGAGCATGTTAATGATGGTGAAGATGAAGGCTACCCCAATCTCTGAAATCAAATAGAAGGAGAAACAAATGTGTAAGGTCTTAAAGTTGTTTAGAAGAATGAAGTCAGGACCTATGTTCAATCAAACAATTGTTCTGTTTGATAAATTCAAAAATAAAAACTCCTGGACAAAAACTGGGAAAGGAGTTGGGTAGAAATATTATATCAGAATAATCTCCAAATATAAAAATCAATTTGATTTAAGAGGACACTTAATTAAAATTAATAAAACAAACATCAATTTAAAGAGGAATGGAATGGAAAGTTTCTTTTGTGATCTGTAGCTTTGTGAAAACTCCTCATCAAACAAAAGATGGAGGAGATCACAAAATAAACAATTTTGGTTATATGAAGTTTTAAAAATAACTTTACGTGAATAAAATCAATATTAATGAAATCAGAAAAAAGAAACCATTTATTTTGGGGAAAAAAATCACTCCAAATTTCTCTAGTAAAGATCTAAGATCCTTGGTATATAAGGTATATAAAAAAAAAACTAACTCTGCAGCTTCACTTCAGGCATCACATTGAAAAAAATTATAAAATATAGAAATAATCAATGTTAGGTGAGCTGTGGTAAGCACATTAAAAAGCTATTGGTTGAATTGTTTTTGTTCAGTCATTCCATGATAGGCAGACATTCATAGTGATTCCAGTTATTTGATCCTACAAAAAGTGCTTCCATAAATAACTGGTAAATGTAGTGTTCTTGGTAGTTTTCTGGAGGTCTTGGGAGCAGCCTTTGTTTCAGTAGAGTAATCATCACAAGAATAGCCAGGTGTTAAAGTCCAAATCCTTTATTATCTCCTTCACAATCTTGTCTGCTTTCCTGGAGTGCCAGGCTAGCTTTCTTAGAGGTCTTCTAGAGTCTTGGTTTCAGTGGAGAAGCTAAGCAGGAGAGCCCTACCATCAAGGTGGTATGAGATGGGATGAAGGAATCTCTGGGTCCCTTCCAAGTCTGTGTCTGGCCCTTCTGAGTCTGTCTCTCCTTGGCTTCAAGAGCTTGAGCTCCCACCTCCAGAGTCTGACCAAAGATGAAGTGAATCTCATCCAGTCCTTGCTGGCTGTTATATGCTCCATTATCATAGATGTGAATCTTGTGGAACTATATTAAGTACAAAGTACATGTTCTGAACTAGAGAACTATTAGTCACCATGCTAAACTAGATAACCATTGTCTCATCAATTCCACTGACTTAACACCTTGTAAGAATCCTTGAATTAAATATAGAATATGTGTGAAATAGAATATTACATAAGTAAAGTGATTGTGAAGAATTCAGAAAATGGTAGGAGACTTGATTCCTCATCTTTCTCTATTGGCTTTCTTGATTTCTTTTAAATTCTAACCACAATCCCACATTCTATAAGAAACGTTTTCTAATCCTTAATTCATCTTTTAATTATTAATTTTTTTTCTTTTTGATACTTTTTATCTGTACATGTTTGTTTGTTTATTACATCATTAGATTGTAACCTCCTTAAGGGCAAGGAATGTCTTTTGTATTGTTTTGTAACCCCAAAATAATGCCTGCCACATAGTAGGTACTTTCTGGATGTTTTTGATTGATTGACATATAAATACAAGCACATCAAAGTAAGCAGAACAAAGAGAACAATACACATAATTGCAAGTGTAATATAAAATAAAGCTACAGTAAAAACATGTCAATAATTTGATCAATGTATTATCAACTTCTGAGACCTGTCATCATGCATACCTTTCCTTTCTTGGCAGAGAGATAGGGTATTATAAATGCAAAATAATCCATTCATGGACTACTAGGTATAATAAATATATGTGTTTTGTTTGTTTTGCTTAATGAAACTTTAAACAAAGGAGGGATCTATGGGGAAAGGAATTATTGAAAAGTGATATGTTGTAAGAAATAAAACAAATTTTTTTTAACAATGGAGAAGTGAAGGAGTTCCTATAAGATAGTAAAATAAAAGGTATATACAACATATCATCTACTGAAAGTGACAGGATTTGGAGCTTATCCTGAGAGACAATGAGGTGTGCAATTGAATAATTATATCTTTTTTAAAAATGGTTGTAAAGAAGGGAATGTAAATATCTTCAATACCAATTCTTTCATTTTAAAAATGGTCAAACTGAAGTGCATAGCAATGAAATGAGTAAACTGTTCATGAGTGCATAAATAGTTAATGACTAGAAACAAAATTCTCCAAATTTTGCTCTAAATTCCTTCCTTCTAGAAATCACAGACACACATACACATGCACACACATATACACAGACATACACACACACATATATATGTATCTAAATATATACAATACATATACATCATATAGCACATGCATATATATATATATATTATATACTAAACAATGATTTGATATGTGATACATTATAATAATAAAATACATTATAATAGAATATACCTTGTAATAGAAGATATATTATATAATTTATACTTCAAGTATATCTTTAGAAAACCTTTTTATGTAAGTAGATTTCTCAATATAGATTTTATCTTCAAATCATTAAAATCATCTTTTAAAAAATTGTTGACAATTTGACTGCATTTAGACAAAAGATAGGAACCAATGATAGGTGGCAATATTAAAGGTGGCAGTATGGTATACTGAAAGTTATACTGTGCTTAAAGATAGGGGACTTGAGTTTTACTCTTCACTCTGCACTAATAAGCTGTGGGACCTTAGTTATCTTGCAATTTTGTGGACCCCTGCTTCTTGATGTGCAAAATAAAGACATTGTTCTCCGTTATCATTTTTAGTGCTAATATCCTAGATAAATTACCTTGCTGGTTTCCATTTCTATTCATAAAATGTGACATGGCTAGGATACGATTTGCCTGCATTAATTTCCTAAGACCATGCCTAAAAAGATGGCATTTTATCTCTTTCAGATGTTATGAGGAATAATTGATTAATGCTCACATATATTTTAAGAATTTTAAATTCTAATAGTTATTATTCTAAGAATTTTTTCACACTTAATCTAGGGGGAAAATGTCACATATAGAAACTAAAATCTGAGCAATACATGAATCAGCAAATACTATTTTCACAGAAACAGTTTCTTTTTTTTCTCCAAAGAAACTCTCATGATTCAAAGTTAATCTATTCCAAGGAAAGGAACTAGAATTGGTTACTGACATGCAATAATTCATTTCTTATTTTACCAACAGTAATTAAATTGCCTGGAACTGTTGTCATTTAACAGCCTATTAATTGACTAATGTTCATCTCTTGCACACAAGTTATAGGTAAAATCCAGGGATTAAGCAAGCAAACAAGAAATTTACAAACTCCTCCAAACATCCTATAATGTAGTACATTTCCCTCCCAATTCAGGGAAAAAAGATCATTTGCATTTCAGAAAGAAAAAATACTTTCCTTAAAAAAATCTATGAAGTTCTAATAGTCCCATAGATTTCCTGCAAACTTTCTTTCTTGTGCCTTTTCTCATTTCCTTAATCAAAATTACTTTTGTTAACTTTGTATATGTGATGTATATTAATTTGATTTTGTACTGATTCCCTTATTAAAATATGAACTACTTATGGGAAGGGACTGTTTAAATTTGCTCTTTGGTAGACCTACCATCTAGCATAATGATGCCTTAATAACTTAATAATATTTAATAACTAGTTATTATTTTGAATAAATATTTATTAAAAATGTATTATCTACAAAGGAACAGTGTTAAGCACTAATAAAATTTAATAATATAATAAAATAATATTATTTAAGAAGAAAATATACCAATTAGATAAATGAAACCATTCTTATCATCAAGAACCTTATAATCTCTTGCAGGAATATGAGTATCCAAAATTTATACAAGAGAAAGTTCTTGGAATCAGAATATGGAGTGTCATATGCAAGTAATAGCAAGGAGACAAATATTGTTGAATTGTAGAATATGGTTTCGAGGTATGAAGATTGAAGACATTTAAGAAGTATGGATAAATAGAAAATAAAGACTGTGAATGGCTTGAAAAACCAAACAGGATTTTATATTTTATCCCAGAGGCAATATGGAGAGACTGGAGTTGGTTAAGAATGGACATGGTCAAATCTGTGTCTTAGGAAGATCAGTTTGACAATTGGAGGACAGATTGCATTATCGACAGAAAGCTATATCTATAACTATTAACCTACCCACATATCTATCTATCTATCTAACTGGAAGCATTTAGACCTTGATCTTGAAAAATTGAGAAAATGGTGATATAAAAGAAAAATTAAGAAGAGGAGTGTGTTTAGAGGAAAAGATAATGTTTTCATTTTGGAACGTCTTGAATTTAAAATATTTTTTGGACATAGAATTCAAAATGTCTCAGGGAGTTGAAGGTGCACAGCTACTAAGTATCTAAGTATATTAAGTATACTAAGTAAGAAGCAGAATTTGAACTCAGTTCTTCCTGAATTTCTGTTCAAAACTTTGCAACTATTATACTATCTAGTTGTATTCAATCTGTCTTCTCTTGATATAACTCAACTCTATACTTAAATCTTCTAGTTGTTTTTAACAAATGTCTCAAATTTCTAGCCATACTTCTTCATTGTCATTTGATGCTACAGTCTTTTTTACTATTTATTCGGGACCATCTATGGAGAAAAATTGTGACCAAATATTTCATAATAACATCCCATGACCTTCCCTTAATGCAGAGGCCTTAGAAGTGATTTATCAAAAACCCCTTTAAGAATTCAACAAATGATGGGGAGTGGGGGAGCCAAAATGGTGGAAAGTAGACATGACTTTCTGTGATGTCCTCTGACCTTCTCTCAAACCAACAGCTGATTAAGCCTCTAAACTGGTTTTGGAGTCAAAGACTCCAAATTTGTTGTGGTTGTGGTTGTGGAATCCACAAATATTTGGAATATAACACATTTCCAGAAGAAGATACCTTGGAAGAACTTCAGAACAGATCTGTTTTTAAATGGGCAGGGGGACAGTCTGCTGAACTCAGACAGCACAGGGAGCCGGGGGCTAGGAGCTGGGATGGGGAGTCAGAGTGTTGCAGCTTCCATGTACCTGGGAATCTTCTGTGAGCCTCTTAGATTACCCTATGCTGGTTGTAAGCGGAGGTTTGGTACATTTACTACAAAAGGCAAATTGTAAAACACTGAGCAGAGAAGATTGTCAGACCTACCCTGGGATTACCCAGAATCAAAAATCAACCAGCAGAACTACCCCAGGGTAAATCTGTCACTACTTTGCATTGAACAGACCTCAAGCCTTAAAAAAATGAATAAAAAACTAAAAAGAACTCTCACCATAGACAGTTTTTTATGGAAAAAGAGAAGAACAGACCTCAAATCCTAAGGCTTCTAAAGGCAAAAAACAACTCCAGATGAAGCCCCCAAGGGAGACATGAACTGGTCCCCACTTCACAAGGCTTTCTTGGAAGATTGCATAAAGTATCTTAAAAGAAAATTAGGATAAAAATAGGGAAATGAAATGAGATCATTGCAAGAATGAATGAGAAAAGCATATAATGCCCTTCAAACACCAATTCACTGAAAAACAAAATTTGTAAAATGGAAAAAAGAATGAAATGAACAAAAATTTTAACTGGCCATTTACAAAAGGAGCTAAAAAAGGTAGATGAAGTAAATAATATACTAAAAATTAGAATTGAAGAAATGGAAGTGAATGACTCAATAAGATTTCAAGAATCAGTCAAACAAAAACAAAAAATTGAAAAAAATAGAAGAAAATATGAACTATCTCCTGGAAAACAAAAAAAAAAAAACAAAAAAAAAAAAAACAACTGACCTTGAAAATAAATCTAGGAGAGACAATCTAAGGATTAATGGACTTCCTGAAAGTCATGATGAAAACAAAACAACAACAAAAAAAAAGAACCTAGACATTATCTTATGGGAAACTGCCTTGATATTTTAGAATCAGAAGGTAAAATAGCCATTGAAAGAATTCACTGATCACCTCCTGAAAGAGACCCCAAAAGTAAATCCCCAAGGAATATTGTGGTTTAATTTCAAAACTATTGAACCAAGGAAAAGATATTGGAAGCAGCCAGAAAGAAACAATTTAAATACCAAGGAGCTACAATTAGGATTACTCAGGATTTAGCACCTTCCATCTTAAATGATTGAAGGGTCTATCATATGATATTTCAAAAGGCAAATGAACTTGGATTATAGCCAAAAACAAACTATCCAGCTAAAATGATCATTCTCTTTCAAGGAAGAAGATGGACATTCAATGATATAAATGAATTTCACTTATTTCTAATGAAAAGAGCAGAACTGAACAAAAAATTTGATCTCCAAACACAGAACTCAAGTTGAGAAGTATATTTCTGTTATGTGTATATTTAGAGAATGAAGGTATCATTTCATTTTATTATGATAAGATGAAAAAGAAACTAGAGGTAGAAAGGGGTTCATACTGGAAAAAGAGGAAGACAAAGGTAAAATAAGAGAAATTACATCTCACAAAGAGGCAAAGAAAACCTATTATAACTGAGGCAAAGAAGGAAGTGGGGGATGAACAGTGTGTGAATCTTACTCTCATCAGATTTGGCTCTAAGAGAGAATATTTGACATATTTGGTTTCATAGAGAAACTTGTCTCACCTAATAGGGAAGTGGGAGGGAAAGGGGGAAAAGAAAGGGAGAGATTAATAGAAGGGAAAACAGAAGTATTGGGGGAAAGATGTAAGAAAGGGAGAGGGACTTTGGAGGAAGAAGACTTTTGACAAATGTGGTCATCAAAAGGGAGACACTGGGGAGGAGGGAAGGAGAAAGGGAAGGAGGAGGCATAACTTGGGGTCGATAAGATGGTGGGAAATACAGAATTAGGTTTTTTTTTTGTTTTTTTGGGGTTTTTTACTGTGAATGTGAATGGGATGGACTCTCCCATAAAATGGAAGCAGATAGCAGACTGGATTAAAAGCCAGAATCATGCAATATATTGTTTACAAGAAACACATTTAAAGCATAGTGATACATTCAGATTAAAGGTAAAGGGCTAGAGCATAATCTATTATGCTTCAGGTGAAATAAAAAAAAATAGGGGTAGCAATTTTGATCTCAGTTCAAGTAAAAGCAAAGAAAAATCTAATTAAAAGAGATAAGGAAAGAAACTATATTTTACTAAATGGAACCATGTTTAATGAAGCAATATCAACACAAAACATATGTGCATCAAGTGGTATAACATCCAAATTCTTAGAGGAGAGAGATGCAAAAAGAAATAGACAGCAAAACTATATTAGTGGGGTATCTCAACCTTGCCCTCTCAGAATTAGATAAATTAAACCACAACATAAATCAGAAAGAAGTTAAGGAGGTAAACAAAATGTTAAAAAAAATTTTTTTTGCTATGATAAGTCTTTGGAGGAAACTAAATGGAGGCAGAAAGGAGTTTATTTCTTTTTTTTGGCAGTTCATGGAACTTATACAAAAAGTGAACATGTGTCAGGGCATAAAAACCTCAAAATCAAATGTAGAAAGGCAGAAATAGTAAATGCATTTTTTTCACATCATGATACAATAAAAATAGCAGGCAATATAAGACCAGGAAAAAATAGACCAAAAGTTAATTGGAAATTAAATTATCTAATCCTAAAGAATGAATGGATTAAACAGCAAATCATAGACACAATCAATAATTTCATCCAAGGGAATGACAATATGAGACAATACATCAAAATTTGTGGTTTACAATCAAAGCAATTATAAGGGGAAATTTCACGTCTCTAGATGCTTGCATAAAATATAGAAAGAGAAGATAGATAAATTGGGTTTACAACTAAAAAAATCTAGAAAAAGAACAAATTAAAAATCCTCAATTAAATACCAAATTTGAAATTCTGAAAATAAGAGGGGAGATTAACAAAACTGAAAATAAGAACACTATTGAATTAATAAATAAAATTAACAGTTGGTTTTATGAAAAAAACCAACAAAATAGATTGAAATTTAATAATTTTGATTTAATAATCAATTTTAGTAAATTTGATTAGAAAAAGAAAAAAATTGATTAGAAAAAGGAAAAGAAGAAAAAATAAAAAGGAAAGAAGAAAATCCAAAAATCTCAATAATGAAAAGGGAGAATTTTCCACCAATGACAATGAAATTAAGAGGAATAATTAGGAATTATTTTGCCCAATTATATGCCAATAAATTTGATAATTGAAATGAAGTGAGGAATATCTATAAAAGTATAGATTGCCCAGGTTAACATAAGAGGAATTTATTTAAATTGTCCCATTTTAGAAAAATAAATAGAAAAAGCCAATATTAATCCCTAGGAAAAAATCTCCTGGACTAGATGGATTTATATGTGAGTGCCACCAAACATTAAAAAAAATTAAATACCATATACACTATTTTGAAAACATGGGGAAAGAAGGAGTTCCACCAAATTCCTTTTATGACACAGATGTGGTTCTGATAGCTAAACCAGGTAGGGTGAAAACAGAAAGAAAATTATAGACCAATTTCTCTAATGAACATTGATACAAGAATCTTAAATAAACTATTAGGAATGAAAGTTATCCCCAGGATAATACACTATGACCAAGCAGAATTTCTACTAGGAATGCAGGGATGGTTCAATATTAGTAAAACTCTTAATATAATCAAGTATATCAATAATCAATATAACAAAAATCATATGATTATCTCAATAGATGCAGAAAAAACATTTGCTATAATCCAAAACCCATTTTTCCCTTTTCCTTTTATTCATTTATTTATTTATTTTATTATAGCTTTTTATTTACAAGATATATGCATGGGTAATGCATTGACAATTGCAAAACCTTTTGTTCCAATATTTCCCCTCCTTTTCCCAATCCCCTCCCCTAGATGGCAGGTAGACCAATACATGTTAAATATGTTAAAGTATATGTTAAATACAATATATGTATATATATCCATACAGTTATTTTGCTATACATGAAGAATTTGACTTTGAAATAATGTACATTTAAGCCACCAATACCCATTTCTGATAAAACTCTAGGGAGTATAGGAAGAAATGGACTTTTCCTTAAAATGATCAGTAGCATCTATTTAAAACCATCAGCAAGCATCACTTGTAATGGGGACAAACTAGAACCATTCCCAATAAGATCAGGAGTGAAAGAAGGCTGCCCTCTATCACCATTACTATTCAATATTATATTAAAAATGCTAGCTTTAGCAATAAGAAAAGAAAAAGAGATAAAAAAAAATTAGAGTAGATCATAAAAAAACAAATTATCACTATTTGCAGATGATATGATAGCATTCTTAGAGAACCCTAGAAAACCAATTTTAAAAACTACTAGAAACAATTCACAACTTAAGGAAAGTTATAGGATGCAAAATAAATCTACATAAATCATCAGCATTTTTAGATATTATCAACAAAGTCCAGCAGCAAAAAATACAAAAATAAATTCCATCCAAATAATAATCGATAGTACAAAATATTTGGCAATTTATCTGCCAAAGGGAAGTCAGCAATTATACAAACATAACTACAAAACACTTTCCATACAACTAAAGTTAGATCTAATAATTTGGGAAAATATTAATTGCTCACAGGTAGGCTGAGCTAATATAATAAAAAGTGACAATACTACATAAATTAATCTACTTATTTAGTGCCATACCAATCAAACTCCCAAGAAATTATTTTACAGGTCTAGAAAAAAATAGTAACAAACTTCATCTGGAAGAACAAAAGGTCAAGAATTTCAAGAGAATTAATGGAAAAAAATGTTAATGAAGGTGACATAACTGTACCAGAGCTAAAACAATATTATAAAACAGTGGTCATCAAAACCATTTGGTACTAGCTAAGAAATAGAGAAGTTGATCAGTCGAGTAGGTGAGGATCACAGGACAAAATAGTAACTATAGCAACCTAGTGTTTGACAAACCCAAGGACCCCAGTTTTTGGGAAAGGACTCACTATTTTGGGAAAGAACTGCTGGGAAAACTGGAACCTTGTATGGAAGAAATTAGGGCTCAACACACACCTGACACCACATACCAAGATAAGATCTAAATGGCTTCATGATTTAGACATAAAGAGTGATGTTATAAACAAATTAGAAGAACATAAGATCATTTACCTCTCAGATCTGTGGAGAAGGAAGGAATTTGTGTCCAAAGAAGAACTGGAAATCATAATTGAAAACCAGATAAATAATTTTGATTACATTAAGTTAAAAAGTTTTTGTACAAACAAAACTAATGCAGAAAAGATCAAAAGGGAAACAATAAATTGGGAAAACAATTTTACATTCAAAGATTCTGATAAAGGCCTCATTTCCAAAATGATTCAAATTTATAAGAATTCAACCCATTCGACCTGTATGTGCAAGAATGTTTGTGGCAGCCCTCTTTGTAGTGGCCAGAAACTGGAAACTGAGTATATGCCCATCAATAGGAGAATGGCTGAATAAATTGTGGTATATGAATATTATGTAATATTATTGTTCGGTAACAAATGACCAGCAGGAGAACAGATGCTGAGTGAAATGAGCAGGGCCAGGAGATCATTATATACTTCAACAACAATACCATATGATGATCAATTCTGATGGACATGGCCATCTTCTGCAATGATATAAACCAATTCAGTTCCAATGGAGCAGTAATGAACTGAACCAGCTACACCCAGTGAAAGAACTCTGGGAGATGACTAAAAACCATTACATTGAATTCCCAATCCCTATATTTTTCCCTGCCTGCATTTTGGATTTCCTTTGTAGGCCAATTGTACACTATTTCAGAGTCTGATTCTTTTTGTACAGCAAAATAACAGTTTAGTCATGTATACTTATTTTGTATTTAATTTATACTTTAATATATTTAGCATGTATTGGTCATCCTGCCATCTAAGGGAGGGGGTGGGGGAAAGGAGGGGAAAACTGGAACAAATGATTTGGCTATTGTCAATGCTGTAAAATTACCCATGCATATAACTTGTACATAAAAAGCTATTAAAAATAAAACAAAATAAAAATTCAACCCATTCTCCAATTGATAAATGGTCTAAGTATATGAACATTTTCAGATGCAGAAATTAAAAGCATTTCTAATCATATGAGAAGGTGCTCTAAATCATTATTGATCACATAATGCAAATTAAGACAACTCTGAGATACTACTACACATCTGTCAAGCTGGCTAAGATGACAGGAAATGATAATGACAAATGTTGGAGGGGATGTGGGAAAACTGAGACACTGATATATTGTTGGTGAAATTATGAGACCTTCACAAGGAGAAGACACATTCTTGAGAGCAATTCGGAACTATCCTCAAAATTTTATCAAATTATGCATACCTTTTGATCCAGCAGTTTTTCTAGTGGTTCTGATAAATGTCTTATTTCTAAAATATAGAATTGATTCTTATTAGGATACTTACAAGGTGCTAAGTCACTGGAATTGATAGAGACAATAATTATCTAATTTAGCATGGTTCAGTATGATTGATCTGATCCTACAAGGAGATGTTAAGGGCCAGAACTTCAAATAAAGTACTCAGTGGAATTGAGGAGACAATGGTTAAATCTAGTTTAGAATTGATTTAATACTACAACAAAAATGGTTTCCTAGTGATATAATGATTGGTGTATACTCAGTATGGGGCATATAAGGAGGAGCTGTCAAGGCCGAAGGACAAGCCCATAAAGGACAAGCCCACTGAAGGACAAGCCCACTAGAGAACAGAAGCCTATTAGAAGCTCTGGAAGCTTCATCCAGGATTCAGTTGAGGAGATTCACAAGCCAGAGAAGGCAGCTTAAGCTCTCAGAACGAAGACTACAGAAGGCTTCTAAAAAAAAAAAAAAAAAAAAAAAAAAAAAAAACTAGCTGAGCCCCAAGTGAAAGAGATAAGACTTTGAAGGAGAAGATAAAGGATTTGGACTTTTAACTCCTGGCTGTATTCAAGGTGATTATACTGAACTGAAACAAAGGCTGTCTCCAGAAGCCCCTGAAGAAACCTGGTACCAGAGAACATTATATTTAGAGAAGAATATTACAGACTCTAATTTATAAGAAATCAAGCCATTCTCCAGTTGATAAATTGTCAAAAGATAACAACAGACAATTTTCAAATGAAGAAATTGAAACTATTTCTAGTCATATAAATAGATTCTCCAAATCATTATTGATCAGAGAAATGCAAATTAAGACAACTCTGTGATACCACTACATACCTCTCAGATTGGCTAAGATGACAGGAAAAGATAATGACAAATGTTGGAGAGTATGTGGGAAAAATGGGACATGGATATATTGCTGGTGGAATTTCAAATGAATTCAATCATTCTGTAGAGCAATTTGGAACTGTGCTCAAGGAGTTATCAAATTGTGCATACCCTTTGATCCAGGAGTGTTACTATTGGGATTATATCCCAAAGAGATTTTAAAAGAGGGAAAGGGACCCACATGGGCAAAAATGTTTGTGGCAGTCCTTTTTGTAGTGGCAAGAAATGGGAAACTGATTGGACATAAGTTGGAAAATGGCTGAATAAGTTGTGGCATATAAATATTATAGAATATTATTGGTCTATAAGAAATGATGAGGAGGATGATTGTAGAAATGCCTGAAGAGACTTTCATGAACTGATGCTAAGTTAAATGAGCAGAACCTGGAGATCATTGTACATGGCAATATCAATATTATACAACAATCAATTCTGATGACTGTGAGTCTTTTCAACAATAAGATGATTGAGGCCAGTTCCAATGATCTTGTGATGCAGAGAGCTATCTATTCTCAGAGAAAGTATTGTATGAAATGAATGTGGATCACAATATAACATTCTCACTCTTTTTGTTGTTGTTCACTTACATTTTGTTTTCTTTCTCATTTACTTTCTTTGTTTGATCTGATTTATTTTTGCAGCAAGAGAATTGTATAAATATGTTTACATATTTACAATATGTTACATATTGGATTTAACATATATTTCAACATGTTTAACATATATTGGATTGTTTGCCATCTAGGGTAGGGGGTGGGGGGAAGGATGAGAAAATCTGAAACACAAGACTATGCAAGAGTCAATGTTTTCAAATTATCCATGCATATACTTTGAAAATAAAAAGCTTTAGAAAATAATTTAAAAAAATATATAATTCAACAAATAGGAGCAACTAGGTGGGATCTCAGCAGCAGTGAAGCAAGCCCTCTGGATCAGCAGCAATAGTGGGGGCTTTGGGACTTCTCAGTCTAAGGACATCAGGGGTGTCAATGGGAAGAGTCTGTGGCAACTTGATGGTGATGAGGTATAGATATGGGGTGGCTAAATGAAATTAGGATTTAATTGAGGTCTAGTGGCAGGTTTGGGGTACAGGGGGTCAAATAGAGCTCCCCTGCAACCCCTTTGGATTTGGTGCAAGGATACGGTGTTACATGAAGTCTAGTAGCGGCTCAAGTCCCCAATAAAAGCATTTATCAGCCCAAAAAACTAGATTGATAAAATAGGCTTATTTTGGGGTTTGGAAATAAGGAAATAGGTGAGGGTAGAGATAAGAAGAGCACCAGATAGAGGGTCCAGTGGACAGAGGGTCCTGACATGGCTAGCATGTTTGGGACCTCTGCAAAGATGGGGTCCCAGCATGGCCTTTTTATAATGGGATATTTAGCTAGAGGTGCCTGTGGGTATAGCGCTAAGTTGGCTCAGATCCAGATGGGGGCTAAGACAGGCCCAGATCTTCTATTGGAATTCAAAGGGACCAGGATTTGTGAATCAAAAGGTAATTGAATTAACGAGGTGGGATTGGGAATCAGAAAGAAAAGAATCTTAAAGGGTACACATACACATCAATGGGAGTCTGCAGCACAATACCAATGCAGCCCCCAGGGCAGCAGAACCTCAGGTCCAGAAAAACACACTAGATTGTATAGCTAAAATGGGGTGGGGACACACCTAATAGCTTCAGGGCAGAAAAAAGTACTTATGGTCAGATTATAAGAAGAATTTCTGAAAGCACCTGCCCCAAATCCTGAAGCTTGGGACAGTTTCACCAACCACCCTGGAAACAAAGTCATACTTTAACAAATGTTTAAACGCCAAGTAACAGGCAAGGAAAATGAGCAGAAAACAACTAAAAAAGTTTCTGACCATTGAAAGTTATTAAGGTGAGAAAAGGGATCAAAACACATACTCAGAAAATGGTAACAAAGTCAAAGCTCCTACATGCAAAGTATCCAAGAAAAATAAGAATAGGACTTAGGCCATGGAAGAGCTCAAAGAGGACTTTGAAAACCAAGTAAGAGAGTTAGAGGAAAAATTAGGGAAAGGACTGAGAGAGGTACAGAAGGAAATACAAAAAAAAAAAAATAACGAGGGAGGAGAAGAATGTCTTTAAAAGCAAAATTGACAAATTCGGAAAGGAGGTACAAGTTTTCTGAGGAAAATAATTACTTAAAAAATAGAATTGAGCAAATGAAAGCTAATGACTTTATGAAAAATCAAGATACAATAAAGAAAAACTACAAAGAAAAAAGAAAAGAAAAGAAAAAAAAAGAAAAATAGAAAAAAATGTGAAATAACTCTTTGGAAAAACAACTGATCTGGAAAATAGATCAAAGAGGAACAATTTAAAAATTATTAGTCTACTTGAAAGTCATGATTAAAAAAAGAGCTTGGACATCATCTTCCAAGAAATTATTAAGGAGAAAGGCCTCATTTTAAAAATATATATGGAATTGATTCAAATTTATAAGAATTCAAGCTATTTCTCCGGTTGATAAATGGTCGAATGATATGAACAGATATTTTTCAATAAAGAAATTAAAAGCATCTCTAGTCAAATGAAAAGGTGATCACTATTGATCAGAGAAATGCAATTTATGACAACTCTGAGATACAACTATATACCTCTCAGATTGGCTAAGATGATAGGAAAAGATAATGATGAATGTTGGAAGGGATATGGGAAAATTGGGATACTAATACATTTTTGTTGTAATTGTGAACTGATCCAACCATTCTGGAGAGCAATTTGGAACTATACTCAAGGGGCTATAAGCTATATAACTATACATTTTTGTTTTACAGCAAAACTGAGTATAATCCATCAGAGGAAAAGGTAATCATTCAATGAAACACAGGATTTCCAAGCATTCATGATGAAAAAGCCAGAGCTAAATAGAAAATTTGATTTTTAAGTATAGGAATCTGGAAAAGCATAAGGAGGTAATCAGAAAAATGGTATGATCAGTGATTTAATAAAGTTTATCTTTTTATATTCCTACATGGGATGAAAATACTTGTAACTCATTAGAAAGTTCTCGTTATTATTATTCATTTAGAAGGAGTATATATATATATATATATATATATATATATATATAAACAGAGGGCATGGATATTAGGTGAATATGAAGGGATAAGACCTTTTTTCTCAAAAAAAGAAATGAAATTAAAGGGTAAAGGGAGGCAGAGCCAAGATGGCGAAGAAGGCACACTCGACTTGCTAAGCTCTTCTCTTATCCTCATTATCAATATAATATCGAGCTTCAAAAATAGTCTTGACTGCTACAATTCATAAAGGTTAGAAGTACAGCAACTCACCAGCTGAAGAAAATCTGCAGTCTCACCAAAAAAAAAAAAGGTTTGTGCTGGAGGGGAGATCAGCACAAGCAGGGAGAGAACTAAAGCTCCAAACAGAGCCTTAAACTGGAAGTGAGAACACAGATCACAGCACAAGCTCACAGCCCCAATTCGCAGTACGGGGCTTTTCCTTGGGGCAATTGCAAACCTGCAAGGCAGGAGGGCACAGCCCAGGTTAGCCTCTAATCTGCACAGTGTGGGGCTCGGCTGGGGGCAATAGAGCATTCCCAGGGCGAATTTGCACAGACTTCCTGTAGAGTGGGGCTATCTGTTGGTCAGCTGCTAATACCCACAGCCCCATAAGGGGCTCTGGCCTGGGGCAGTAACACATTCACCACTTAGTCTCTAGCCTTAGGGCAGTCACTAAACCACACAGCTCAACTGGGCATTTTGATAGTTCAGCCAGTGCTAAATCCACCTCTGGCTGGGGGAAGGGAAAACTCTCACTGAGAGCACTCCCATACCTCAGAGCTGGAAGCAGGTTTACATCTCTCCCTGCTCTGCAGAGGAAGCTGGTAACCCCCTTGCCTAGAAGGCATACCCTAAAGGCTTTAAAAAATGAAGAAAAAAATGAAAAGAATAATCCACAGCTTCTATGCAAAAAAAGATCAGGTCTGCAAACCTGAACAGACTAATAGCAAACAGGCACCAGACAATACCCCAAAGGGGAATGTTACCTGTGCCCTTCTACATAATGCTCTCATAGAAGAGACCATTAAAAGTCTCAAAAGAGAGTTAGAAGTAAAATGGGGAAAGGAAAGAGAAGCTTTACAAGAGAGCAACAACTTCCTGAAATATGAATTGGAAAAGATAAAAAACTCTGAGGAAGTGTAGTGAAACAAAATTTGTGAATTGGAAAAAGTAAAAAACATCTCAGGAAAGTAAGTTTTGTGAATTGGAAAAAAAAAAAAGAATTCACTAGAAAGTAGGATTTTTGAATTGGAAAAGACAAAGAACTCACAAGAAAGTAGGATCTGTGAATTGGAAAAAGAAAATAATTCACTAAAAAAAAATAGTGAAATGGAAAAAATTTCCACAGAGCAAAACAATTCATTTAAAAACTCAATTGGACGTATACAGAAAGAAGTAAAAAAAAAAAATTAAGGAAGAAAATAATTCATTAAAAATCAGAACTGAACAAATAGAAACTAATGATTCGTTGAGATAGCAAGAATCAGTCAAGCAAAACCAATAAAAATGACAAACTGGAAAAAACCATGAATTATCTACTTGCAAAAACAACAGACTTGGAAAATAGATCTAGGGGACATAATCTGAGGATTATTGGACTTTCCAAAAATTATGATGAAAAAAAGAGCCTAGATACTATTTTACAAGAAATCATCAAAGAGAACTACCCAGATGTAATAGAATCATAAGGTAAAATAGGCATTGAAAGAATTCATCGAACACCTTCTGAAAAAGATCCTAAAATAAAAACCCCAAGGAATATTGTGGCCAAATTTCAGAACTATCAGATTAAGGAAAAATTTTTACAAGCAGCCAGAAAAAAACAATTTAAATACTGAGTTGCCACAACAAGGATCACCCAAGATCTGGATGCCTCCACATTAAAGGATCGAAGGACCTGGAACCCGATATTCCTAAAGGCAGAAGAACTTGGAATGCAGCTAAGAATAAACTACCCCGCTAAGTTGAGCATTTTCTTCCAGGGAAGAAGATGGACATTTAATGAAACAAATGAATTCCATTTGTTTCAAAGGAAAAACCAGAACTAAACACAAATTTTGAGCTCCAACCATAGGACTCAAGAGATGCAGAAAAGATAAAAAGAACTCTTGACAATTGTATTTCTGTTGTGGATATACAAAAATGACTACATGTATAATTTGATTTTACTGATATAAAAAAGGGAAGTAGATATGGAAAAGGGATGATTGCAGAAAAGGTGGGAAGGGGGGACAAAAAGAGGGAAACTACATCCCATGAAGAGGGAAAGGAAACTTATCATATCTGAGGGAATTTAGAGAGGGGGAGGAACATTATGTGAATCTTACTCTCATCAGAGTTGGCTCAAAGAGAAAATAATTGACATATTTGTTTTACAGAAAATTCTTTCTCGCCTCATTAAAAAGGGGGAGAGGAAAAGGGAAAAGAAAAAGAATAATAAGGGAAGAATACAAGAAAGGGGAAAAAGATTCAAAGGGGAGGGATTCTAAAGAGGGTGAGTGTCATGATACAAGTGGGGCACATAAGTTTAAAAAGGGGAAAGAGCATTGGGGGGGGCAATGAAAAAATAAAGCATAATCTGGGGATATTAGGATGACAGGAAATACAGAATTAATAATTTTAACCATAAATGTGAATGGGATGAACTCTCCCATAAAGAGGAGGCATATAGCAGATTGGATCAAAAGTCAGAACACTACAATATGCTGTTTACAAGAAACACATTTAAAGCAAGGAGATACATACAGAGTAAAGGTAAAAGGCTGGAGCAAAATCTATTATGCTTCAGGTGAAGTAAAAAAGCAGGGGTAGCCATCCTTATCTCAGATCAAGCAAAAGCAAAAATTGATCTAATTAAAAGAGATAAGGAAAGAAACTACATCTTGCTAAAGGGTAGCATAGACAACGAAGCAATATCAATACTAAAAATATATGCACCAAATGGTATAGCATCCAACTTCCTAAAGGAGAAGTTAAGAGAGTTGCAAGAAGAAATAGACAACAAAACTGTAATAGTGGGAGATCTCAACCTTGCACTCTCAGAATTAGACAAATCAAACCACAAAACAAATAAGAAAGAAATTAAAGAGATAAATAGAATATAGAAAAATTAGGTATGTTAGATCTTTGGAGAAAATTGAATGGAGACAGTACTTCATGGAACCTATTCAAAAATTGACCATATATTAGAACATAAAGACCTCAAAATTAAATACAAGAAGGCAGAAATAGTAAATGTTTTCCTTTCAGATCACGATGCAATAAAAACTACATTCAACAAAAAGTTAGGGGTAAATACATCAAAAAATAATTGGAAACTAAACAATCTCATCTTAAAGAATGATTGGATGAAACAGCAAATTATAGATATAATTAATAATTTCACTCAAGATAATGACAACAATGAGACATCATACCAAAATTTGTGGGATGCAGCCAAAGCAGTAATAAGAGGAAATTTTATATCCTTACTTGAGGCTTACTTGAATAAAACAGAGCAAGAGAAGATCAATGAATTGGACTTGCAACTAAAAAAACTAAAAAAAGACCAAATTAAACCCCCCTAATCAAATACTAAATTTGAAATTCTAAAATCAAAAGGAGAAATTAATAATATTGAATCTTAAAAAAAACTATTAAACTAATTAATAAAACTAAGAAAAAAGCCAATAAAATAGATAAGCCTACGGTAAATCTGATTAGAAAAAGGAGGGAGGAAAATGAAATTAGTAGTCTTAAAAATGAAAAGGGAGAACTTTCCATCAATGAAGAGGAAATTAGAGAAATAATAAGGAGTTATTTTGCCCAACTCTATGCCAATAAACTTGATAACCTAAGTGAAATGGATGACTACCTCCAAAAATATAGACTTCCCAGACTAACAGAGGAAGAAGTAGATTGCTTGAATAGTCCCATTTCAGAAAAAGAAATTGAATAGGCTATTAATCAACTCCCTTAGAAAAAATCCCCAGGACCAGATGGATTTACATGTGAATTCTACCAAACATTTTAAGAACAATTAGCCCCAATGCTATATAAATTATTTAATAAAATAGGGAATGAAGGAGTCCTACCAAATTCCTTTTATGACACAGACATGGTACTGATACCTAAACCAGGTAGGTTGAAAACAGAGAAAGAAAACTATAGACCAGTCTCCCTAATGAATATTGATGCTAAAATCTTAAATAAGATATTAGCAAAAAGACTACAGAAAATCATCCCCAGGATAATACACTATTATCAAGTAGGATTTATACCAGGAATGCAGGGCTGGTTCAATATTAGGAAAACTATCAATATAATTGGCCATGTTAATAACCAAATTAACAAAAACCATATGATCATCTCAATAGATGCAGAAAAAGCATTTGATAAAATACAACATCCATTCCTATTAAAAACACTTGAGAGTATAGGAATAAATAGACTTTTCCTTAAAATAATCAGCAGCATCTATTAAACCATCAGTAAGCATCATATGTAATGGGTCAAAACTGAAACCATTCCCAATAAGATCAGGAGTGAAACAAGGCTACCCACTCTCACAATTACTATTCAATATTGTATTAGAAATGCTAGCTTTGGCAATAAGAGTTGAGAAAGAGATGAAAGGAATTAGAGTAGGCAATGAGGAAAACCAAATTATCATTCTTTGCTCATGATATAATGGTATACTTAGAGAACCCCAGAGATTCTACTAAAACATTATTAGAAATAATCCACAACTTTAGCAAAGTTGCAGGATACAAAATCAACCCACATAAATCATCAGCATTCTTATATATCACTAACAAAATCCAACAGTCAAGAGTTACAAAGAGAAATTCTATTTAAAGTAACTACTGATAGTATAAAATACTTAGGAATCTATCTGCCAAGGGAAAATCAGAAACTTTATCAGCAAAATTACAAACCACTTTTCACACAAATTAAGTTTGATCTAATGAATTGGAAAAATATTAAATTCTCTTGGATAGGGCAAGCAAATATAATAAAGATGACAATACTACCTAAACTAATCTATTTGTTTAGCACTATACCAATCAGACTCCCAAAAAACTATTTTAATGACCTAGAAAATAAACAACAAAATTCATATGGAAAAACAAAATGTCAAGTATTTCAAGGGAACTAATGAAAAAAAAAAATTAAATGAAGGTGGCTTAGCTGTACCAGCTCTAAAATGATATTATAGAGCAGCAGTTACCAAAACCTTTTGGTATTGGCTAAGGAATAGATTAGTTGATCAATGGAATAGGTTAGTTTCAAAGGACAAAACAGTCAATAACTGTAGCAACCTAGTGTTTGACAAACCCAAAGACCCCAGCTTTTGGGATAAGAACTTACTGTTTGACAAAAATTGCTGGGAAAATTGGAAACTAATATGTCAGAAAATAGGCATTGATCCACACTTAACACCATACACCAAGATAAGGTCAAAATTGGTTCATGACCTAGCCATAAAGACTGAGATTATAAATAAATTAGAGCATAGTTTACCTTTCAGACCTGTGGAAGAGGAAGGAATTTATTACCAAAGAAGAACTAGAGATCATTGCTGATCACAAAATGGAAAATTTCGACTATACTAAACTGAAAAGTTTTTGTACAAACAAAACTAATGCAGACAAAATTAGAAGGAAAGCAATAAACTGGGAAAATATTTTTACAGTCAAAGGTTCTGATAAAGGCCTCATTTCCAAAATATATAGAGAATTGACTCTAATTTATAAAAAATCAAGCCATTCTCCAATTGATAAATGGTCAAAGGATATGAACAGACAATTCTCAGATGAAGAAATTGAAACTATTTCTAGCCATATGAAAAGATGCTCTAAGTTATTATTAATCAGAGAAATGCAAATTAAGACAACTCTGAGATCCCACTATACACCTGTCAGACTGGCTAGAATGACAGGGAAAGATACTGTGGAATGTTGGAAGGAATGTGGGAAAACAGGGACACTACCCTTTGATCCAGCAGTGTTACTACTGGGCTTATATCTCAAAGAGATCATAAAGAAGGGAAAGGGATCTATATGTGCACAAATGTTTGTGGCATCCCTCTTTGTAGTGGCTAGAAACTGGAAACTGAGTGGATGCCCATCAATTGGAGAATGGCTGAATAAATTGTGGTATATGAATATTATGGAATATTATTGTTCTGTAAGAAATGACCAACAGGATGATTTCAGAAAGGCCTGGAGAGACTTACACAACCTGATGCTGAGTGAAATGAGCAGGGCCAAGAGATCATTATATACTTCAACAACAATACTATATGATGACCAGTTCTGATGGACCTGGCCATCCTTAGCAATGAGATTAACCAAATCATTTCCAATGGAGCAGTAATGAACTGAACCCGCTATGCCCCGCAAAAGAACTCTGGGGGATGACTAAAAACCATTACATTGAATTCCCAATCCCTATATTTTTGCCCACCTTCATTTTGGATTTTCTTCACAGGCTAATTTTACAATATTTCAGAGTCCGATTCTTTTTGTATAGCAAAATAACGGTTTGGTCCTGTATACTTACTGTGTATCTAATTTATATGTTAATATATTTAACATCTACTGGTCATCCTGCCATTTGGGGGAGAAGATGGGGGGGAAGGAGGGGAAAAATTGGAACAAGAGTTTTGGCAATTGTCAATGATGTAAAGTTACCCATACATATAACCTGTAAATAAAAGGCTATTAAATAAAAAAAAAAATGAAATGAAATGAAATGAAATTAAAAAAAAAGAAATTAAAGTGTAAGAGAGGAATGTACTAAGAGAAAAGGAAAGGGAGAAGTGAAATGGGGCAAATTATCTCCCATAAAAAAAGAGGCAAGGAAAAGCTTTTGCAATGGAAGGAAGAGAGAAAAGAGGGTGAATGAGTGAACCTTACTTTCATCAGAATTGGCTAAAATGGGAAATAACATACTGAATAGAGATATAGAAATCTATCTTACCCTGCAGGAAAATAGAAGAGTGGGATATGTGAAGGGAGAGAGGGTGATAAAAGAGAAGATATAGTTGGGGAGGGAATGGTCAGTTGAAAAACACTTGAGGAGGGACAGGGTGAAAGGAGAGAGAATAAATGGGGAAAAATACAATTAGAAATAGTAATTGTAAAAAAATAAATGTGAACCAAGTTTCTCTGATGGAATATTTTTGTTCTCTGGAAAATGATGAGCAGGAAGCTCTCAGAAAAAAAAAAAATCCTGGAAAGTTTTGCATGAAGAAAGTTAAATACACTGTATACAAAGTAATAGAAATGTTATTGGATGACAGCTATAAAAGACATTATTTTTGTCAGTAGTACAATTATCCACACTTACTCTGAAGGACATGATTAAAAAATCCTATCCATACACAGAAAAGGAACTGATTGAGTTTGAATATAGATGGAGGCATTTGCCATCACTCTTTCTATCTCTCTCTTTATTTTTAATTTAATTTTCTTGAGGGTTTTCATTTTCATTGTAGTTGGAGATTTATATTTTCTTTCGTATCTTGACTTTTATGGAAATATTTTTTCATACCTTCATGTGTAGTTTAATTGTGTGCGGGACTAAGGAAGAGAATGTGGAACTCAAAAAGTGTTAAAAACTAATGTAAAAATTGTTTTGAATGCAACTGGTGAAGTATTAAATAGATAAAATAAATTGAAACAAAATAAAGAAAAAAAAAAGAAAATTAAAAAAAAAAGTTTTCAAGGAGATAGGTCAATAATCTCTGAAATGCAGACAATATTGCTTTCCTGGCAGAAAGTGAAAAAGTATTAAGAAACCACCTGATGAGGATAAAAGAGGAGGGTATAAAAGTTGGATTGGAGCTTAACATAAAAACAAACAAACAAACAACAACAATAAAACTAAGATTGTAGCAACTAATCTCATCATTCCTTGTCTACTGGGCACAAGTCAGAATTATAAGGTTCCTTTAAAGACATAAGAAAGATATCATTTTAATAAGACTAATCATTACTATCAAGTGAGAATTAAACTCAGGGGCATGGAAGTCAGTCAAAGATATATACCATTATAAGTATGATAACCAATACAAAGTCCAAGTCAGAGACAGATTCCCAATAAATGGTAAAATTCTCACTATTCTGGTGAGTTTTATATATAGCTGAATACTCATGCACACGCATATGGTCATATATACACATCTATATCTACATTTACATCTAAATATATAGAAATAGATATTCACATAAATATATACACATATTTTGCATGAATTGAATATGTATGTATATACATATTCATATGTACACAAATGCATAAAACTCATAAAGCATAATGTGTATGTATGCATATACACAAACCTATACACACATATATTTGTAGAGCTAGCAATTTTTCTTTGATTATAGAATACTAAAGTTTTTGAGGAATTGAAGTCAAAAGTCTTTCAATGGATAAAGAAAAGGACCATGGTGAGCACGAATAGATTCCAACACATTGCAAATGAGGAATTTGAAAAGATGAATGGAAAAAAATATATATTTTCATTATATCAAGACATGATCAAAAAAGTATATGGATAGCAAAAGAAAGGGGTAAGAAACAGACTTGATGCTGTTAATATCCTTGAGAGAATACATCGGAAGCCTCCTATGAGTTGCATGGTTCCCTTGTAGTGAACTTTGGGAAAAGTGAGAATGCATTGTAAAAGGTTCATCAAGAAATAATGGCTTTTACTATAACCATTTTGATGTAGATAATAACATGGGTAAGATATTGTTCCATGGAGTAATAGAAGATAATAATTATTGATCTAGATTTTTTTTAACTCTCTTAGTTTGATCCCCTTATAATTATTTTGTAAGAATTGAGGATTTTCTTCCTTTTATTCCAAATTCTAGTGCAACTTTTACTCAGTTGCCAAATCACTATTCCAAAAATGCAAGTTTAACCACTTTATCCTCCATATTAAGCAAACTCCAGTGGCTCTCTATTACCTACAGGATCAAATATAAAATACTCTTTTTGGCCTGTAATGCCTTCCATAACTTGGTTTCTTTTTACTTTGTCCAAGACTACCTCTACCTTATATTTCCTTATCATGTACTCTGAAATCCAGAAACATAGGCTGTTTTGTTGTTCTCAGACAAGTCACTTTTTATCCTATATTTTTTCATGTGTTCTCTGTGCATGGAACTCCATCTCTGATCATTTTTATTTCTTGGTTTCCCTGGCTTTGTTCAAATCTCTTCTTATGAATGTCTCAACTTCAAGAAGATTTTACCTATTCCCCTTAATGCTAATAATGCCTTTGCTTTATTGATTATTTCCAATTTTTCCTGTATATATTTTGGTTGTACATAGGCCAGAAACTCTGAGGATCTTCCACTCTTTGATTGATTCTGTTGCGAAGGCAAATTGGGCTATCTTTTGCTTCTTTCTTAACTAGTCTTTAGTTACTTTATGGGCATTTCCTCAAACTGAAACCTAGGAAACATCTTAGTTTAAAAAGGTCAAAGTCTCCCATTGTGTCCTGGTCCATCACCAGTTGTGACTCTGTTGGAGAGAAGGAGGCTGATGCTTAAACAGGTTTGACTCACTGAAATCCAATTCACTTTCAAGTCACCCTGCTAAGGTTATTAGTCCTCTTTGAGAATGAAGCATGAAACAACAATAATCATCCATAAATTGCTTGTGCAGTGTCTCCCCCATTATTAGTTGTATAACTGTGGATAGATCTCTTAACATCTATTTTACTCAATTTGTCCATTTATAAAATATAAATAATAGCAATAGCTACCCCACATGATTGTTGTGTGCTTAGCATAGTGCCTGGCACAGAGTAGGTCTTATAAATGCTTATTCTCTTCTTCTTGTTTCCCTCATCTTTCCATTATGCATTGAGAGTAGGAACTGTTTTTTTGTCTTTGTGCTCCACAATGCATAACACAGTATCTGGCACATAGTAGGCACTTAATGTTGGTTGACTATCTTTCAGGTCATTCCTTTCATACTATGCCTATGGAATAAAAAGTTATCACTTCCTGAAGACAAATCCATTTGATGCTTAATAATTCTGTCTAGCTAAAAAAAAAATGAATAGCAATAGCTGCTTCTTAAAGATAAGTACTACAGGAGACGGGTGTCTTATTTTCACATTTTATAGATAAGGAACCTGAGAGGGCAGGTATCAATTCAATTCAATCAAAAGCTTTAATTACATTATGTGTATATATCTATATGCATACACATACACACAGTATATACACAAACATATATACATATATATGTATGTATATATACTTGTATATAAACACATATATTGTGTAGCAGTAGATTGGATTCTGAGAACAGAAAGACAAATTCAAAGCAGTCATTGCTCTCAAAGAGGCAGCAATTTTTACTGAGACGTGTGTGTGTGTGTGTGTGTGTTTATGGTTGGAGTGGGGATGTGGGAGAGAATTGGGAAGTTAATTCAATATGCGGTCAGACAAAACACTTTTTGAAACAATAAACACCATATAAATATGGATTGCTTTAATGATTTATGTAGGATGTGATTTTAGTTACCTGAATAGTTAGATGCATATACCTCTTCCATTTCAAAATTTGTACTTTAGTCTCATTGAAACATTTTTATCATCTTTTAGTGTGAGATAGAACCTGTATATCTCTGATCTAAAGACAGAATTAAAGTCAAGATAATTGTGACTGATGCAAATGCTGATGATTTAGTACTTTCTAAACTCCCTAGGCTAATAGAACAATTCAGGAAGTAGTCTGAGACAAGTAAATCACAGTGCAAAGACAAAGGGTTAGCCTGCTTACAGGGAGAACAACCCAAACACCAAGAGGAACATTACATCTACAAAAGGCTACTTGGGAACTATTGAATGCTCCCCTATTGGCAACATTCATCTGCCCATAGGCTCTGTAAGTTCTGTGGATGCCATTTTCAATTTGTAGGTGTGTTATATGATATCAGACCCATCTATTTTAGGAGTTCTTCCCTTTGTTAGCCATCTCATCCACTGATGTGTAGGACCCCACCATCTTAAGAACATTTGTTCTATGCCTTTCTGACTCTAACAGAACAAACCATGACAGCCATGTACAATGTCAATCATGTCTTTGCTCCCTCTCCCCCAACCCCTAAAGGCCACTGGCTTTGTAGTTCTTTTAGCTCCATTATAGGATGTTTGATATGTGTGTTTCTGACAAAAACCTGGTCCAAAACCTGGTTTTCCTAATTCAACATTAAATGAAATATCTACATTATATATCCTCCCATAATGGGGAAATCTGTCCTTTTGTCTGACACACATAGGGATTTACACAAGTAATTGTATGTGTTTCTATAAAAGTTGCAGCATTCTTCTATATATGGATTGGAGAAAGATGAGTTAGACTATTATCCCACTCTTTTCTAGGCATGTATGGCAATAATTCTTTAGCGTTTCCTTTCTTGTTAAAATCTATAGTTATAGATAAATAATCCCGCTTATTTCTCCAAGAGAACAAATAGGCCATCCATCCCTCATGGTTTTTTTTTTTTTTGTTTGTTTGTTTTTCTTCTTTCACTATTGGATTTTTGTTGATTGATGATATATAAATATAAGAAAAGGCATGAGATTAAATTCCAGACCCTCAAGCAAGACATTGAGAACAGGCCTGCTTACCCTGAGTTAATTGCAAAATAAACAGGTGTCCAGTGAAGAAGGGTCCCTGAGTCACAAATGGACTCCTTGGGTGGCATTTATATTTAAGAATAATAGGCATTTTAAGCATATGTGAAACCCTGAAAGTCACATCAGTTTGCACTTTTGTAAAATGAGATTATTAGTCTATTTTATATTTCCCCTGAGCTTATATAATACTACATACATAAAAATACATTCATATCAAGAGAAAGAACTATAATTTATGAAATTGAGAATTTAATAAAACTCAAAGACATGTGCGTTTTCTTGAAAAAAAATTGGCTAGTCCTAGACAAAATCATGACTACAATAGTTTTCATTCTTCCACCTCAACACACTATCCTAACTGACTTGGGGATTCAGAAGGGTCTCTTTTTTTTTCTTACTCTAAAATCCCTTCATTCATTCTTAAAATATTTTTCATCTGTCATATTTTCCTAAAGGCCTGGCCTTTAGGAAGTTGTTAACTTTTGGAAGAAAAGACTAAGTTAGTTTGTCCTAAATAACTAATAATTATTTAACATTATTCTGGCAGAGGTGTTAGGATTTTAGTAAGATATAGTGTTCTTTATTCAAAGGAATGAATCTATAATGGTGGAATTTCAGGTATATAAATTATGGGGATCATATCAATATACACAAATGTCTACATAAAAATAGCTATGACCTGAAAACATAGTTAATATTTCATCATATTAGTACATTTGGATATCATAAAAATTTATACAATATATACACTTCCAAAATAAATTTAACTTTTGCAAATTAAATTATAACATAATTGTAAGAGAATATTTTTATTTAAAAGGAAATCTATTGTGAACCCAAGTGCTTTAACTGAAAATTCAATTTGGAAAATAATTACCTACATTACCTATCTTCATTGTATAAGTAAATTTTTGCAAATATAAATTGTAAAATTTGAATACAAAGAACGTATCTCATTCACCATTAGTTCCTTGGCAGTGAATAGCACAGTGGCACATTTCATAGCAGGGAGCGAATGAGTGTTTGTTGAATTGAATTTACTATTGGTGATCATGGGCAATTCACTTCTACAGATCTAGATCTTGTTTTCCTCAGCTGTAAGTTTAAGGGAGCTGAATTAAATCCTCTAGTACCCATAAAATCAATATCATTAGCTTGTCTATGTTTATTTTATGTGAAATTTATCAATATGTTATTTATTAAGGTTTTACTATATGTCAGGCACAAAGGGAGGAACTTGTGATTCAGACACAAAAGCAAAGTATCCTTATTGGGGAAGACAATATATGCATATATTGAAACATTTATCAAAAAAATAATCAAAAAATTTTGAGAAGTGAAGTGACAAAAGAAGGATCCAGAAAAAATAATTAGAATATATAATATATTTAAGACTTCAAAATAACCATTAAGATCAATTTATTTTTACCACTAATTGTTCTATTTGAAGAAATTGTAACCTTACAGATTTAAATGAGCTGACCAATTTTACATTGAAGGAATATGATGCGTGATAAATCTAGAATTCCTCTCCATCATATCACAGGGCCGTTGAAGAATTTTATATACTTTATCCAATATGACTTTTACAACAATCTCATGAATTAGGCAGTGCAAGTTTAAGCATTCACATGAAATAGATGGGAAAATTTAGGCTCTTAGTAATTTTTACATGTCAGAGGAAAACAAATGAAACATATTATCTCATGAAAAGGGGTTTTAACTCTCAGTGCAAAAGCTCATAGGAGAGGGAGAGAGATTTTCTCTACATCACTGAAATCAATTATCGGTAGCTTCTTCCTCTATGTAAAAATCATTCTTGATATGAAGCATAAGCTGATAAGGTCTCTGAACATTTCATTTCACTAAAATAATATGTACTCCTTAGGAATTAATACTATGAAATTAATATTCAAAAGACAACACGGTAGATATTTATGAAAAGCTGCCATTCTTATAGTTTTCTAAAGGATTTTTTCTGTAATAAAAGGTAAAAACTGTTTTATGGGGAATTATAGATAAAATTACTACATATGTGTGGCTTACAAATTGTAGCATTTTTTCTTGTAATTCTCTAACTTCTCTAACATTCTTGATTTAGTTCCAACAAAACAGTAACTTAAACAAAACCTAAATGTGTAAAAAGAATATATTGGAAAGCTATGAACAATTTATTAATATTGGTAAGACATTGTCTGCACTAGTTTTAATGCATCACTTAGGACCATATTGATTCAGCATCAAAGGTCTTGGAAACAACTCTCTTACCAATATCTAAGATCCTGATGTTGTAATTGAACTAGAAAATGTAAGATTTCCAGCATTCCTGCTGAGAATTCTTCCCAATAAATGTATGTTTTCCACTGGGGCTGAAACTACCACTGCTTATGTTTTTAATTTTTTCTCCTATTTCTTTTTCATATCACTGAGTTTTCTTTTTTCTTATACTTTATGAACAGAACAGACATATTAGGAAATATTTATTCCTCTAAGACAACTTATACTTAAGGGGGCCATTTGAATGATAAACTTTGTTATAACTTATAACCAAAAAAAACTAGCTATAGAATGCAGTTCAAAAAAAAAAAACATACAGATGCTTTTTTACACAAGTCCACAAACTATTCAGTTAAAACTATGAGTTAGTGATGATCTATAAAGCATTGGCTGAGATTTTGCTATGTGGCTAGAGTTGTGCTTTATATAATGAAGCATCAAATATATCCCCACCTTGATATATACAACCTTTTCTCTGCTCACAAGTAACTGTTAACATATTTGGAGAAAGCTGGCATTAGTCTGCTTTGCATGATCTCAAAGGCAAAACAAGGACATTTCATAATAGTAGAATGTGATTTATGCTAAAGAAAAAAAATAATTAAAACCATTCCAAAGGGGAATAGCTTTTTTTTTTAATTAAAGCTTTTTACATTTCAAAACATATGCATAGAAAATTCTTCAACATTAGCTCTTGCAAAACCCTATGTTCCAATTTTCACCTCTTCCCTAATGCCCTCCCCTAGATGGCAAGTAGTCCAATATATTTAAACTTGGTAGAAATTTATGTTAAATCCAATATATATATATACACATATACATACACACACACACAATTATCATGCCACCCAAGAAAAAAAGAGAAGCAAAACAAAATGCAAGCAAACAACAACAGAGAGTGAGAATGCTATGTTGTAGTCCATACTCAGTTCCTAGGGTGCTCTTTCTGGGTGTAGATGGCTTTCTTCATCACTCAATATGTGGAACTGGTTTGATTCATCTCATTGTTGAAGAGAGTCACGTCCATCAGAATTAATCATTGCATAGTCTTGTTGTAAGCTGTGTATAATGATCTCCTGGTTCTGCTCATTTCACTGAGCATCAATCCATGTAAGTCTCTGCAGGCCTCTCTGAAATCATCCTGCTGGTCATTTCTTACAAAATAATAATATGCCTTGCCACTCATATACCATAATTTATTCATCTATTCTCCAATTGATGGGCATCCATTCAGTTCCCAATTTCTAGCCACTACAAAAAGGGCTGCCACAAACATTTTTATACCTCTGGGTCTCTTTTCCTCCTTTGAGATCTCTTTGAGATATAAGTCCAGTCGAAACACTGCTGAATCAAATTATATGCACAGTTTGATAAATTTTTGAGCATAGTTCCAAATTGCTCTCCAGAATGGTTAGATCTATTCACAGTTCCACCAACAATGTATCAGTGTCCCAGTTTTCCCACATTCCCTCCAACATTTGTCATTATCTTTTCCTGTCATCTTACCAATCTGAGAGGTGTGTAGTAGAATCTCAGAGATGTCTTAATTTGCATTTCTCTGATCAATAGTGATTTGGACCTTTTCAGATAACTATAAATAGTTTCAATTTATTCATCTGAAAATTGTCTGTTAATATCCCTTGACCATTTATCAATTGGAGAATGGCTTGAACAATTACAAATTTGAGTCAATTCTCTATATATTTTAGAAATGAACCTTTATCAGAAGTTTTGAATGTATAAATGTTTTCCCAATTTATTTTTCCCTTTTAATCTTGTCTGAATTAGTTTTGTTTGTACAAAAATTTATTAACTTAATATTGTAATGTCCAGGCTAGCTTTGTGGAAGTCCTTTGGATGGGGTCTTGGTCTCAGCAGGATAGTCACCATGAGGATAAACAGGAATAGAGTCTAAACTTTTAAATCTATCTCCTTCACTGTTTGTGTCTGTCATAATCTGACCCAGTCTTGATCTTAGTGGAAGGATGCCGGTGGCAGGAGAGCCACCAGGAGGATATCAAAGATGCAATGTCTCATTTCTAGTCCTCTCAGTCCTTAAATACCCTATTACAATTACATAGTTATAGCATACTGAATATACGTGAACTAGAGAACCATTACATCACCATGCTAAGTACTAAGTGCATTTAAACTAGAGAACCATCATCTCCTCAGTTCCACTTGAGTTAACACCTTGTTGTAAGTATCCTTGTTTCAAGTATACTTCTCCAGAGTTCTGACCCTCTACATAATGTAATCAGAATTAACTATTTTGTGATCAATAATAATCTCCAGTTCTTCTTTGGTCACAAATTCCTTCCTCCTTCACAGATATGAGAGGTAAACTATCTTATGTTTTTCTAATTTGTTTATAATATTATTTTTAATGTCTAGATCATTAACCTATTTAGACCTTATACAGTGTTAGGTGTGGGTCAATGCTTAGTTTCTTCCCTACTAGTTTCCAATTTTCCCTGCAGTTTTTGTGAAATAGTGAGTTCTTGTCCCAAAAAACTGGGGTCTTTAGGTTTGTCAAAAATAAGATTGTATAGTTATTGACTATTTTGCCCTGTGAATCTAGGCTATTCCACTGATTTAGTATTCTATTTTTTAGCCAGTACCAAAGGGTTTTGATGACCATGCTTTATAATATAGTTTTAGATCTGTACAGCTAGGGCACCTTTATTTGTATTTTTTTCCATTAATTCCTTTGAAATTCTTGACCTTTTGCTCTTCTAGATCAATTTTGTTGTTATTTTTCCAGGTCAGTAAAATAGTGTTTTGGGAGTCTGCTTGATATAGAACTAAATAAATAGATTAATTTAGATAGTATTGTCATTTCTATTATATTTGCTTGATCTATCTAAGAGCACTTGATATTTTTTCCAGTTGTTTAGATCTGACTTTATTTGTATGGAAAGTATTTTGTTGTTTTGCTCATATAGTTTCTGCCTTTCCATTGACAGATAGATTCCCAAATATTTTTTATACTATCAACAGTTATTTTAAATTAAATTCTTCTTTGTATCTCTTGCTGTTGGATTTTGTTAATAATGTATAAAAATGCTGATGATTTATGTGGACTTATTGTGTATCCTGCAACTTTGCTAAAGTTGTAGAATTTTCTAATAAATTTTAGTTGATTCTCTAGGGTTCTCTGATATACCATCATATCATCTTCAAAGAGTGATAATTTGTTTTCTTCATCACCTACTCTAATTCCATTAACCTCTTTTTCTTTTCTTATTGCCAAAGCTAGCATTTCTAAAACAATATTGAATAGTAATGGTGATAGTGGACAATCTTGTTTCACCCCTGATCTTATTGAAAATGGTTCCAGTTTATCCCCATTACATATGATGCTTGCTGATGGTTTTAAATAGATGCTACTGACTATTTTAAGGGAAAATCCATTTATTCCTATACTCTCTAGTGTCTTTTATAGGAATGGTTGTTGGGTTTTATCAAATGCTTTTTCTGTATCTATTTTGTTAATTTGTTAATAGATATAGTAAATTATACTAATAGTTTTTCTAATATTTAACCAGCCCTGCATTTCTAGTATAAATCATATGTGGTCATAGTGTATTACCCTGGCAATGACTTTCTGTGATCTCTTTGCTAATATTTTATTTTAGATTTTTGCATAAATATTCATTAAGGAAATTGGTCTATAATTTTCTTTTCTTTCTCTGTTTTTGCCCTACCTGGTTTAGCTATCATTACAATATCTGTGTCATAACAGGAATTTGGTAGTACTCCTTCTTTCTCTTTTTTTTTTCAGATAATTTATATACTATTGAAATTAATTGTTCTTTGTATGATTGATAGAATCCACATGTAAATCGATCTGTTCCTGGAGATTTTTTCTTAGCGAGTTGATTAATAGCTTGTTCTATTTTTTTTTAAATGGGACTATTTAAGTAATATATTTTCTCTTCCATTAACCTGAGTAATTTATATTTTTGTTGATATTCCTCCATTTCACTTAGGTTATCAAATTTATTGGCATAAAGTTGGGCAAAGTAACTCCTAATTTTGTTCTAATTTATGGATTTCTTTTAGAGACAATATTTTTTTTTCGTAAAGTTTTAAGGAGAAGCTAGATAACTTATTAGCAGTGAGAGCACATAGCAAATATCATCTTTAAGACTGAATTAAATAAACTGAATTATAGAATATAAGGTGTTTGAGGGAAGGAATTAAAAAAAAATCTGTCTTGGGGTCCTTAGTGCCTGGTACAATGCATTATGAATCATAGATGCAATAAATTCTTGATGAATTAATTTGCTGTAATCACAAAAATCTTATGATTATATAACTTCTAAATTTCAGAGGTAAGATCTGAATTCATATCTTCCTGGATCACTTTCCAGCACTATCATGTTACAGAATCAATAGGACATCAATTGTGTATTATAGATAAGATATAAAAAAATTTAAGAGAAGATGGAAGTGGTCTCAAGCACTCAAGCACTTAAGCACATTATTTTCTTGGAAGAGGGGAATTTTTTCATATGGAATCTGAAGGAGGAGTAGGAAGAAATGAGAAAAAAAATCAAGTAATGGAGAAAAATATGAGTAAATGCATATAAGTTATGAAAAGGGATCTAGGTCAGTAAATGTATGGTATAGTGCCTGTTCTTAAACTATAAGTCCTATCCCTTTTAATCTTAGATACACCTCAGGGACTCTGAGCTCTGATAGATGATTTTTCATTTTATTTTCATGAAAAACTATATTTCACACAATTTCCTGGCCACCTCCACAACTACTATCCTTTCCAGCACCCTTTTATGCATTTTTATCCTTTTAGAAAGGAAGCTCATTGAGCTTATTACTCTATTTTTTTTAAAACAATTTAGTCCCAATTATTTATCAAATTCTTTTCTTCCAAGTGGGAAAGATGGTTGCTGTTATTCAGTTGTGTCTGACTCCATGACCCCATTTGGGGACTTTTTTTTTTTGGCAAAAATATTGAATTGCTTTACCATTCTGTCTACTTCCTTTTGTAGATGGACAAATAGAGATAACAGAGTTAAGTGACATAGTCAGGGTCACAAGCTAACAAGTTTATGATGCAGAATTTGAACTTTGATTTGGGGTATATGAGGTATTGAAAGACTAACATATACTGTGAGGTCTTGCCAATTCATTTTCAGGATTGCCAGTTTGCCTTTTGTGTCTAAATGCTATCAGCTGTCACTTGAAATGCTAAGAAAATGTAGCATGCTCAGCAGCAACACCTAGTAAACCTATCTTGGCAGATTGACTGAACCAGTTTGAAGGTAATCAATGGTTGGCCCATTAGAGTTAGGGGGGTATCTACCACAAACATGAGAAGGCTTAGAATGAACATGAGAACAATTTGTTTCAACAGAAAGAAGGCAATTAAAGTAGGCACTGTCATTCTTGTCAAGATCCTTAGCTCTTTTCAATAAAAAAGTGATTCAAGGCAATTCCAGTAGACTTGTCATAGACAAAGCTATTTGCATTCAGAAAAAAAAAAAAAAAAAAAGATTTGGAGACTGAATGTGGATCACAACATGGTATTTTCAACATTTTTGTTGTTGTTTGTTTATTTTTTCTCATTTTTCCCTTTTGATCTTATTTTTCTTGTACAGTATGATATAGGTGGAAATATGTTTAGAAGAATTATACGTATTTAAAATATATTGGATTACTTGCTGTCTAGGGGAAGAGATAGAGACAAGAGAGGGAGAAACATTTGAAACACAAAGTTTTGCAAAACTGAATGTTGAAAACTCTCTGCATATATTTGTAAAAAAAACTATTATTATTTAAAAATTTTAAAATAAAGTAAAAATGATGTCAAGGTCATATATTGCATTCTGGATTATCAGCAGTTGTCTTAATTTTTGTCTTGTTGCTGGAATTTTATGACTCTGGAAGAAAGTAAGGTTGATGACTTTTTGTAGCTCTGATGCATTTAAATCCAGTTTACATATAACTCAGGATATAACTTTTAATATTATTGATACTTTTTGAAGGACAAATAATAATAACAATAATAAAGTAATCATTGAGCACCTTGACATATACCCAATAAGCATATCAATCATTCTATGTCTCTTTCTCTCTCTCCCCCATTTGTGTCTCTCTTGAATTCACTCCAATTTTCTTACATTTTGCTACTGCGTGATTTTGAATTATTTTCTTTTCTTCCCCAGGCTTTAATTTATCCATATGAAGAAGGTAGGAACTGGGTATAACAACTTCTAGCCCCCTTCCAGAGCTAATATACTCTATTCTGAGATATATTTCCTGACCATCTTGGGGTTGGACGGCTTGGGTTGTTGTGTAAAGGAGTAGCTTTTTTATGGCCTCCATTTTTATATGAATGGATATAAAGTTATTCCCAAGCAACTTGTAATCATATGACACCAAAGTTTCAGAAGATGTTTATGTCTTTCTAGCTGCAAAATTTCAATAAAAGAAGGAGATTTTTTTCTATTCAAAAATATTCAGTGCGATAGGTAAATTTTTTTCGTAGAAAAAATGGAGTGTTATGAGGATTTAGTTTTATCAGACACCAAATAATTGAAATCTTATTTTTAAAAATTTAATCCTGAATTAATTGTTCTGAAATGAAAATCTCCCCCCCCCCTTTTTTTTTTACTTCAACTTTCCACTCTTATCTAGGGACTCTATTTAGGATTAAAATAAATGGACCATTTAAGTATAAATGTAGCAGTGCAGGAAAGAGTGTGGAAAGTGCTTACTGCATAAAACACATCCCTTTCTGATTTATTACATCCCTTCTCTGCTGTAGATAAGTGGATACCTTTCACTAATTCACTACAGGGGAGCTGGGCACATGCACTGAGAAAGGGGTAGAACTTAATTCCAAATTATATATGGCCAAACCAGAAATTAATCAGTCTTCTCAAAGACAATTAGCAAAGAGATCATTGAAAATATATAGGAAACTATTATTGCTTCATTGGAAATAAATATCATGTACTGATTACCACCTTTCTTCATTTTTCTTTAATGGAGGAAAGATTTCCTTCATATCCAAAAGAAATTTCTAGTCCTAGAAACCAGTGTTTTGAAAAATAGAACAAGTAGGAAGAATAACTCAAGGAGTAATTTTGTGAATTACATATTTGAAAGTATGAAATAAAGGCAGCAATTGAAGAATGAATTGAACTCTTAGATGAGGTAATCAGTGATTCTTTCAAGTTTTAATCTTCTATAAATATATGCATTTAGTCTATTGTTGGACAGCTCAATATTGCAGTGGTTAGAAAGTTGGGCCTGGGTTCAGAATGATTCATCTTATTATTTCAGATATTGCTCAGATACTAGCTGTGTGACCCTGGACAAATCATTAAATTCTACTTTCCTTAATTTTCTCATCTGTAAAGTGATTTGGAGAAGGAAATGGGAACTCCTTCCAATATCCTTGCCAAGAAAACCCCAAATGGGTATCAGGTTTGACTGAAAAACAACTGAACAATGGAGACACTATTGAAACAACAAAGACAACAATTTGTTCTAATCAGACAAAAAAAATCAAAATTATTTGAAGAGTTAAATAGAAAATAATTTAAGTACTTTAAAATTCATTTGCATGTCTAATCATTTATAAAGTACAACTCAAAATGGGAAGATATGTAAAGCTTACATATTATTGCATAGAGGAAACAAAAAAAAATTAACACATTGGCCTCAATTCTAATCCTGTCTCTGAAATCATAACCTGTATTAACCCAGGCTTTACTTCTCTGGCACTCAGTTTCTATCCTGCTACCCCTGGGGGCTCTTATTTTGTTACCCTTTTACTCCATGTCCCAATCTTATGCTAGTGTAGTAAATATCTCAGCCTTACTCATCTGTAGTAAAGTTACATTTACCTCTTAGAGTATGAGTAATGTCCTTAAGGGATTTTTTTTTTTTTTTGGTCAATTACTTCAGTCACACGTGACTATTTGTGATTCCATTTGCAGTTTGCTTGATGAAGATACCGGAGTGGTTTTCAATTTACTTCTCAATATTTGTTTAACAGAAGAGGAAATGGAGGCAAACAGGGTTAAATGACTTACTGAAGGATACACAGCTAATAAGTATCTGAGGCCAGATTTGAACTCAGGAAAAAGAATCTTCCTAATTTGATGCTAGAGTTAATTTCTGCATGTGGATTTGAATTCCAATTCCAGGTATGTTCACCATCCCCTACAATTAGGTGCTTGGGACACCATTTCATTATAACTAATTAGGATTAATTAATTTTTACAATAGACTATTTTTATTAAAGTTTTTTTTTATTATTTACAGAACATATGCATGGGTAATTTTTCAGCATTGATTCTTGCAAAAACTTCGGTACCAAATTTTCTCCTTTTCTTCCCACCCCCTCATCTAGATAGCAGGTAGCCCAATACATTAAATATGTTAAAATATATGTTAAATCTAATATATGTGTACATATTTATACAGTTATCTTGTTTCACAAGAAAAATCAAATCAAGAAGGAAGGAAAAAAACTGCCAAAAAAACAAAATGCAAGCAAACAACATCAGAGAGAGTGAAAATGCTATTCTGTAGTCCATACTCAGTTCCCAGGGTGCTCTTTTTCGGTGTAGATGGCTCTCTTCATCACTCAACATGTGGAACTGGTTTGATCCATCTCATTGTTGAAGAGAGTCATGTCCATCAGAATTGATTGTTGCATAGACTTGTTGTAAGCTGTGTACAATGATCTCCTGGTTCTGCTCATTTCACTGAGCATCAATCCATGTAAGTCTCTGCAGGCCTCTCTGAAATCATCCTGCTGGTCATTTCTTACAAAATAATAATATGCCTTGCCACTCATATACCATAATTTATTCATCTATTCTCCAATTGATGGGCATCCATTCAGTTCCCAATTTCTAGCCACTACAAAAAGGGCTGCCACAAACATTTTTGTACCTCTGGGTCTCTTTCCCTCCTTTGAGATATAAGTCCAGTCGAAACACTGCTGAATCAAATTATATGCACAGTTTGATAAATTTTTGAGCATAGTTCCAAATTGCTCTCCAGAATGGTTAGATTTATTCACAGTTCCACCAACAATGTATCAGTGTCCCAGTTTTCCCACATCCCCTCCAACATTTGTTATTATCATTTCCTGTCATCTTAGCCAATCTGAGAGTTGTGTAGTGGTATCTCAGAGTTGTCTTAATTTGAATTTCTCTTATCAATAATAATTTGGAGCATCTTTTCATATGACTAGAAATAGTTTCAATTTCTTCATCTGAAAATTGTCTGGGAATATCCCTTGATCATTTTTCAATTGGAGAATAGTTTGAACCATTATAAATTTGAGTCAGTTCTCTATATATTTTAGAAATTAGGCCTTTATCATAACCTTTGAATGTATAAATGTTTTCCCAGTTTATTGCTTCCCTTCTAATCTTTTCTGCATTAGTTTTGTTTGTACAAAAACTTTTTAACTTAATATAATCACAATTATATGTTTTGTGATGAACAATTATCTCTAGGTTTTCTTTGGTCACAAATCCCTTCCTCCTTCACAGATATGAGAGGTAAATTATCTTATGTTTTAATTTCTTTATA
The DNA here is from genome assembly GCF_902635505.1 of Sarcophilus harrisii. Lineage (NCBI taxonomy): Eukaryota > Metazoa > Chordata > Mammalia > Dasyuromorphia > Dasyuridae > Sarcophilus > Sarcophilus harrisii. The sequence continues at coordinate 554,323,394 of NC_045426.1, read as the reverse complement.
ATATCATTTTTTACGTCTAGATCATGAACCCATTTTGACCTTATCTTGGTATATGATATTAGATACAGGTCAATGCCCAGTTTCTGTCATACTTGTTTCCAATTTTCCCAGCAGATTTTGTCAAGTAGTGAATTCTTATCCCAAAAGATGGGATCTTTGGGTTTGTCAAATACTGGATTATTTTAATCAGTGACTATTTTGTTCTATGAATCTAACTTATTTCACTGATCAACTGCTTCATTTCTTAGCCAATATCAAATGATTTTGATGACCACTGCTTTATAATGTAATTTTAGATCTGGTACAGCTAGGCCACCTTCATTTGCTTTTATTTTCATTAATTCCCTTGAAATTCTTATCATTTTGTTCTTCCAGATGAATTATGTTGCTATTTTTTCCAGGTCAGTAAAATAGTTTTTTGGGACTTTGTTTGGTATAGCACTAAATATTAATTTAGTTAGTATTATCATCTCTATTATATTCACTCGACCTATCCAGGAGCATCTGATATTTTCCAGTTATTTAGATATGAGTTTATTTGTGTGGAAAGTGTTTTGTAATTTTGGTAATATAGTTCCTGACTTTCCATTGGCAGATAGATTTCCAAATATTTTATACTATGAAGACTTATTTTAAATAGAATTTCTTTTTGTATCTCTTGCTGTTGGATTTTGTTAGTAATGTAAAAAATGCTGATGATTTATGCGGATTTATTGTGTACCTGCAACTTTGCTAAAGTTGTGGATTACTTCTAATAGCTTTTTAGTTGATTATTTAGGATTCTCTAAGTATACCATTATATCATTTGCAAAGAGTGATAATTTGGTTTCTCATTACGTACTCTTAATTCTTTAATCTCTTTTTCCCCCTCTTATTGCCAAAGCTAGCATTTCAAATACAATATTGAATAGTAATGGAGATAGTGGGCAACCTTGTTTCACCCATGATCTTATTGGAAATGATTCGGATTTATCCCCATTACATATGGTGCTTGCTGATGGTTTTAAATAGATGCTACTGATTAATTTAAGGAAAAGTCCATTTAATGCTATATTTTCTAGTGTTTTCAATAGGAATGGGTGTTGAATTTTATCAAATCATTTTTTCTGTGTATATTGAGATAATCATATGGTTTTTGTTAATTTGTTAATAGATATAGTAAATTATGCTAATATTTTTCCTAATATTGAAGCAGCCTTGCATTCCTGGCATAAATCTTACTTGGTTGTGATGTATTATCTTGGGGTTGATTTTCTTTAATCTCTTTGGTAACATTTTATTTAAGATTTTTGCATCAATATTTATTTGGGAAATGGGTCTATAATTTTCTTCTCTGTTTTTATCCTACCTGATTTAGGTATCAGTATCATGTCTGTGTCATAAAAGGAATTTGGTAGGAGTCCTTCATTCCCTATTTTTTTCAAATAGTTTATATAGTATTACAATTAATTGTATTTTAAATATTTGGTAGAATTCACAGTTAAACCCATTTGGTCCTTCATATTTTTTCTTAGGGAGTTGATTAGTAACTTGTTTTATTTCTTTTTCTAAAATGGGACTATTTAAGTAATTTATTTCCTCTTCTGTTAACATGGGCAATCTATATTTTTGTTGACATTCCTCCATTTCAGTTAGGTTATCAAATTTATTGGTATGAAGTTGGGCAAAATGACTCCTAATTATTGCTCTAATTTCCTATTCATTGGTGGAAAGTTGATTTTTGAGGCTAACTAATTATCCTCTCCTTTTTCTAATGAAATTAACTGAAGGTTTATTTATTTTATTGTTTTTTTTCATAAAACCAACTCTTAGTTTTATTTATTCAATATTTTTTACTTTCAATTTTATTAATCTTTCCTTTTATTTTTAGAATTTTAAATTTGGTATATGATTTGAGTTTTAATTTGTTCTTTTTTAAAAAAAAATTTGCAAGCCTAATTCATTGATCTTCTCTTTCTCTATTTTATGCAAGTAAGCATCTAAAGATATTAAATTTCCCCTTATTTCTGCTTTGGCTGCATCCCACAAATTTTAATGTGTTTTCTCATTATTGTCATTTTTTTTCATGAAGTTATTGATTGTGTCTGTGATTTGCTATTTCACCCATTTATTCTTTAGAATGAGATTATTTAGTTTCCGATTACATTTTGGTCTATTTTCCCTTGATCTTTTATTGCATGTAATTTCTTTTTTATTTCATCATGATATGAAAAAATGCATTTATTATTTCTGCTTTTGTGCATTTGATTTTGAGGTCTTTATATCCTAAGATGTGGTCAGTTTTTGTATAGGTTACATGAACTGCTGAGAAGAAAGCATACTCCTTTCTTTCTCCATTCAATTTTAGCCAAAGATCTATCATGCCTATTTTTTCTAGTATTCTATTTACCTAATTTACTTTTTATTTATTTTGTGGTTTGATTTATCTAGTTCTGAGACAGCAAGGTTGAGATCCCTCACTAATACAGTTTTGCTGTTTATTTCTTCTTGCAAGTCTCTTAACTTCTCCTTTAGGAATTTAATTATTATATTACTTGGTTTATATATGTTTATTATTATATTGCTTCATTATCTATGGTACCCTTTAACAAGATGTAGTTTCCTTCCTTATCTCTTTTAATTTAATTGTTTTTGCTTGGTAGGAGATCAGGATGGCTACCACTGATTTTTTTTTTAACACTTCACCTGAAGCATAATGGATTCTGCTCCAGACTTTTACTTTTATTCTGTATGTATCACTCTGCTTTATATGTGTTTCTTGTAAACAGCATATCATAGGATTTTGGCTTTTAATCTGGAGTTCACCCCATTCACAATTATGGTTAAAACTACTAATTTTGTATTTCCTGCCATCTTATTAACCCCAAAATATACTTTTCTCTTTCCTTTCCTCCTTTCCCTCTTCCCCAGTTTTTACTTATAAGCACTACTTGCCTCAAGCAGCCCTCCCCCTTTACAGTTCCTCCCCCTTTTTTATATCTTTCCCCTATTATTTCTGTTTTCCCTTCTATTTAGCCTGTCCCTTTCCATTTCACTTTTCCCTTCCCATTTTTCTATAAGGTGAGAAAAGTTTCTCAATGGAACCAAATATGTCTAATATTTTTTTCTTTGAGCCAAATCTAATGAGAGTTAGATTCACACACTGTTTATCCCCCTCCCTTCTTTCCCTCAATCATAATAGGTTTTCTTTGCCTCTTCCTGAGATGTATTTTCCCTCATTTTACCTTTTTCCAGTATAACCCCTTTTCCACCTCTAGTTTCGTTTTTATAACAGTAAATAAAATTATACATGCACGTTCTATGTATATCCATAACAGAGATACAGTTCTCAAATTTTCTTTTCTTTTTACCTTTTTATGCTTCTTTGAGTTCTATATTTGAAGGTCAAATTTTCTGTTCAGCTCTGTCTTTTCATCAGAAATAAATGGTATTCACCTCTTTCATTGAATGTGCATCTTCTTACCTGAAAGAAAATGTTCAGTTTGGCAGAGTAATTTATTCTTGGCTGCATTCCAAGTTCCTTTGCCCTTTAGAATATCATATTGCAGGTCCTTCTATCTTTTTAGATAAAAGCTGCTAGGTCCTGGGTAATCCTTATTGTGGCTCCTTTGTATTTGAATTCCCCCCGCCTCCAGCTGCTTATAATATTTTTCCCTTGATCTGATAGTTCTGAAATTTTGCCATGATATTCCTTGGAGATTTAATTTTAGAGTCTGTTTCAGGAGGTGTTTGGTGAATTCTTTCAATGGGTATTTTACCTTCTGAATCTAAGACATCCAGGCAGTTCTCTTTGATGATTTCCTGAAAAATAGTGTCTAGGCTCTTTTTTTCATCATGGTTTTCAGAAATTCCAGTAATCCTAGATTGTCTCTCCTAGATGTATTTTCGAGGTCAATTGTTTTCCGAATTAGGTATTTTACATTTTTTTCTATTTTTTCATTTATTATTGGTTTTGCCTGATTCGATGTCTCACTGAATCATTCATTTCTGTTTGTTCAGTTCTGATGTTTAGATAATTATGTTCTTCATTTTTTTTTACTTCATTTTGTATTTGTCCAATTGAGTTTTTAAATGAATTGTTTTGTTCTATGGATTTTTTTCCATTTCACAAATTCTGTTTTTCATTATAGAATATTTTAAAAGATGAAGAATAAACTAAGAAATACATTGTCCTGAATCATTTTAATGCATATTCACCCCAATGGTGGGTTTAAACTTAATTTTGTTTTCTACAGAGCATTTGCCCTATTAAGTCCATCTCTAAATGTGGCATTATTGCTAGGTAAGTGTTTGTCTCAGTCACTGTTGAGTTCAATGACAAATATTCTTGCTGTCCTCAGATTATCAATACTGGGATAACTGTCAAATCCTGTATAGACTATACTTTGATACAACTAGACTTTGGGTGTTTTTTTTTTTTTTTTTTTTTTTTTTTTTTTTTTTTTTTTTTTGAAACTCACAAGATTATATTCTCCACGTTGTTCTCCCTCTTCTAAAATAAAATAATATATTTTATTCCTTCTGGATTTTGTCTCTAGAACTTAGCCATATTTTATTCTAAGACTGTCCTCAGCTTCTAAGGAGAGGTCTCCTCACATTGGTATAACTATCCATTCTTGCAGTCTTCTTACTTTGGAATACTTTTCTACCATTCAATACCCCTTTTCTCATGGGTGAATTCCTTCCATTTTGGGGACTGGCTCAGATATCTAATCTTTATTCCCCTTCTGACTTAGCCTCTGATTTTCGAAACTTTGTCACAATTCTTCAGCTCACTCTCACTTGGGCCCCTCCTTCAGTGACTGTGAGCTCCTCACCCTACAATATTTATCCATCCATGAAAGACTTCTCACCTAAGAACATTCTTCTGCTCTTTTCAATTGGTGAGTTCCACCTTGGGGTTTCCATTTCTAAAAGAGTCCAGCCCAGCCTGTGATGACCGCGTATTTTAAAGTCAGCCAGAGTCAGGAATTCAGGTTAGAGGGAAATCGTCAATCTTTATTCTTAGCAGAGATGAAGAAAGATCGGAGGAAGAAGGGAACTGGGAATAGCAATGTCAGCAGTGAATCAAGAAGCTAGCTAGACCAGAAGCCACAAGACCAGCAGCTACCAGAATAGAACCCAGGCCCACTCTCTCCCAGCCTCTCTTCCTGTCTCTCTCTGTCTCCACCCACCAAAATCATCATTTCCTATACAACACATCAGGACTTGCACAGAGAGTGGGCGGGGCCATTCTTTATCCAAACATGAATATTAATAGAGTATAGTCCAATTACTATTTAGCCTCATGTGCTTGGGACCTCAGTGCATCAACTCAAGCCTCAGCCCATTACACCAGCCCAGCTAATTTTCCTTCCCCTCTGGCTCTGCTTGTGCATATCTTAACGCAGGTAGCTACTCTCCCCACTAAATACATTTTTTTTTTTTTAAGATTCCTTTTGTGTGCTGTCTTCCCTTAATAGAATTCTTGAAGATAAGAAATGTCTTTTGTCTTGGTTATATTTGTTTTCCCAGAACTTATTGTCATTTTTTTTTAACTTTTCTCCTTTCAACTGTTGTTGGCACATAATAATAATAAATGCTTTTTCCTTGTCTTGCAAACATACCAGGATGATGACCTGGGATATATACTTATAGGCTGTATCTTGGTTAGATTAAATGAGGAGAGCCTTCTCCCTTTAACTGTGGAAAGCCATACTTCAAGAAGTCATTGCAAGGAAAGAGCTAAAATCAATTAGTCTATCATTAAGAACCCTTTTCATTATGGGGTGATAACTATAGCTAAGGCTATTTATAAACAATGGGAAATACAAAAATATTGGAAATAGTATCCTTAGTCATGCAAATACCAAGGTAAGGACCAATGAGAAGTACCATAAGTAATATTAAGATTTTGTGAATCATTCTGTAGCAGGAAAAAGCAAAAGATGGAATTTAAATATAGAAAGATAATAAGATATAATTTTTATCTTTTTTCCATTTAAATCAAAACTAATAATACTAACAGTTTTTGAATATCTACTAGAATTTTCTAAACTTCAGAATTTATGGTTGCTTATGGAAAGGTGTATATGTCCATTAGTAAAGACACAGATTTCCATGTGGATCATAACACAAATGTAAAAAAACAAATTCAACAAATCATATTTATATATAAAGGACATTGTTATCTGGGATTTGATTACTTAATCTTCAGTAATCATAACTAGCAAAAATAAGAGCAACAGCAGTGATAGCTAATGTCTATATAGCTCTTTAAAGTTTGCAAATCACCTTTCTCCTTTCAAGGTTGTCATTGAATTCATCATTAGCTCCTGAATAAACAGATTCTCATTCAGAATATAAAGTCTATAAATACCTATGTACCCCTATATTCTACACAAAGTAGATACTTAATAAATGTTCCTTGAATGAATTAGACTCATTCTGAGGTTTCAGATAGAGAAATTAGGGTCCTTGTTTTCTAAAACTCTATTTCAGAACAGCAAATTTCAGTAATTCATATCCCATCTGTTAAGATCCTCTGTTGGTAGGCAAAGTGAGCTGTTCTAGTTCATTTAAAAGTCAATGAATTCTCTAAGAATAGGAAGAGGTCATCTAGTACAGCATCTTGCCTCTAGGCACTACTGTCCTTATCCTGTACCACAAATACAATGCACTTTTGTCTTAAGTCACTACATTAGAAAAATAGCAATACTTGTGCTTATAATATTTTACTGAAAACAAAAAAACAATCTAGATAAGTAGCTAAGTAACTCCACTGAAATTATCCTCTAATAATTTATTATGTCATGGAAGTGACTTCAAGTTCTTGTGGGCTATTCCAATGAGGTCCAAAGTATGACAAATTCTGGCAAGCTAAAAAGCACTGATATACTTGTCCCATGATTGATTCTATGATTGATATCTGAGAACCAGGCTAGATAGATTTTAAGCAAGTCATCACCATGGTGGCCACAAGTGATAAAATATTTTTGGATGTGATTGTTCTCAAAGATTATTTAATTGAAATATGTCTTAACATATGTCATGTGAAAAAAATTTTAACTTTGAAAAAGGAAAAAGAAAGTCAAGAAAACCATACCTTTTAATTGGGCTTCACAATTTTGCTTAGCAACAAAGAGTCTAATGTTCTTTCCAGGTCTCTGTTTCATATCCCATGTTTATTTACCATGAAGAAGTGAAAAAGAATGATGAAGAAGAAGGAAGAGAAGCAGGAGGTCATTACATTTATTTGGGAAATCTATCTAAAATTCTCATTGTTTAGGAAGGAAGCTAAGATAAAAATGATGGTTAACTCTTGGTTATTAATATGTGATTACTCATTATCTCAGATGAATCTTAACCTGCTTCTACCCTGTAAATGGAAATCTTGATTATAATTGGTCTCCTATTCTTTGGAAAGGCTACTTGATTTTATTGCTTGTATAAATTAGAAAAGACTAGCATAGTGGAGAGTTGTATACTTGGGGTTAGAAGGATCAGGTTAGAATCTACCTTAGATAATTCAACTAGTTGTTTGGTCATGAATAATCTCTTTGTACCTCAGTTCCTCATATATAGAGCTTGATGGCTTCAAAGGTTCATTTCCTGATCATAAATTTATAATCTCATGATTGAATGATGTATACAATGAGGATAAATAAATATAAGTGCCATCAAACTTATTATGCTTTTATAAGGAAAGTACTTTGCAAAGATTAAAATGTTATAGAATTATGAGTTATCATTATTCATTCAGAAAATCCTATAAGACATTTCAAAGTCAAATGAAATTCATTATTTTCTGGTTTCAATTATGTGTGCTTCTCTTTATTTTTATCGATAGCAAAAAGGTAACTTTATGCTCTGATATAAGGTGAGATGAAAGGCTTGCTTTATACATTAGAGAGTGTGTATTACTTTCCCACATTTTAACATGATGGTGTGTAAGTATTTTATTTTATTAATCATCAAGGGATTTCTTCAAATGGAAAATGCTATTTCCATTTTCATAAGTGGTGCAAATGAGCTATTTGAATTTCTTACCCAGGAAACAGAATGTTGGAAGTAGGTCACAGCATTAATCTCCTTACCTCTTCTTATCCCCATGCATCAGGAGGCAAATAATTTCATTTCTGGGAGGAGTTCTCTGTGAAAAAGAAATGTATACAGCAAAGTGACATAGTTATATTTTAAACAACTTCTCTCTCTCAAACTAAAGCCTCAAGTATTAGGTGAACTGAACTCATTTAGTTTCAGTATTCCTTGTAGTCAAAAATGGAAGGGAAGACAAGGAGTCAAAAAATGGAGAATTCACAAGGACAAAACAAAAAGTCTGAATTTAGTCAAGGCAATAAACAAACAAATAAATGAATGGATGGAAGGAAATGGTTTTAGAGAGTAATTCTAATGTTCACATTGTAATAGTCCTCTCAGGAAAAACACCATATTCTACATTTTAAACTTCTAATTAGGTTAAACAAATATTAAAGACAGCATGTCAAATTAGAAATCAGGTAATCTGGGTTCAAATTCTACCTCAGTTATTTGTATTAGCTATATGATTCTGAGCAAGTCATTTAATGTTTTTGAATCTCAGTTTCTTCATTTGTGAAATGAAACAGTCGTGTTAAGGTGGTCATCAGCACTAAATCTATAATCCAATGACAAATATGAATAATGCATTGTTCAGAATGTTATCACTGAGTAATGGATTGATTATGGGTGAAAATACTCATGGGTATTAGTTGACAATTTTTCCAACTTTTGCTGTATATTTAAGTGGCCCATTTCTTATAAATAACTTCTAGAAATTTCCCAGTGGGGCAATAGAAATTCAACAACTTGTTTCCTTACAAGACAACCTTTAAAAATAAGTTTCTCAAAAATTCAGATGGCAATGGTGTTCAATGAATAATTGAACTGCTAGCATTGAACTCACTAGAGGAACTAATCTATGACTTTTCAGTAGTAGCCATTTTATAGGCTTCTTATAGAAGATATAGATTGTTTATTCCTAGTTTATTTTAAGTTCAGTCACTCAGTCATTCAGTATTCACTAAATATTTACTTTTCAGTGTGATGTATTGTAAAGAACAATGATAAGTTGAGTAGCTGTTGTTTTGTGATGTCTCACTCTTTGAAACATCATGGAACATATTGTCTACAAGGTTTTCTTGGCAAAAGTATTGGAGTGGTTTACTATTTCATTCTCCTTTGAATTAAAGCAAGAGATTGTCTTAACAGAGGTAAAATGACTTGTCCAATACGTGATAGCTAGTAAGTATCTGAGATTGTACTTGAACTCAGGTATTTTTTATTTGAGGCCCTATGAATTTATTATGCCATCTAGTTACTCTTGGAGTCAATGGATCTGAGTTTAAATTCTAGCTCAGCTACCTCCTCATTGAGTGACCAGACAAGTCAGTTAACATCTCTAAACCTCAATTAACTTATTTAGAACTGGACTGAATGATCCCAAGATACTGCCTTCAAAGTCTTATTGTCATTGTGTTAAAGCCCTATAGGATATGAAATGAAAAGTTAATCAACATATATTTATTAAACATCTACTGGTAGTATAAATATTGTAATTTCCTTTTTATAATGAGAAACAGAAACCCAGAGAGGAAAACATTAATTGTTTGAGACCAAAAATCTTAGTGGTGGAAAGGGTATACTCAAACTCAGATTTCAAATTATTCAGTCCAATGTTCTTTATATTATATAATGTTGTCTCCTATAAAAGTTACAATAGTAAAATAAGTCATACATAATGTATATTGAAAATCTTAACATTCTATATAAGTATTAACTTTCATCACTATTTAGTCAATGAATTCTTTATCAGCTGCCTATAATATGCCAGCAATATTCTCATTTCTTGACAACCTTTGAAAATAAGTTCATAGATAGAAACACAAATGAAAAAACAAAGAAAAAAAAACAAAATAAACCCAAACCCTGACACAATTCTTGCTCTCAAGAAGGAAAATAGAATGTATTCTGAAGAGAATATAAATTACTTAAATACAAAATAGGGAGAGAAGAAATACAAGTCAATGTGGGAGGCAGGCAAGGTTTTAGGTGGAAAATGATGCTTTGATGAAATCTTAAAGAAACTAAGCCATTGTATAAAGTTCAGAAGAGAATAGAAAACATGCCACATGTGGAGGATAGCCAGCATAAAGACATAGAAGTGGGAAATTATTTTTTTTTCTGATGGTTCAGGGAAAAGATGAATAATATTTCACTATGAGAGTAATGAGTGATATGATTGGAAAGAAGTTGAAACAAGTTGTAAAGGTCTTTAAAATTCCCTGCAGAGGGGTATACATTCTATTCTAAAGGCAAGAGGGAATCTCTAGGGTATATTGACCAAGTAAATGAATGTCAAAGATCTGAGCAAAATGAAAATAATTTTGGAGGAGGGGTTAAGGAGAAGGGGATTTGAGGTAGGCAGGTCAATTGAGTCATTGTAGCAGTCAAGGTAAGAGGTGGTGATATAATTGAAATGTGACTTGTGAGTATAGAAAGAGTTTAGTCAGATTTGTTGTGAATTCAGAAATGATAAGATCTGTTAACTAATGATGTCTTTAAGGTCTGTATCATTGTATGCTCAGGAAGATATTTTTTAAGAATCAGACACAGTGTTATCAGATAGTTGAGAGTCACCCTAAATCAGTTGTGGATGAACATTATTTTTACCCCCTCATCTTGAAAAATCTCGATTTTGCTGGTAGCGGGGAGCATATCAAAAAATGTGACAGGATTATAGGATCCTTGGGAATGCTCAAACACTTTTCTTACAATAAGGTACATTAATGTCTAGGCTCATGCTCTAAAAGCACTCTTTGCTTTGAGCTCAAATGTGGTAAAATGGTAGATGAGCTTTGAGTTCCTAATCAGGAAATTGAGTATTTTGCACTATATGAAAGAAAGATGGATTCACTATTTTGTTTAGTTTAATATTTAACTTTTAATTAATCATATTTATAAATTTATGCACAAATAATATATATATATACATATATGTACATAAAATACATCTATATTCATGTGTGCACATAGAAAGATAGATAAATATAGATAGAGAGATAGATGGATGGATGAAATGTTTTATCTCTATCATGTACTGGCTGTGTTACCCCTGGCAAAGCACTTAACCTTTCAGTGTTTTAGGTAATTCTCTAAAACTAATAGTTGTAGAGAAAATGTTTATTTGAATTAGGAGTTTTCTATTTCATCATCCAGAAGATTCTTATATCAATGAAATCATAAGTCATTATCTCTTTCATATAAAAAGCAACCTTTGTGTTAATGTTTATATTTCTGCCTCAATATTTTGTGGTCTTAAGAATAAGAGACCATCAAAAATTGATATTACTATAAAATACATTTTGAAAGAACTCCAGGAATAATATAATCCAGCTTCTTTGTCTTACAGAAGAAATTGATGATTAAAGAGAGGAAATAATTTATTTATAGTCACCCAAGTGAATACTGACTATAAACCAGGATTCTTAATGCCTGTTTTAGGAATTTCCCACCAGACCATTTTAGGAGAAAAGAACAGTATAAAAACATGAAATAGAAGAAAAAGTTGGAAAAAGGGCAAAATTGCAGAGGGCTTTGAATAGCAGGTTAGCTATTTTGGTCTCTATTTTCCAGACAGTAGGAAAAGTAACCCAGAGATTCCTGAAGGAAGAAGTGGAAAGATAAATATCATTGTCAATGGTGACAAAAGAGAAGGCACATTGGGGGATGGAGTGGTCAGTAGCAAGACATTGCTCCTGAAGTAGGACAGGATGAAAAGAGAGAGAGGATAAATGGGAGGAAATGCAATTAGCAATAATAATTGCAAAACTAAGTTTCTCTGATGGAAGATTACTGTTCTCTGGAAAATGATGAGCAGGATGCTCTCAGGAAAAATACCTGGAAAGTCTTCCATGGGCAAAGTGAAATATACTGTGTAAAAAGTAATACCAATGTTCTGGGATGACCGGCTGTAAGTGACTTTGTTATTCTCAGTAGTACAATCATCCACACCTACTCTGAAGGATTTATGATAAAAAATCATATCCATAGTCAAGGCTGATTAATAGATTGAAGTATTCTCTATTATTCTCCCTATTTCTCTTTGTATTTTTAACTTAATTTTTCTTGAGAACTTTTGATTTTTATTAGAGTGGTATATTTTTGGAGGGTTGACTTTTATAGAAATGTATTGCATAACTTCACATGTGGTTTCTTAGTTGTGGGTGGGGATAAAGGAGAGAGCCTAGAACTTTAAAAAATCTTAAAAATAAATACAAAATATTGTTTTAATATGGGGCAGCTAAATGGTATAGTGGATAGAGCATCAGCCCTGAAGCCAGGAGGACCTCTCTTCAAATCTGGCCTCAGACACTTAATACTTCCTGGCTGTGTTGTAGAGGGCTGAAACTCCAAAAAAGTATGTTTGAATCAGACAACCTAGCATTTAAGGCTAATTACCTATTTGATGTGAGATAATGACTCTATTCGCATATATTTGGAAAATGGTTCTTCTCACCATTGGTGCTTGCTGAATGTTTGGTGTTAAGATAATCTTAGGCAAGGATGAGGGGGGAGAGGCCAGAGTCACTTGGCAACAGGATGAGGAAGAGAGAGGTTGGTGACTCTGGACTCCAGAATCCAGGATTCTGTTTGCCTGCCTTGGTCCCCCTATACACCAAGGACTTTAATTTATCCTGACTCTGGCTAACCCCAAGGCCTTCCAGGGAACTAGCCTGTACTTTATACTGTGTGACCCTGGGCATGTCACTTAACTCCAAAAGCCTCAGCCAATTATATATATATATATATATATATAGTTTTGAATGTAACTGAGAAAATATTAAATGAATAAATTTAAAATTAAAAAGGATAGGAAAAAAAAGAATGATGAAGGAATGACCAAGCATTGTCAATCTAGAAATGAGGAATGAGTTTCCATGTTGAAGAAAAATTGAAATAAAAAGCTATGGTAGTTTGCTGTATGTGCTAAGAAGAACTATGGTTAATAAAATAAAATGACCAAGTGATAATAAATGATCTTTTTCCTAGAGAAGTCTTCAATATACTTGTTTATATGGAAAATATGACTATCCTATCCATTGCCTCCAGATTAAATCTCTAAAATTCATTGCTATCATCCTATCACCTTCTCTACTCTATAACCTTCAATAACATCGTATTACCCACAGGAGAAGTTCAAAATCCTAAACCTGGTTTTTAAGAACTTCATGGTCTGAAGTTATAATAACCTCTATTGTTTGCTTCTATATAAGAACTCTCTGTGAAAACAAAATGGTCCTAAATTTGTCTTTTAAACATACTTTGTGCTTTCTTGTACCTGCTATTTCTTCCTGCCAGGATGGTATTATCCTTTCATCTCTGCTTATGCAATTCCTAATTATCCTTCCTGATTTACAGTCTCATTGCTCTAAACACCTTTAACTATGTGAATCTTCAATGGTCTCTTTTTCATCTAACCTTCTATGCTATAGAGTGGTAGACCAGGAGTCAAGAAGATTCACCTTTGTGAGTTTAAATCTGGCCTGCGATACTTATCAGTTGTGTGATCCTGAGCAAATCACTTAACACTGTTCACTCAGTTTCCTCATTTGTAAAAATAACTGGAGAAAGAAACCACAGACCATTCCAGTATCTTTCCAAGAAAAAACTAAATAAACTCAAAAAGAATTGAGCACCATTGAAAATGACTAGAAAACAAATTATGCTATTTTTTCTATCAATTATTTAGCAATGATAATGATCTTGTTCATCCCATTAAATTTCTTATCTTCTTCAATTAGATCATAAACATAGATATATAATAGTGTAAATGCATATGTGTATTTTTATACACTTATTGTGTGGAGTTACTTTCATGTCTTCCTCATTTAAATGAGGAAATTAGTTCTTAGTTCTTGAGACTAAGAACTACATTTTGTCTTTTTTATATCCACAATGCATAGCAATGTTTCTGATCCATAGTAAATGCTTAGTACTTAAATATGTGTGTTGACTGATTAATCAAATGATTTGTTTACAGGAAGAAGAAAGGAGGGAGCAACCATTTATATAGTAACTACTATGTACCAGGCATTATACTAAGATATTTCTTTTTCTTTTTCTTTTTTTTTTTTTTTATACTAAGATCTTTCAACAAATATTGTCTTATCTGATCCTCACAACAATCCTGGGAAGTAGGTAGTACTATTATCACAAATTTAAAGCTGAGTAAATTGAGGAAAATTGAGATTAAATGGCAATTTGGGTTAACTCATTTAACCCAAATTGCCTCTAAATTAAAAACAAAATATTTCATCTAGTTAGAAAATCAACTTGTTCTTTGAAATAAATAATCAAATATGACAGGGCTTTGTGTTTGTCACCATTTTAAAATTTATAGTGTTTATTTATATAGTTACATCTGAATCTTCAATTTCATCAATGTGAAGAACTTCACCTTTAGATACTCCTACTATAGATGCTAATTGGTATCCAATATTTCACTTATTTGCTGGAGACTTAAAAAATTTACATGACTTGTCCAAAATCTTACAATCTGTATCAAAAGTAGGAGCTGAAATTGTGTCTTAATACCACGATTAATTTTTTATCCAATGCACCATGACTCTCATATTGCCTCTCACTTTAAATGAATATAATAAATTGAATGGTTTAAATATCTTCCAGCTTTGGATCAACATAAATAAATAAATAATATACAGCCCATATTGTGTCCTGCAATGATAATATATTGCATCTGTTTCCCATATAAGCTTCCTAGAAAAACTTGTGGAAGCCATGACCTGCTATCCTCCTCTATTAACACTTGTTACATCTCCAAGAAATCTATTTTTAATAATCAATTGGAATTTAAGTAGAATACAGACATCTCAAATTAAATATCTTAATTAAATGCACATTTGAGAACCTTAATTTAAAGTATTACCTAAAGCTCCCCGCTCTCAAGACATCTTAATTTAGACTGAGTATAATCATACCTTCTTCTATCACTTCAGGCAGTAAATGGTGCAAGCAGCCCTGTGCAGAGTGTCTTAAAGAACACAATGTCTATTATTAAAGGCATGAAACAGCCTCCATTTTCCCTCCAAGCACCAAATGTACAACAATAAGAGACAGCCATTCATTGTGTGAATACAGCCTTGTATTTGTTTACTGTCTCCCAAGCCATGCAGTCACAAACACTTAGAGAAGAATGTATGTAACAACAAGGGATTCAAGGATAATTAATGATGATTTAGTTTTAATTGGAGTAACTCTAACCCTAAAGCTCCTTTAAAGCCTAAAACTAATGATATTTTCTCTTGAGAGGGCCAAAACTCCTGCTATTTCAGTGACAAATATGAAGGTGAATAGATAGCAGATAGTGCTGTTTACCATTTTCTTTGATTAATATGTCACATTTTTAAAAGGTGAGAGGGAGAAAAAAATCTTCAAGGATTAAAAATATAAGCAATGAATTATATTTAACGACCAAAACCAGATATGATTTTTAGACAAGTTCAACTGCACGATTTATTTTAATTATTAGGCATCAATTTCCTTTATTCTAAAGAATTCAATCATTCTTTAGAATAAAGAAAATTGATGTTTTCTATAAATATTGATACATGAATAAATAACTATTTTTCCATCCAAGGAAAATGGCAATTTGGACTTGAAAAACCAAGCCAATTTAATGTTTTGACAAATAATATTCCCCAAAGTAAATTTACATCATTTTTAGTCTATTCTATTCTATTACCTTTAAAATGAAAATAAAATTCAACAAAAATTTCTTAAAGGCACTATACTACAAAGAACTTTGCACAAGAAATATCTAGCTGATTTTATAGATAAGAAAATATGGAAGTATGTGGAAATATGTTACTTGACCAATGTTATAAAAGGTAGGGACTCCATGTCTCAATTTAGTTCTCATTCCCTTTACTCCAAATGTCCACATTTCTTCTATTCTTGTGTAAGGCCTACTTAAAGTATCTTGAATTTAGTTGCAAGGAAATAAATGAGATAAGACACATCCAAAATACCCCAAACTAAACCATATAATTCCAAAAGCCAAAATCCTGTTTTTGTGGTTTTCCTTGTCTCCTTGTATGTGGTTTCTCATCGTTGGTGTCTTAAAAGAAATTGCAAGCACAATATTTGTGCTAGATCTAAAAGGTCAATATTTTGTACAACATCTGGTAATTTGGAAAATCTCCGGGTGACTAGGATAGGTGTCTCTGGATAGGAAGACAAAAACAGAAGAACTTGCCAAAAGTGGCATTCTCTATTTTCCTTGAGCTATTAAATTTGAGATTATCTTGAATTTAGGTATATTTAATTTCCATCTATCATATACACAAGCACATTATGCTTATGATAATGAGGCTTTTTTTTGCTTTTCATTTTTTTTTATTAGCATTAGTTTTTCAAAAAGCCCCACAACTATTCTATTAGTAAGATGAAAATATATTCAAGTATGGCTCTCATAATACTTATGTGTAAATGATAGAATTAGAGTGCTTCTTCATTATTAAATATTTAATTGATATTTTGAATTGATTTTAAATCCCACTATGTACATATTTTTCTCAGATTCTGAATGACCAAATTGTGGTCAGGAAGAGATAAGGAAGCAGGGAAACACTAGTGCAGGCTGATTCTCCTGCACATGGTAGAATATGATAGAGAGCATATTTCTTGAAAAGTCTCTATATAAGACATTTTATCATTCATAATTAATAATATGTAAACTTTAGGGGGAAATTTGTCTCTGTAAATGGTAGAAATAAGGCTAAACAAAGATATATTTTCATATAAACACTGCATCTTCGTATTTCTGATAATCAAGATAAAGCCCTTCATTTTGTGGTTCTGACCTCCATTATCTTGACCACCTTCAGGCCTATCTGTTCTGATTACTGATCTAAAGATTTCTAGGTAGATGTGATATAAAATATAAAACTATTATCTTTTCCATATGAATGATAGCATGAAAAGAACATTGTCTCTGTAGTTATTCAAATGACGTGAGTCCAGTCCTATCTCTAAACTACCTCTATGACCTTGAACAAATTATTTAACCTCTTAGCATATTAGTCTGTAAATATGAGACAGGTGTGTTAGAATAATCTCTAAGGTTCCTCAGGGTTGAAATCTATGATCTAATGAGCTCATTAATAGAATAGTAATTATCAATGTTATATGAAGAACACTGACCCAAATGCTGAATCAGAGGTGTCTGTTAGACCATCTTTCGAATGATCACATAGCAGCAACTGGAATGAAAAACACAACTGACTTGGACAGATTTCTTTGGCCATATTAGTACCTGATATTAGTACACATTTCTCAAATAAAAATCTTTACCTATCATTTAGCAATGCCTGTAGAGTATCAGGTTGCTATTTCAACTGCACAAGATGCCACACAAAATTTAACTGCCCTTTGTCAGGAATGATGAACCTTTCCAAAAAGAAAGAATAAGCTGTTATCTGCTCTGAAGATTCTAAACATTTTGCCCATCATGGGAATTGACCGGTTAATTTGTTAAGTGGTGAAGTCATTGTTCTTAGCCCTTTGCTAGCTTTGGATTTCTTTAATCTCATTCTCTTCATTCTCGTTATTACCAAGAGGGGAGAAGAAAACAACACACAAAAACCTGTTATCTATTATGCCTGCTCCAAATTTCGCTGGTTCTCAGTCCCCAGGGTTCCAAGTCAATATGTTTGGTAATGACTTTGTACAAAGAAAAAGGAAAAGAAACATAGATTGGATTTCCAGTGTTATGATAAATGCATATTGGAACTTCAGCTGGTTTGGCTTGAACATCTGAGCAATCAATTGTGTGGGAAGGAATATTTTCTGAGGAACCAAAACTTGATATAAATATTATACTTAGAGCTTTATATTATATTATAGTTTGGATTCTGAAAGGAAGATAAGTTTTACAAAATAGCTTCTCTGGCAGTACCTCCATCTGCAAATAGATGAACATCACTATGATTTATACAAGTTCCTGATATCATCTCCTCCTCCTCCTCCTCAGTCTGTTGCTTAATTTCTCTTCATTCATTTGTTTATGTTCTATTTGATTTCATCTCTCGACATGATGATAGATAGAGATAGACTGACATACAGACAGAGAGATAGCTAGCTAGCTACCTAGAGAGAGAGAGAGAGAGAGAGAGATGAATGGATGGATGGATAGATAGATAGATTCAGCACTCATGTTTCCTGAACTAGTTCTTTAAAAATATAGAATTATTATTAATAAATTGTGCTCTTTTTCTTTTTTTAATTTATTTCTTTTTTTTCACTCCCCAGCATGTTAAATTCAATAAGCAAAATCCTTACATTCTCATATTCTTACAGGTATTTTGGTGGTCATTACCTGAACTTAATTTTTTAAAATAATGTGGCTAAAATCTTTATTTGTTTTAAAAATGTCAGAAAGTGTTGTAGATTCCTTTCAGCAAAAAGAAATTCAACAATAGATGATTTAATGGATTTTTATAAAACTCTGTAAATTTAAATCAATAAAAATATCCCCTATCATCTTGAAGTGCTAGGAAAATGTGAAGAAGAAACAAAAAGAATAAAAGAAAAATTAATCAAAATCTTAAAAGTTATTTTTGGTATCATACACACAGCCTTGATTTCTACCAGGCTTATCTGGACTGTTTGATCTTTGTCACAGTTTGAGATGCATTTTTCCTCAAGGAACAGTTTCATGGAATCTCATCCATTCAGAGAAAGCTGCTACTTTTAATACTCAAAAAATGTTATATCATTAGAAACTAGGCTGAAATCTTGCTTCTCCAGATTCCCTACTCACTGCCTTTCCCCCTTTCAATTTTAGGAACGGGTAAGAGATGATAAACTTTAATATAACTATTGTTATAATGATTGTATTTATAATTAGAGGAGAGAATGGTAGAATATGATAAGTGAGAAAATAGAGTGGAACAAGTTCTTTCTAGAGTTAGAGCTCCGGGCACATAGCAAATTCTAAAAAGCTTTTTTTATTCATTCGTGTATGCATTCATTCATTCAAGAATTATAACAGATTTATGATTGACTTTGCCAAATCAAGCTGAAGAGATAGGAAAGAAATGAAGAAGACCAATAACATTATTTTTTCCAAGGATATCATATGGGAATGATATATATAGGAATATTATTTGAAATTGACATTTGAAAACAGCCACTTCAATAGCTAGCCTCTGTAGATTCAAGGAACACCATTTCTTTTTATTTATTCTTGTCTGTTATCTTAGGTTCTTTGGGGACCTGTGATAGGCAACAAGTCGGTAACTCACTAGAAGCCTGTGAAAGGAATTATATCATTATCATATATCACCATCATTAGCATAGGAATTGATTATCCTGGCTGAGCAGGCAGGCATTTTAGACCACAGATGAATTCTTCCTAAGATTCCTTCTGAGAGACTTTTGCTGTTGTTTGCAGTTACTGAGACTGAGCTAGGTATGGAATGGTAAATTATCTTTCTTTTAAATAGTACTAGTTTTGTTTTCTTAAGAATGGTTTCAAGTTGATGCTATCTAAACATAGATGGATGATGCAAAGCCAAACAAGTTACATTTAGAAAGATTTAAAAGAATCTTGAAATATCAAACCTATTTGAAAAAGACAGGCAAAAGGGCCAATTTAGCTGATCATTCTTCTACTATCTCTGCTCCTTCACTGAAGGGAAACTAGAGCAGAGCCATGACACTAAAGGGCCTAAAGCTCCTACTGTAGATTTGTTATTAATTAAAAATTCAGCAAGGGAAATCTCAAGTTCTTTAAAGGAATTTTTTATCCATTTCCCCATCTGAGTATGAACTCTATAAATTCTATTTTATGATATTCATATCAATGGTTTGGGAGAACAAATTAATTGTTGGGGGAACGAAGCAGGTAAGTGAACATTGGCAAAAAAAATCTTACCAAAAGAACAATTAAATGAGATAGGTCATATGATCAGGGTTAAATATACTCTTGGTAATTTCTACAGATTCTCTTTTTTATTTTTTATAAAGGAGAAAATGTTTCTTTTACGAGGATTATTATTTAAGTCTACATGCATTTTGAAGAGTTTAATGCCCAGAAATAAAATTCAAATCATACCTGGAGAATTAAGAAGGGCTTTATTAGCTGTCCATTGCCATAATTTGTATTTATTTAAGGTTTGAGAGCTTGATGCTTACTTATATAATGGCTGGTTATTTTTTGTGTCATCAGACAAAAATTGTCAGGTTATGTGGTAAAGGTGGATTTACACTAAAACTGCAGAAAAGGAAGTAGAATTTTAAAATACAAGAGACAAATACATTTTAAGTCAACTCAAAAGGGCAATAAAACTTTTTGGATTCATTTATCAGTTTTATTCAGCATAATGCTAATCGATAAACATTTATTTGATTGCCTAATGCTTCTGGGTCCTTGGGTGAAGTTCTGATTCTAAGCTGTTTAAAGTTTGCTTTATTTACCAGGGGCCTTTACTCCAGTTTTAGATGATAGATAAAGATCTCAAAGATCATAAAGAAAATGTAATCCAGAGATCTAAGTAACCTGCTTTAAATTCACACATATAGGCAGAAGTCACATCCAAGATCTGAACTCTAAATATCATGGTTCCTGTACAAGCAACCTCTAAATCAATTGAAGGTTCTCATTCTACTTTATCACCTCAAAGATTTTCCTAGTGGAGTCTGAATTCCTTTTTTTCCCTCCATTTTTCTTTACTTCCTTCTTTTTACTTTCTTTTTTCTCCCTATGCAGATCATCTCATATCTGTGCCAATAGTCTCAAATTCGCCAATAATCTCATATATTCTCCTGTCAGGAATGTTTACATTTTTAATAAGAATATCAGGCCAATGACAACTATTAATCCAAAAGAAATAAGGCAGCTTAATACAGTGGGAAGAGTATTGAATTTGGAATTGGAAAAACTACATTTGACTTCATTACTTGGAATCTTCATAATCTGAAGCAAATCAAGTAAATTCTCTAGACCTCAATTTCCTCAAGAATAAAATCAGAAATGGTTCAATCACATGATTTTGATTGTCTTTTCAAACTCTACAATCACATTCCTATGAATTTCTAATATTGATATTTCTGATATTTAGAAAGATGGGTAATTTTAAGCAATCATCTCTCTTTGGTCAATTTCAAATCACATTACTGAGAAAACAATCTACAGGACATGAAACTAGCCTGGATAGGTTATATTCTATTGATTATTAAATAATTTTTTCCTAAAGGATTTCTCTGTCTTAATTATATTTACATTTATTTTTGAAAGGTGATCTTTTTGGAATAAGTTTATTATTTAATTAATTAATTTATTTATTCCTCCCAGATTTTTCACAAATTAAAGTTAAAAGATTTATTGAATATTAAAATATTCAACTAACTTATAATGGCAACTGTCAGATTTGAAGTTTAGTCCACTACTTGTCCCTAAATTGATGGAAGGTCATGCATTCAAATTTACTTAGTGCCACTGGAAATCACATTAAATAACATCATTATCAATTGCAGCCTCTTTTATTTATTTTTCTTGAGTAGTATCATTCCCTAAACATTTCTATATGGACTAGTTTTTATTCTATGCTAAGCTGATTCAATGGAAAAATACATTCCATATATTTTATTGGAAAATACAGTAGTCATCCCATTCTACAAATAGCTTAATAAATCATCAAAATATATTTCAGAGCTTTTGTTCTCTGTTTAAATATTTTTAAAATCTGTTCTCTCATTGATTTAAGGTAATCTCTCCAAAATGAAAATTGCAAAATGTTTGCATCTTTTGTCCATAACCTTCTATGAGTTCTCTACATAGGATCCATCCAGTTTTCTATAGGTGTTCTTCTAGATCTCTTAAGCTTCATACCCTTGAAACCATTTTCTTTCTAGTCTTGATTCTGAACATATGGATTACGCAAAATATCAATGAATAGAGTAATAAAGTAGTCTTTATAGTAGATCTACATTATATTTTGGTCTCCACAAACTGATTATCAGAAAAAAAAAATGTGAAGTGTCTCTATCCATTTTTTTTCCTTTTCCTGGGAAGGAAAAGAAGGAAGGAAATAAATATGTATTATTGGTCATTACATTAAAAACTGGGGACATGAAAAAGGCAAAAGGTAGTTCCTGCTGTCATAGAACTTAATGTATTACTGGAAAACAGAATTTATTCCTTTTAATAGGTTCTCATACTCGATACAGGCTATACGGAATTGGTATTTTTCAATTAAAAACTTTCAATTAGCAATTTCTAGGCAACCTAACATATTTCCTCTTACTTTTTATGACTTTTCAAATAAAGTGTTATTCAAAAATACCAACACTTTCAACCAGTTCATGTTATTAGCTCCTTGTTCTGTGATCCATTGAAAATGTATAGGGGTTTTAAACATCCCTTTGGGGTATATTCAAAATGTGCAAATAAAGACTGTTTTTTATTCATCTTTTTCTGATATAGGGATCAGATTGTTTCTGCTGTACCAGAACAACATTGAAAACCACCAGCTTACTAACAGAAGTTCAGGATTTCTTGGATTTGTTACCTGATGTACAATTTCTTGTTATCTTGTTCAGTGTCTGATAATACACATTCTCCTGATTTGGTCTTCTTTTGAACCACCAATAAAGGTAAAGCACAATAACATCAAGGTCCTGTGCTTCTGGAATAAACAGACAATTCATTCTGGTGAGAACTTTAGATATTATTTCAGGGGACAATTTAACAAATAATTCATGAAAACATCAAGAGTCCTTGAGGCGGAGTGTATGTCTTGTGTCCTATTTCTTGTGAGTATCCCATATCACAATCATGTAATATCACTACATTGCCTCTTGAAAGGAATTTCTTTCTAAAATGATATTTCCATTCTTTAGAACTAAACTCTATAATAAAATATAAGTTTGTGTATATCTGTTTGAGAAGAACCCCTTAATCACTTTGGTGAAAATTATGAATTCTTTTTCAGAGAATGTTTTAAAATGCATCCAATAAAACACACATAATGTCAAAGAAAACAATTTATATGGAAATGCATATATATGTGTATATATATGAAATATGTAATATATGTATATATGTATTTATACACATATACATGTTATATATTAACATATAACAAAGTTTAAATATGTGTGTGTATATATATATATATATATATATACACACACATATTTAAACTTTATGGATCTCAAGTTAAAAATTTCTGAATTAGAGGTGGTCAGTTCAATTCAATTCAGTTTAACATTTATTGAACCATTATTATGTGGAAGATATGGTGATCATACCCTAACCTGGGGTTAATGTCCCAAGAAGTGTCTGCTTTCAAAGAGTTTTTACTATTTTCCAAAAGGGAGATAGAAAATCGAAAATGTACATGAAATGAAAAGCAAATGTCTCTGGATCCAATCTTGTGCTTGATAGTTCAATATATCCTTGATGTTATTTTTAATCATTGTTCTCCATTTTCCTGTTAATTTCTACACAGAAGATATGGATTATCAAAATAGTCACATTTATAATTTGAGTTGACTGTTTGAAATATTCTGAAAATACATCAGTTAAACTGATGAAGTTTTAAGGATTATTTGGGGTTTACTTCATGTCTTCAAAAAGATTTGGATATTTACATAGATGTACTAGTGCCACTTTGTCATTGTACTCTGATACCTACAGCTTCCTTATGAAATTACAAATTCATATTGATATAAATCTTATAAGTATTCCTCAATCAGTTTATAAAAACTTAACACTAACATAAGTTCTCTTCAATTATCTCTATTTCAATATCTATTCTCTCTATTCTTATGTCTATCTATTTTTCTCTCTCTATATCATGATCTCTCAGTTGGGGAATAATTGACATATAGTGATAGAGATAGAAATACTTATACAGACATATGTATACATGCATACATACATAAGTATATATTTGTTAGCTGAGATACAAAAAAGTGTATATTTCTGCCATAATATTTTTATACTTCACATCTATCATATTCATAGGAGATTAGAAGGATATGTTATAAGAATTCATCTTAAAATGCTGTTTTACAATTGTTACTTGAAATTCAGTAGATTGTCATCATCTTTAACTCTTACTTTCACTGATGCATGAATTCTGAAAATTCCAGATAAGGTTTTTTGGAATCTGGCTTATAGTCTGAGAGTTAATGTGACTCTTTTCTTTTTGATTCCATTTGCATTTTCTAATGTTAGTTCAGTGCCATTTAATTGTTAACAAAATAATTTCAGATGGCTACTGCTGTTAATGATGATGAAGATGATGATGATGATAATGATGATATAATGATGATGATGATGATGATGATGATGATGATACTTATCCTCCATGGTTGCTGTGAGGATACAAATGAGAATATATTTTAGGTTCTTGAAAATGTGATACTAGTGGTAACTATTACTATTAATATTTTTTTCTTGAAGACATTCATTAATATATAAATAAAACTGTGTATACACATATACACATTTAGTGTATATTACATAACATATATTATAGGTCTGTGTCTAAATGATACACTTAGTCACCATGTTCTGTACTCTGTGTGTTCTTATTTTATACATCAAAAGGTCTCTATGGGTGCTGAAATATCCATAGAATTTAAGTACCACAGAAGTGGTACTTAATTCTCATCAATGTTTGCTTACAAACAAGAGTATAAGAGAACTATTGATGGTGGTGATGTTGATTATAATTACTTTGACTTGAATATCAAGTACTGATCAATGTATATAGTTAGGACATCAGAGTAGCAAATGCTGTGGACTAGTGTACAGAAATGACTTTTCTTTTTTTTTCTTTTCTTTTCTTTTTTTTTTTTTTTAGAAAACATTGAGGGAGCCAAGATGGTGGAGAAGGCACATGCAACTTTCTAAGCTCCTCTCATTCCCCTCATAACCAACCATTTAATCCAACCTCAGAAATAGCTCTTCACTGCTTAAATTCATGAAGATCAGAAGCATACAATTTACCAGCTGAAGTCAATCTGGAAGATCACCAGGAAAGGTTTGTCCTAAGGAGCCGGGAACAGACTAGCACAGGCAGTGAGAGACTAGTGTCCTGAGCAGACCAGGGGCAGGGTGATCTCTGTGGCTAGAGAAGTTACAGAGACCACTCTGCTATAGGCTAACTGCTCTGCCCTGATTACAAAGCAGTAAACTGGCAGAGAAATTAAAGCCTAAAACAGAGGGTACTCTAAAAAATGCCAGAACCTAACAAGATCTGGCTGTAGTTACTCAAACCCGGAAGTGACTCAGGCAGACTGAAACACAGCCCTGCAGCCACATACTGCAGTTCGGGGCTTTTGTGGGGGCAGTTACAAACCCACAGGGCAGGGGGGGGCACAGCCTGGGCAGCCTCTAATCAGCAGAGTGGGGGGCTCGGCCTGGGGCAATAGAATTTGCCCAACAGGACTGAGCTTCCTAGGGCAGAGACACTTCCAGTCCTTACAAATCCATTCACTGCTCAACTGCTAATACCCACAGCCCCAGGGCAGGATTTGGCTTGGGCTAGTAAAACTCTCACTGCTCAGCATCTAGCCCCAGGGCAGTCATTATCTCACACAATGAAGGTTCTTTGTAGAGCACTTTCCCAGCTCTGCCCTCAAGCCTGAGTTACTTCTGGGTGGGGAACTCTTTCCCAGAGCACTCCAGTACCTTCCTGCTTTTTGCAGCTGGCTAGCAGAACAACTACCTCCATACACCTTTCACTGCTCTGCAGAGGAACTGGTAACCTCCTGGCCCTGAAGGCAGACCCTACAGGCTTTAACAAAATGAGTAAGAAAATCAAAAGGACAATTGATAGTTTCTACTCAGAAAGAGAACAGCTTTTCAACCCTGAAGAGACTAATAGCAGACAGTCTCCAGACAAGTGTTGGTCCCCAATATAAAAGGTTCTCCTAGAAGAGACTATTGAAAACCTTAAAAGAGAACTAGAAGAAAAATGGGGAAAAGAAAGAGAAGCTATGCAAGAGAGTACAAAAAAGACAAATAACTCACTAAAAGAAAAATTTGATAAAGTGGAAAAAGAAAACAACTCCCTGAAATGTGAATTGGAAAAGGTAAAAAACTCCCAAGAAGTGCAGGGAAACAGAATTTGTGAATTGGAGAAAGAAAATAACTCACTAAAAGAAAAAATAATGAAATGGAAAAAAATTCCGTAGAGCAAAACAAACTCATTTAAAAACGCAATTGGACATATACAAAGAAGAAGTAAAAAAAGCTAATGAAGAAAATAACACACTAAAAATCAGAACTGAACAAATAGAAATGACATTCATTGAGACAGGAAGAATCAGTCAAGCAAAACCAAAAAAATGAAAGATTGGGGAAAAAAATGTCAAATATTTACTTGAAAAAAGAACAGACCTGGAAAATAGATTTAGGAGAGAAAACCTAAGGATCATCGGACTACCCAAAAATTATGAAGAAAAAAAGACCCTAGATACTATTTTACAGGAAATTATTAAAGAGAACTGCCCAGAAGTAATAGAACTGGAAGGTAAAATAGGCATGGAAAGAATCCATCGAACACCTTCTGAAAAACACCCTAAAATAAAGACTCCGAGGAATATTGTGGCCGAACTTCAGAATTTTCAGACTAAAGAAAAAATTCTACAAGCAGCCAGGAAAAAACAGTTCAAATACCAAGGTGCCACAATAAGTGTCACACAAGATCTGGCTGCCTCAACATTAAAGGATCAAAGGGCCTGGAATTTGATATTCCGAAAGGCAAACGAACTTGGAATGCAGCCAAGAACAAACTACCCAGCTAAGCTGAGCATTTTTTTTTTCCTATGGAAGAAGATAGACATTTAATGAAACAAAGGAATTCCATCTGTTTCTATAGAAAAAACTAGACTTAAACAAAAAAAATTGATCTCCAACAACAGGACTCAAGACAAGTAGAAAAAATGTCAAAGGAACTCTTGAGAACTGTATTTCTGTTGTGGATATACAGAAAAATCACATGTATAATTTGATTTTACTGATATAGCATAAAAAAGGGAAGTAGAAAGGTCATAGTGTCAGAAAAAGGGGAAAGGGGAAACAAAAAGAGGGAAACAACATACGTCAATGAGGCAAAGGAAACCTATTATATCTGAGGGAACTTAGAGAGGGGGAGGAACATTGTGCAAATCTTACTTCATCAGAGTTGGCTCGAAGAGGAAATAATTGACACATTTGTTTTACAGGGAATCTTCTCTCATCTCATTAAAAAGTGAGAGAGGAAAAGGGAAAAGGAAAAAGAGTAATAAGGAAAGGGTACAAGGAAGGGGAAGAGATTCAAAGGGAGGAGGTAGGGGTACTAAAGAGCGAGAGCTGGGTGATGCAAGTGGGACCAATAAGTTTAATACTAAGGAAGGGGGAAAGGAAGGCAAAAAAAAGAAAAGCATAATCTGGGGATATTAGGATGGCAGGAAATACAGAATTAGTCATTTTAACTGTAAATGTGAATGGGATGAACTCTCCTATAATAAGGAGGGGGATAGAAGACTGAATCAAAAGTCAGAACACTACAATGTGTTGTTTACAAGAAACACGTTTAAAACAGGGAGATACATACAGAGTAAAGGTAAAAGGCTGGAGCAGAATCTATTATGCTTCAGGCAAAGTCAAAAAAGGAGGGGTAATCATCCTTATCTCAGATCAAGCAAAAGTAAAAATTGATCTAATTAAAAGAGATAAGGAAGGAAACTATATCTTACAAGAAGAAATAGACAGCAAAATTATAATAGCAGGAGATCTCAATCTTGGACTCTCAGATTTAGATAAATCAAATCACAAAACAAATAAGAAAGAAATTAAAGAGGTAAATAGAATATTAGAAAAATTAGGTATGATAGATCTCTGGAGAAAACTGAATGGTGACAGAAAAGAGTATACTTTTTTCTCAGCTGTTCATGGAACCTACACAAAAATTGACTATATATTAGAACATAAAGACCTCAAAATTAAATGCAGGAAGGCAGAAATAGTAAATGCTTTCTTTTCAGATCACAATGCAATAAAAACTACATTCAATAAAAAGTTAGGGATAAATAGACCAAAAAGTAATTGGAAACTAAATAATCTCATCTTAAAGAATGATTGGGTGAAACAGCAAATTATAGACACAATTAATAACTTCACTCAAGATAATGACAACGGTGAGACATCATACCAAAATTTGTGGGATGCAGCCAAAGTGGTAATAAGGGGAAACTTTATATCCTTAGAGGCTTACTTGAACAAAATAGAAAAAGAGAAGGTCAATGAATTGGGCTTGCAACTTAAAAAGCTAGAAAAAGACCAAATGAAAAATCCTCAATCAATTACTAAACTTGAAATTCTAAAATTAAAAGGAGAAATTAATAATATTGAAAGTAAAAAACTATTGAACTAATAAATAAAACTAAAAGTTGGTTTTATGAAAAAAACAATAAAATTGATAAACCTTTGGTAAATCTGATTAGAAAAAGGAGAGAGGAAAATCAAATTAGTAGTCTTAAAAATGAAAAGGGAGAAATTTTCACCAATGAAAAGGAACTTAAAGAAATAATAAGGGGTTACTTTGCCCAACTTTACGCCAATAAATTTGATAACCTAAGTGAAATGGATGACTACACCCAAAAATATAGGCTTCCCAGATTATCAGAGGAGTAAGTAAATTGCTTAAATACTCCCATTTCAGAAAAAGAAATAGAACAAGCTATTAATCAACTCCCTAAAAAAAAAAATCCCCATGACCAGATGAATTTACATGTGAAGTCTACCAAACATTCAAAGAACAATTAGTCCCAATGCTTTATAAACTATTTGAAAAAATAGGGAATGAAGGCGTCCTACCAAATTCCTTCTATGACACAGACATGGTACTGATACCTAAACCAGGTAGGTTGGAAACACAGAAAGAAAATTATAGACCAATCTTCCTAATGAATATTGATACTAAAATCTTAGATAAAATATTAGCAAAAAGACTACAGAAAATCATCCCCAGGATAATTCACCATGATCAAGTAGGATTTATACCAGGAATGCAGGGCTGGTTCAATATTAGGAAAACTATCAGTATAACTGGCCATATTAATAACAAAATTAACAAAAACCATATGATCATCTCAAGAGATGCAGAAAAAGCATTTGATAAAATCCAACATCCATTCCTATTAAAAACACTTGAGAGTATAGGAATAAATGGAGTTTTTCTTGAAATAATCAGTACCATCTATTTAAAACCAGCAGTAAGCATCATATGTAATGGGGACAAACTGCAACCATTCCCAATAAGATCAGGAGTGAAACAAGGTTGCCCACTATCATCGTTACTACTTAATATTGTATTAGAAATGCTAGCTTTGGCAATAAGAACTGAGAAAGAAATTAAAGGAATAAGAATAGGCAATGAGGAAACCAAACTATCACTCTTTGCTGATGATATGATGGTATACTTAGAGAACCCCAGAGATTCTACTAAAAAGTTATTAGAAATAATCCACAACTTTAGCAAAGTTGCTGGTTATAAAATAAACTCACCTAATTCATCAGCATTCTTATATATCACTAACAAAATCCAACAGTCAGAGTTACAAAGAGAAATTCCATTTAAAGCATCTACTGATAGTATAAAATGTTTAGGAATCTATCCGCCAAGGGAAAATCAGAAACCTTATGAGCAAAACAACAAACACTTTCCACACAAATTAAGTCTGATCTAACCAACTGGAAAAGTATTAAATGTTCTTGGATTGAGCAAGCAAATACAATAAAGATGACAATACTACCTAAATTAATCTATTTATTTAGCGCTATACCAATCAGACTTCCCAAAAACTCTTTTGATGACCTAGAAAAAATAACAACAAAGTTCATATGGAAAAAGAAAAGGTCAAGAATGTCAAGGCAATTAATTTTAAAAAAATCAAATGAAGGTGGCCTAGCTGTACCAGATCTAAAATTATATTATGAGGCAGTGGCTACTAAAACCATCTGGTATTGGCTAAGAAATAGACTACTTGATGAATGGAATAGGTTAGGTTCAAAGGACAAAAAAACCAATAACTTTAACTATCTAGTGTTTGACAAACCCAAAGACGCCAGTTTTTGGGAAAAGAATGCATTATTTTACAAAAATTGCTGGGAAAATTGGAAATTAGTATGGCAGAAACTAGGCATTGACCCACACATAACACCATACACCAAGATAAGGTCAAAATTGGTTCATGATCTAGGCATAAAGAATGAGATTATAAATAAATTGGAAGAGCATAGGATAGTTTACTTCTCAGACCTGTGGAAGAAGAAGGGATTTATGACCAAAGAAGAACTAGAGATCACTATTGACTACAAAATAGAAAATTTTGATTATATCAAATTGAAAAAATTGTGTACAAATAAAACTAATGCAGGCAGGATTAGAAGGGAAACAATAAACTGGGAAAACATTTTTATAGTCAAAGGTTCTGATAAAGGACTCATTTCCAAAATATATAGAGAATTGACTCTAATTTATAAGAAATCAAGCCATTCTCCAATTGATAAATGGTCAAAGGATATGAACAGACAATTTTCAGATGATGAAATTGAAGCTATTAACACTCATATGAAAGAGTGTTCCAAATCACCATTGATCAGAGAAATGCAAATTAAGACAACTCTGAGATATCACTACACACCTGCCAGATTGGCTAGAATGACAGGGAACAATAACGTGGATTGTTGGAGGGGATATGGGAAAACAGGGACACTGATACATTGTTGTCCACCAACACATCCAGCCATTCTGGAGAGCAATTTGGAACTATGCTCAAAAAGTTATCAAACTGTGCATACTGTTTGATGCAGCAGTGTTTCTACTTGGCTTATACCCCAAAGAAATACTAAAGAAGGTAAAGGGACCTGTATGTGCCAAAATGTTTGTGGCAGCCCTGTTTGTAGTGGATAGAAGCTGGAAAATGAATGGATGCCCATCAATTGGAGAATGGTTGAGTAAATTGTGGTATATGAATGTTATGGAATATTATTGTTCTGTAAGAAATGACCAGCAGGATGAATATAGAAAGGATTGGCAAGACTTACATGAACTGATGCTGAGTGAAAGGAGCAGAACCAGGAGATCATTGTATACCTCAACAATGATACTGTATGAGGATGTATTCTGATGGAAGTGAATTTCTTCAACAATGAGAAGATCTAACTTAGTTTCAATTGATCAAGTATAGACAGTAGCAGCTACACCCAAAGAAAGAACACTAGGAAATGAATGTAAACTGCTTGCATTTTTGTTCTTCTTCCTGGATTATTTATACCTTTTAAATCCAATTCTCCCTGAGTAACAAGAGAACTGTTCGGTTCTGCACACATATATTGTATCCAAGATCTACTGTAACCTATTTAACATGTAAACATGTTAAGATCTACTGTAACCTATTTAACATGTTAGCATGTGCCCCAGGTTGGGCGCCAAAATGTGAAGTTTTTCTGGAGGCAGCCTTAGTCTCAGTTGAAATAAATAATTACTCCAAAATGCAGCCAGCTGGTAAAAATGCAAACGTTTATTTCTCCTTCCAAATTATCCCGGTTAGTTGAGGCCTAACTCTCTGCTTGGTTCCAAGAGATCTTGCAGCTTTTTCCTTGGCTTCTGCTTCTGCTTTCTTCAGCCTCCAGCCAGCACCAAGTTGGAAGATGCAATGAATCTCTCTTGCCTCGAAGATAGGGCTTGTTGGCTTTCTTCCAGAGTGCTCCACTCCGACCCCAGTCAATGTTCACAAGAGAACTCTTTTGAGTGGCTTACTGGAGCTGTGTTTATGCTACTTCTCCGAGAGTGGGATTGTGGGATATCTCCCAGCATGGTCTCTGGCCCTAAAGGAGGTGTGAATTAGATATCTCTTTCTAAACCCTGAATTTCCCAAACGTGTGAACTCCATTGAATACTTAGATACTTATGAGCTCTCTAAAGGTATGAACACAAGCATTGTTTCCATCAGTATTAGCAGCTTATCACCTTGTAAGGATTTGCTCTAAGGTGTGAATTGTATCAATTCTATTGAGTTAACATCAGGATTCTGACATCACCCTTGAGTTTTCACCTTGTTTTAAGTTGAGTTGACACTAGGATTCCAACATAGAACTGCTTGCCTTCTGGGGGAGGGGGTAGAGGGAGTGAGGAGAAAAATCGGAACAGAAGAGAGTGCAAGGGATAATGTTGTAAAAAATTACCCTGGCATGGGTTCTGTCAATAAAAAGTTATTTAAAAAAATAGAAAACATTGATAATTTTATTAAAGATAAAGATAATAGTGAGACAACTTACCAACCTTATGAGATAGATAAAAAAGCATTATTTTAAATGCTTACATGAATTTAAAATATGCTATGTGATTGTTTTTCTTTGTTTTATTAATTAAAGCTTTTTATTACCAAAACATATGCATAGGTAGTTTTTCAACACTGACCCTTGCAAAGCCTTCTATTCCAAATTTTGCTCTCCTTTGCCTCACCTTCTCCCCTAGATAGCAGGTAGTCCAATACATTAAATATGTTAAAATATATATTAAATCATATACACACATTTATACAGTTATCTTGCTGTATTAAAAAAAATCATCAAGTAGGAAGAAAAGAACTGTGGGGGAAAAAAGTGAAAGCAAATAACAGAGTGAGAATACTATGTTGTGGCCCACAATCAGTTCCCACAGTCTTCTCTCTGGGTGTGATGGCACTCTTCATCACTGAGGAAGTAGAACAGATTTGGATCATCTCATTGTTGAAGAGAGCCACATCCATAAGAATTGATCATCATATAGTATTATTATTGAAGTGTATAATGATCTACTGGTTCTGCTCATTTCACTTTGCATGAGTTCATGTAGGTCTCTCCAGGCTTCTCGGAAATCATCCTGCTGGTCATTTCTTACAGAACAATATATTCAGTCATTCTCCAACTGATGGGCATTCACTCAGTTGCCACTTTCTTGCCACTCCTACAAGGGCTGCCACAAACATTTTTGACACATGTGGATCTCTTTCCCTCCTTTATATCTATATCTATATCTATATCTATATCTATATCTATATCTATATCTATATCTGTATCTGTATCTGTATCTATCTATCTATCTATCAATCTATCTTTATATTTCTTTGAGATATAAGCCCAGTAGAAACACTGCTGGGTGAAAGGGTATGCACAGTTTGATAAGTTTTGAGCAGTATTCCAAATTGCTCTCCAGAATAGTTGGATCTATTCACAGTTCCACCAACAATGTATCAGTGTCCCAGTTTTCCCACATCCCCTCCAACCTTCGTCATTATCTTTTCCTGTCATCTTAGCCAACCTGACAGGTCTGTAGTGGTATCTCAGAGCATTTCTCTGATCAATAATGATTTGGAGCACCTTTTCAGATAACTACAAATACTTTCAATTTCTTCATCTGAAAATTGTCTGTTCATATCTCTTGACCATTTATCAATTGGAGAATGGCTTGATTTCTTATAAATTTGAGTTAATTCTTTGTATATTTTAGAAATGAGGCCTTTCCATTCCTATTAAAAACACTTGAGAGTATAGGAATAAATGGACTTTTCCTTAAAATAATCAGCAGCATCTATTTAAAACCATCAGTAAGCATCATATGTAATGGAGACAAACTGCAACCATTCCCAATAAGATCTGGTGAAAAAGGTTGCCCATATCCCTTACTATTTAATTTGTATTAGAAACGCTATTGAATAAGAGCTGAAAAGAAAAGGGAAAAGAATAGGCAATAGGAAAAATTATCACTCTTTTGCCGATGACATGATGGTATACTTAGAATCCCAGAGATTCTGCAAAAGTTATTAGAAATAATCCAAACTTTAGAAATTGCTGGTTAAAAAAAAACCCAATAAGTCACAGCATTCTTATATATCATAACAAATCCAACAGTCAGGTTAAAAGAAATTCCATTTAAAGAACTTGATAATATAAAATATTTAGGAATCATCTGCCAAGGGAAAATCAAACTTTATGAGCAAAAATTACAGACCACTTTTCACACAAATTAATCATTAACCAATTGGAAAAATATTAAATGCCTTGGATGGGCGACAAAATAATAAAGATGACAATATTACCTAAACAATCTATTTATTTAGCCATACCAATCAGACCCCAAAACTATTTTAATGACCTAGAAAAATAACAACAAAGTTCTTGGAAAAACAAAATAAAATTTAAGGGAATTAATGAAAAAAATCAAATGATGGTGGCAAAATTCCAGATCTAAAATTATATTATAGAGCAGCAGTTACCCTTTTTGGTATTGGCTAAGAATAGATTAGTTATCAGTGGAAAGGGTGGGTTCAAGGGAAAAACGTCAACAAATATAAACCTGTCTTTGAAAACCCAAAAAGATCCCAGCTTTGGGATAAGAACTTACTTTTGATAAAATTGCTGGGAAAATTGAAATAAATGGCAGAAACTAGGCATTGATCCAACTTAACCCATACACCAAGATAAGGTCAAAATGGGTTCATGACCAGGCATAAAGAATGAAATTATTAATAAATTAGAGGAACAAGGATGTTTACCTCTCAGACCTGTGGAAGGAATCTTTAAAAGCAGAACTAGAGATCTTAAGTCACAAAATAGAAAATTTCATTAACCAAACTAAAAGCTTTTGTACAAACAAAACTAAGCAAAAGATTAGGGAAGAATAAACTGGGAAAAATTTTACAGTCAAAGGTTCTGATAAAGGCCTCATTTCCAAAATATAGAAATTAACTCTAATTTATAAAAAAATCCCTTTCTCAATTGAAAAATGGTCGGATATGAACAGTTTAGATGAAGAAATTGAAACTATTTCTAGCATGAAAAAGATGCTCCAAGTCATTATTAATCAGAGAAATGCAAATTAAGACAACTCTAAGATACCACTAATGTCAGATTCAAGATGACAGGAAAAATAATGATGATTGTTGGAGGGGATATGGGAAAACTGGACATTGATTCGTTGTTGGTGGAGTTGGAAACAAAATCCAACCATTTTGGAAGTAGTTTGGAACATCCAAAAAGTTATCAAACGCATACCCTTTGATCCAGCAGTGTTACTACTGGGATTATATCCCAAAGAGATTATAAAGAAGGGAAAGGGACCTGTATGTGCACGAATTTTGTGGCAGCCCTTTTTGTAGTGGTAAAACGAAACGAATGGATGTCCATCAGTTGGAGAATGGCTGAATAAATTGTGGTATATGAAAATGGAATATTCTGTGAAATGACCAACAGGATGATTTCAGAAAGGCCTGGAGAGATTGCACGAACTGATGCTGGGAAATGGGGACCAGGAGATCAATATACTTCCCAAATAGTGATGACCAGTTCATGGATCAGGCCATCCTCAGCAACGGATCAACCAAATCATTTTTTGGAGCAAATGAACTGAACTAGCTATACCCAGAAAAAGCCTGGGAGATGATAAAACCATTACATTGAATTAATCCCAATTTACACCCCATTTTTGATTTCCTTCACAAGCTAATTGTACAATTTCAAGTCTGACTTTTGCAGCAAAATAATGTTTTTATGTATACTTATTGTTATCTTTATATTTTAATGTATTTAACATCTACTGGTCATCCTGCCTTTAGGGGGGGTGGGGGGTAAGAGGTGAAAAAATTGGAACAAGAGGTTTGGCAAGAATGCTGTAAAAACCCATGTATATATCCTGTAAATAAAAGGCTATTAAATTAAAAAAAAAAAAAAAGAAATGAGGCCTTTATCAAAACTTTTGAATGTAAAAATGCTTTCCCAGTTTATTATTTCCCTTTTAATCTTGTCTGCATTAGTTTTGTTTGTACAAAAACTTTTAAACTTAATATAATCAAAATTATCTATTTTATGATCAATAATGATGTTTAGTTCTTCTTTGGTCAAAAATTACTTGTTCCTCCATGGATATGAGGGGTAAACAATTCTATGTTTTTCTAATTTGTTTATAATATCATTCTTTATGTTTAGATCATGAACCCATTTCAACTTATCTTGATATATGGTTTTATGTGTAGGTCAATGCCTAGTTTCTGCCTTACCAGTTTCCAATTTTCCAAGCAGTTTTTGTCAAATAACAAATTCTTAACCCAAAAGCTGGGGTCTTTGGGTTTGTCAAACACTGGATTTATGTAATCATTGGTTATTTTGTTCTGTGAATCTAACCTATTCTATTGATCAACTGCTCTTTTTCTTAGCCATTAACAAATTGTTTTGATTACCACTGCTTTATAATATACTTTTAGATTTGGTACAGCTAGGTCAACTTCATTTGCTTTTCTTTTCATAAATTCTCTTGTAATTCTTGACATTTTGTTCTTCTAGATGAATTTTGTTGTTATTTTTTTCTAGATCAGTAAAATCATTTCTTGGGAGTTTGATTTGTATAGCACTAAATAAATAGGTTAGTTTAGGTAATATTTTCATCCTTATTATATTTGCTCAACCTAACCAAGAGCACCTGATATTTTTCCAATTGTTTAGATCTGACATTATTTGAATGTAAAGTGTTTTGCAGTTGTGATCATATAATTCCTGACTTTCCCTTGGCAAATAGATTCCCAAATAGTTTATCCTATCAACAGTTATTTTAAATGGAATTTCACTTTGTATCTCTTGCTATTGAATTTTGTTAGTGATGTATAAAATGCTGATGACTTATATGAATTTATTTTGTATCCTGAAACTTTGCTAAAGTTGTGGATTACTTCTAATAGTATTTTAGTTGATTTCTAGGGTTCTCTAACTACACCATCATTTCATCTGCAAAGAGTGATAGTTTGGTTTCCTCATTACCTACTCTAATTCTTCTAATCTATTTTTCTTCTCTTATTGCCAAAGCTAGCATTTCAAATACAATATTAAATAGGAATGGTGATAGTGGGCAACCTTGTTACACCCCTGATCTTACTGGGAATGATTCCAATTTATCCCCATTACATATGATGCTTGCTGATGGTTTTAAATAGGTGCTACTGAGTATTTTAAGAAAAAGTCCATTTATTCCTATACTCTCAGGTGTTTTTAATATCAATGGTTATTGTTTTTATCAAAAGCTTTTTGTGCATCTATTGAGACAATCATATGTTTTTGTTCATTTGGTTATTGATATATTCAATTATCCTAATAATTTTCCCAATACTGAACCAATCCTATATTCCTGGTATAAATCCTACTTGATTGTGTTATATTACCCTGGGGATGATTTCCTGTAATCTCTTTGCTAATATTTTATTTAAGATTTTTGCATCAATATTCATTAGCAAGATGGGTCCATAATTCAGTATATAATTTTCTTTCTTTGTTTTGTCCTAACTGGTTTAGGTATCAGTACCATGTCATAAAAGGAATTTGCTAGAAATCCTTCTTTCCTTATTCTTTTCAAATATTTTATATGTATTTGAATTAATTGTTCTTTAAATGTTTGGTAGAATTCACATGTAAATAGATCTGTTCCTGGGGATTTTTTTCTTAGGGATTTAATTAATAGCTTGTTCTATTTTTTTTTCTAAAATGGAACTATTTAAGTAATTTATTTCCTCTTCCATTAACCTGGGCAATCTATATTTTTGTAGACATTCCTCCATTTCACTTAGGTTGTCAAATTTATTGGCATAACATTGGGCAAAGTAAATCATAATTATAAATCTAATTTCCTCTTTATTGGAGAAAAGTTCTCCCTTTTCCTTTTTGAAACTTTTTGAAATCAATTTGATTTCCCTCATTCCTTTTTCTAGTCAAATTAACTGAAGGTTTATGTATTTTTTTAATAAAACCATCTCTTAATATCATTTATTAATTCAATAGTTTTTTACTTTCAATTTTATTAATCTCTTATTTTTGGCAATTTAAATTTGGTATGTAATTGGGGGGGTTAATTTGTTCTTTTTCTAGGTTTTTAAGGTACAAACCCAATAGATTGATCTTCTCTTTATCTCTATTTTATGCAAGTAAACATCTAGAGATGTAAAATTTCCCCTTATTTCCACTTTGATAAGTTGTCTCATTATTGACATTCTCATTATTGTCATTATGTCTATAACTTTCTGTTTCATGTATTTATTCTTTAGAATGAGATTATTTAGTTTTCAATTGTTTTGGTCTACTTTTCTCTGGCCTTTTATTGAATGAAATTTTTATTGCATCATGATCTGAAAAAAAACATCATTTATTATTTCTGCCTTTCTGCATTTGATTTTGAGGTCTTTAAGTTCTACTATATGGTCAGTTTTTATATAGGTTCCATGAACTGCTGAGAAGAAAGTTTAATGCTTTCTGTCTCCACTAAATTTTCTCTAAAGATTGATATATTATACCTATGGAACTATGCTCAAAAAGTTATTAAACTGTGCATACCCTTTGATCCAGCAGTGTTACTACTGGGATTATATCCCAAAGAGATTATAAAGAAGGGAAAGGGACCTGTATGTGCACGAATGTTTGTGGCAGCCCTTTTTGTAGTGGCTAGAAACTGGAAACTGAATGGATGTCCATCAGTTGGAGAATGGCTGAATAAATTGTGGTATATGAATATTATGGAATATTACTGTTCTGTAAGAAATGACCAACAGGATGATTTCAGAAAGGCCTGGAGAGACTTACACGAACTGATGCTGAGTGAAATGAGCAGGACCAGGAGATCATTATATACTTCAACAACAAAACTAGATGATGACCAGTTCTGATGGATCAGGCCATCCTCAGCAACGAGATCAACCAAATCATTTCTAATGGAGCAGTAATGAACTGAACTAGCTATGCCCAGAAAAAGAACTCTGGGAGATGACTAAAAACCATTACATTGAATTCCCAATCCCTATATTTATGCCCACCTGCATTTTTGATTTCCTTCACAAGCTAATTGTACAATATTTCAGAGTCTGATTCTTTTTGTACAGCAAAATAACGTTTTGGTCATGTATACTTATTGTGTATCTAATTTATATTTTAATATATTTAACATCTACTGGTCATCCTGCCATCTAGGGGAGGGGGTGGGGGGGTAAGAGGTGAAAAATTGGAACAAGAGGTTTGGCAATTGTTAATGCTGTAAAGTTACCCATGTATATATCCTGTAAATAAAAGGCTATTAAATAAAAAAAAAAAGATATATCATACCTAATTTTTCTAATATTCTATTTACCTATTTTACTTCTTATTTATTTTGTGGTTTGACTTAACTAGTTCTGATAGAGCAAGTTTGAGATCCCCCACTAGTATAGTTTTGCTATTTATTTCTTCTTCCAGTTCTCTTGACTTCTCCTTTAGGAATTTAAATGCCCTACCATTTGGTGCATATATGCTTAGTATTGATATTGCTTCATTATCTATGGTGCCCTTTAGCAATATATAGTTTTATTTCTCATCACTTTTAATTGGATCAATTTTTTGCTTTTGCTTGATCTGAAATTAGGATCCTACCCTTGCCTTTTTTTTTTCTTTTACTTCATCTGATGCATAATAGAGTCTGCTCCAGCCTTTTGCCTTTACTCTGTATGTATTACTCTGCTTAACATGTGTTTCTTGTAAACAATATATTGTAGGATTCTGGCTTTTAATATACTTTTTTGCTTTAAGGGAGAGTTCAACCATTGACATTTACAGTTAAAACTATTTATTATATATTTCCTGCCATCTTATTAACCCCAAATTACACTTTTCTCTTTCCTTTTCCTCTTTCCCTCCTCCTCAGTATTTTACTTATGAGCACTATTTGCCTCAAGCAGCCCTTCACCTTTAGAGTACCTCCCCCTTTCTCATATCTTTCTCCTACTATTTGTTTTCTCTTATATTTAGCCTACCTCATCCCTTTTCTCCTTTTCCCTCCCACTTTTATATAAAGTGAGAGAAGTTTCTCAGTGGAACTAAATATATATCTAATATTTTCTCTTTGAACCAAATCTGCTGAGAGTAAGATTTATATAATGTTCATCCCCCTCCCTTCTTTCCCTCAACCATAATAGGTTTTCTTTGCCTCTTCCTAAGATGTAATTTCCCTCATTTTTCTTTTTCTTTTTTTTTTTTTTGAAATAATCCACTTTCCACCTCTAGTTTCTTTTTTATATTATTATAGTAAAATGAAATTATACATGCATCCTCTATGCATACCCATAACAGAGATACAGTTCTCAAGACTTCTTTTCTTTCTACCTTTTTTATGTTTCTCTTGAGTTCTATATTTGGGTCAGATTTTCTGTTCAGAGCTCTAGTCTTTTCATCAGAAGTAAATGGTATTCACCTGTTTCATTGAGTTTCCATCTTCTTTCCTAAAAGAAAATGTTCAGTTTGGCAGAGTAATTTATTCTTGGCTGCATTCCAAGTTCCTTTGCCCATTGAAATATCATATTCCAGGCCCTTCTATCTTTTTAGGTGGAAGTTTCTAGGTCCTGAGTAATTCTTACTGTGGCTCCTCAGTATTTGAATTGTATTTTGTTTTGTTTTGTTTTCTGGCTGCTTGTATATTTTTCCTTCTTCTGATAGTTCTGAAATTTAGCCATGATATTTCTTGGAGTTTTAATTTTAGGGTCTCTTCCAGGAGGTGTTTGGTGAATTGAATATTTTACCTTCTGATTCTTTGACTCCAGGCAGTTCTCTTTGATGATTTCCTAAAAAATAGTGTCTAAGCTCTTTTTTTTTTTTTTTCATCATGGTCTTCAGGAAGTCCAATAATTCTTAGATTATCTCTCCTGATGTATTTTCAAGGTCAATTGTTTTTTCCAATTAGGTATTTTACATTTTATTCTATTTTTTCATTTTTTTTCTTTGGTTTTGCTTCACTGATTCTTGATGTCTCATTGAGTCATTCATTTCCATTTGTTCAGTTTTGATTTTTAGTGTGTTATTATTTTCATTTACTTTTTCTACTTCTTTTTGTCTTTGTCTAAGTGAGTTTTTAAATAAGTTGTTTTGTTCTATGGGTTTTTTCCCCATTTAACATATTCTGTTTTTCAAGGAATTGTTTTCTTTTTCCATTTCACAAATTATCTTTTTCCAGGAGCTATTTTTTCCACTTTATCAAATCTATCTTTTAATGAGTTATATGCCTTTTCCAAACCCTCTTGCAAAATTTTCATTTCCTTTCCCCATTTATCTTCCAGGTTTTTTTCTAAGATTCTTTTAAATTTCTTCTAGGAGAGTCTTATGCAAGGACCAACTTATATCACCCTTTTGGGCTTCATCTTTTAGTTTCCTCAGGGTTTGAAATTTGTTCTCTTTTTTCACCATATAATGATAAATTTTATCACTATATCACAGTTCTCTTTGCTTTTTTACTTTTTTTAAATGTCAAGCTCTGATTTTAGGGCAGGGGAGGTTTTACAAGCTTCCTCTACAAGTGGCTGCAGCTGTGGTGAGTGTGTGTTGACTCACTCCAGGTGATGGATGGGCATGGCAGATCCCATTAGATTCTGACATTTTGGGGTTCACTATTTGCCTTTTGTGTTTGTGTTGGATGTTTTATATCTTCTTTGCTGATCTACTGGCTTGCAGCTAGGGCAGAGTAGCCAACACTGCTGTAGATTTCTCCCATAACTTCTTTGCCACATAGAACTCCCACTGCCCTGGGACACTGTGCTTCACTCAATGTCTGTGCCCAGCCAGTTGTACCTGGCCTGCCTTTTTCTGTACTGGATTGAAATAGACCTTTTCTGGCGATCTTCAAAATTATCTTCTGCTGGTGACTTGTTGCACTCCCAATATTCGTGGATTCTGACATCCAAAACTAATTCAGAGTCTGGATTTGTGAATTAGTCTGAAGGTTGTGAGAGAAATTCAGAAAGAAACATTTGTCCTCCCCTCCATCTTGGCTCCATCCCCAGGAAATAACTTTCAAAGGGATTATTTGAATATTAATTCAAGTACTTTACTTCTGAACAAGAATTGATGAATGATTTTAATTAAAGTCTTCATAGTGAAACATAAAAAGATAGGCTGGGTTTGATATTAAAGGCCTGATGAAGGGGACCATCATTATCTTTAGCATGACTACCCACATATATTTCATTAGACATCATCAACATTCGGTTGTGGATTCATTCAATGATTTAGTACCCAAATCTTCCTTATAGAGAGTGACAGAGTCTGAGATGTAGACTATTTAGCCTGACAGAAAGTACTGTTATAGGTAGCTCAATAAAGAAAGCTGTACTTTTAAGGAGTAGTATCCTTAAGCAGTAGGAAAATAACCCTTTGAGTTTTGCAGGAGAAGCAGAATACTCACACATAAAGGACATAGTATTAACAAAAAACCTATGGGGAATTTAAACATTGCTTATAATTATAACCTCTTATGCTTATAGTATTTAGGTGATTAATTCAGTGTCTCAGAGTACAGTCTTTGGCCATAATGTTATGTTTGAAAAGGCTAATCAGTAGGGGGAGGGATGGCAATCAAAGAAGTTGGTCCTGGGAAGTAACAAAAGATTAGACTGACTGCAATGACTAAGGGGTTGGAATTTTATAAATATTGTGGCCACATCTGCTGAGAAAAATAAAGGCAAAAAAAACCAGTTTCCAAATAATTTTCAACTTATTATTCACATTTTGGCTTATATTGTATATGGAAAAGTAACTACAAAATAACAACAATAATAAACATTTGTATAATGCTGACTATATGTCAGTTTTCATGCTAAGCACTTTACAATTTTCATTTTATTTAATCTTCACAACAATCCAGTAAGGTATGTGTTGTTATCATTTCCATTCTAAAGCTGAGAAAACTGAGGAAAATAAGGTTAAAGTGACTTGCCCCATGTTACACAGCTAGTAAATGTCTGAGACCAGATTTCAACTCTGTTCTTTGTGAATCCAAGCCTGGTTCTCTATCCACTTTATCATCTAACTATCCTAAATTAGCCTCATGCCTCCTTTTTAATTATTGCCCATTAAGACAAAAGTGGGGGAGCATTACCTTTCATTTTGCACAAATCTCATGTAGAAGATTTGATCAAGTCTGCTGA
The DNA here is from genome assembly GCF_902635505.1 of Sarcophilus harrisii. Lineage (NCBI taxonomy): Eukaryota > Metazoa > Chordata > Mammalia > Dasyuromorphia > Dasyuridae > Sarcophilus > Sarcophilus harrisii. The sequence continues at coordinate 554,280,338 of NC_045426.1, read as the reverse complement.
CAAGTCAGGTCTTACTAGTGTTGGGCAGAGTAAGTCCTTGTTTTTATATGAGTAATGAGTATAATTAAGAGCCTGAGCTGCATTCTGACTGAATCCTTTACTAGATGGACACATGAAGCCAATCAATCTTTCAACAAACTTTATTTTACTTCAGCACAGAATTTAGCGACACCCTAGGAACTAGCTATCCCACAAAACTCATTAACAATTTGGCATTTTAGCACTTACAGTAGTCCTTGACACATAATATCATTTAATAATTGTTTATTCATTAATTTATCAGCAAAAATTGGTTACTTAAATCAAGCTTTCTGACCTCAAATAGAATTTTTACTAGGAGCCAGGATTTGAGAGAAAACCTTTTATAAAATTACATCCTAGTAAGTTTTTTTTTTTTTAAAGGAAAATATTTTAACAATTTCAGTGTAACCTATCAGTGAGGTAATTAAGTTGTATATATTTACTTTCTTGTGTACTTGTTGTTACTTTTGTGTGTAATAGGATATAAGTTCCCTAAATACATGTCATTTTAGTGTTTTTTTTTTATTGTTGTTGTGGGCTTTTGTACCATTTGGGCCTAGCATAGTGCTTCATACACAGGAAGAGCTCCTTCAATGAAAAATTAAGCTCTTGCCCTGACACAGTTCTCCTGATTACAGTTTTCCTCAATGAATAGAATTGCTTTGTCATTTAGTTATGTCCAGTTTAAACTTTGGAGAAGGGAGAAATTTATGACCAAAGAAGAACTAGAGAACATTGTGAAGTGCAAAATGGACAACTTTTGATTATATTAAATTTAAAAAAATTTACGCTAATGGAAAAAAAAAAAAAAACATAAACAACATTAAAAGGGAAGTACAAACATTTTGTTCTTCCAAATGAATCTTGTTATTATTTTTATAGCACTATAAAATATTTTTGGCAGTTTGATTGGTATAACAAGTGGAACAATTTAGTTAGAATTGTCATTTTTATTATATTAGTTCAGTCTACCCATGAGCAATTGATATTTTCCAATTGTTTAGATCTGACTTTATTTGTGTGAAAAGTATTTTGTAATTGTATTCATACAGTTCTTGGGAATAAGAAACTTTTTATAAAAAAAACTTCCCTACTAAAGAATTTAACTGTTTCCTTTTTAATTATATTTGCATTAATGTTGTTGATATAATTCTTTTTAATTGTATGTAATCAGAATTGTCTGTTTTACCTTCAATAATCCCTACTATACCTTATTATGAATGGTTTGTGAGAGTCATTTGTGGGGTGTGTGTGTGTGTGTGTGTGTGTATGTGTGTTTATTTGTATTTATAAGTGTTTAGGTGGATTGTAAAGCCTCTACCATCTGGATGAATTCTTCCATTGCCTCCTTTGCTTTTTTTTTTTTTTCTCTCTCAGTTAGAATCTCACAAGTGCCATGCTTCTTAAAACTCATTTATTCTACCCACCAATTGCAAAGACCACCATCACCAAGGAAACATTTGCATAAGATGAATTCAAAGATTCTTCAGTTTTTTTCTGATGATAAATTCATTTAAAAAGACAGAAACATAATTAGGCACAGAAAAAAGACATTGTCAATGTTCTATAGTCTTAGCTATGTACCATTTTATTATCCATTAATCTGTATGACAAAGCAAAAGGGTTTTGCAATTGAGAAACTGCAAGAAGCAGGAAATGTGAGTAGCTGCTAAATAGATGTTGACTAGGCATTTAAATGCCTTTAAAATATAACCTTTAAAATATAAGAATGGTAGGTCTAACTAGGGAAAACTTACCATGAACTAGGACAAGATTGATGACATGTAGATCCAAATCTAGATCAGGAAATTAATTTCAAAAAACAGATTTGAGCCTCAGGTATATTGCTGTTTAGCTTATCTGTCATTTGTTCTAAGGCAGAGTATCTTAAGGTTTTTTTTTTTTTTTTTAGTTTTGTTTTGTTTTTTGTTTTTTTTTTTTAATGTGTACTATGGAATCCTTTCATAGTATAGTCAAGTCTATGGATACTTCAAAACAATATTTTTAAATATGCAAAATAGCCTTACAAAGGAAAAAAATGATACTGAAATGTAGTAATCAACATATAAATATATGTATATGCACATATGTATATGTATTTTCTGTTCAGAGCTCTAGTCTTTTCATCAGAAATAAATGGTATTCACCTGTTTCATTGAGTTTCCATCTTCTTTCCTACATATGTGCACTTATCCATCTATTTATCTATCAATCTATCTATTTAAAACTGCAAGTTCTCAGACCTTAGATTAAGAACTCCCACCTGCTGAGTTTGTAGGGCAAAGGTTATCTTATTGTGTGTGTGTATGTATGTATATATATATATATATATATATATATATATATATACATACATACACACACACACACACATATATATATATATATATTTATATATTCTAAGAGCTTTATTTTTCATTTACAGAGTACTTAGTATTTCCTATGTATTAAACAATGTACTAAGAGCAAATGATACAAATGACCAAAAAAAAAGTAGAAACAAAAATGTTCTTTGTACTTAAGGAACTTACATTCTATTATCCACAGAAGTAAAAGTAAAACAAGTACACAGGAAAGTAAATAAAAATATTTTCATGGGTAGATCACATTAAAATTGTACAATTGTATATTTGTATACACAATGTAGAGGGGAACAGGACAATTCACTCCTTAAGGGAAAACCCCAAAGATCCATCCCCAGTAAACTAGGGATGCTTGTTACATTTCTTAAGAATTTTCTAAAAGAGCTAAACATGGCAGGGCATACTCTTCTTATGAGGAAAAGATAAAAGTACAGCCAGAAGCTATAGTTTGTGTCGAGTCCCTAAATCAAAAGAATTGAGAATACATAGTCATAAGTGCAATGAGACTGTGACTGGAAAAATCTTTGAAGCTCATATTGCTATGATTAGCCACAATTGGATACATTGTTGTTTGATCCCAACATAGTGATATAATTTCAGTTCTCTTTGAATATGAATGACAACAAACAACCAAGCAATTAATAGTGATCAATACAGGTTTTATGTTCAGTAATAAACATTAGAGATCATATAATTTGATGGAATATGTTTACTTGTATATATTATATGCCCTCTCTATATATGATATTCTAAGTCTGTGCTCTTTGCAAATTATTTCCCTATATGCATTCTGTTAACTACACATGTCTTCTCTTTCTTTCTCTTCCCTCTAAAGATTTATGCTTTCATAGAAAAATAGGAGAATATCTTCTAGGTTTATCAAGGCAAATATTATATAGGTAGTTTTCTTATTGTTTCACTTTATTACATGCCTTTGCTTTGAAATAATTATTCCTGGTGGACTCAAGATAGCAAAAAGTAGACAAATCCTAACCTGAACTCTACCTAACATCCCTCAGATTAACACCAGACTGAACCTCTGAACTGATTTTGGAGTGACAGAACCCACAAATATTTGGAATATAACAAATTTCCAGCAGAAGTTATTTTGGAAGAACTCCAGAAAAGTTCTTTTTGAATTGGGCATTGGAGAAAGTGGCTGAGCATAGGTGGAGCACATGGTCCAAGGGTGATATGGAATCCATAGGCCAAGGAATCTACCAAGAGGCTCTTAGTTAAAATACAGCAGCTTTGGTTACTCAGACCTGGTTCAGAAACCAGTGGCTCAGTGGAGTAGCTGTGAGACACACAACACAAATACAAAAGGCAAATAATGAGTCTGAACCCCAGAATAATGTGGTACTTGGCCACACCCACCAAGCAAAGGAAAGAAGTCAGCAGCACCTGTCCAGGAAGTGTAAACCCATCATCACCTGTAGAGGAAACTTGGCGCAATCTCCCCTTTGCACTAAGATCAGACTTCAACTTTTAAAAAAATGAGCAAAAAACAAAAAGAATTCTGACCATAAATAACTTTTTATGGTGACAGAGAAAAACATACTCCAAAGTTTGAGGATGCTAAAGGCAAATTGTCTCCAGCTGAAGTCCAAAAGGTTGATATGAGTTGGTCCCTATCTCACAAAACTCTCTTGGAAGAATTCAAAAAGGATCTTAAAAGAGAGTTAGAAGAAAAATGGGGAAAGAAAATGAGATCTTTTCAGAAAAGGTTGGAAAAGGAAACACAAAAACTATCTGAAGAAAACATCTTAAAAAATTTAGTGAAATGGAAAAATTGTATAACTTCTTACGAAATAGATTTCATGAAATGGAAAAAGCGTATAACTCTTATAAAATAGATTTGAAAAAGAAAGAACTCATTGAAAAATAGAATTTGTGGAATGGAAAAAAATCAATGAACAAAACAACTCATTTTACAACTTGAATTGGTCAAATGCAAAAGTAAATAAAAAAAGGTCATTGAAGAAAATAATTCACTAAAAATAGAATTAAAAAAATGGAAGTGAATAACTCAATGAGACATGAAGAATCAGTCAAACAAAATCAAAAACATTAAAAAAATAGAAGTAAATATAAAATACCTCATTTAAAAAGCAACTGACTTGAAAAAAGATGCAGGAGACAATCTAAGAATGACTGGGCTACCTGAAAACCATAATGAAAAGCAAGAGCCTAGACGTCATCTTGCAATAAATCATCCAGGAAAACTGCCTTGATGTCCTAGCATCATGGAGTAAAATAGTCATTGAAAAAATCCAGAGATAACTCAGGAAAGAGCCTTCAAAATTAAAACTCCAAGGAATAGTGTAGTTAGATTTTAGAATTATTAGATCAAGGAGAAAATATTGCAAGAAGCCTGAAAGGAACAACTCAAATACCAAGGAGTCACAGTCAGGATTATACAAGACATAGCAGCTTCCACTTTAAAGTACTGAATGGCCTGGAATCTGATATTCTGGAAGGCAAAAGAATTTGAATTGCAGCTAAGAATCAACTATCCAGAAAAAATTCAGGGGAAAATATAGACATTCAATGAAACAGGTGAATTTTATTTATTTTCTTGTGGTGTTCTTTTTTATATTATAATGGTTCTTTCTGGGAGAGCAGTTTTCTTGGGGAAGTTTTCTAGAGGCAGTCTTAGTTTCAGTTCCATGTAATAATCACCTCAAAATGCAGCCAGGTGTTAAAAGTGCAAATCTTTTATTGTCTCCTTCAATATAGCCTGGTTAGTTTTCTTAGAGGCCTTTCTCTGCTTGGTTCCAAGAGCTCTTGCAGCTTGTCTGCCAGCTTCAGCCTCCAGCTTCCTCTGAATCTTGGTTCTCCTCCTCCAAATCCTTCATTCTGCCCAATTGCAGTCTCTAGCTTGTCAATCTTCTGAACTGAACTCACTTGAGCTTTCTTTGGTTCCGAGAGCTCTCGTTGCTAGTCTTTTGCCTCTGCCAACTTCTACCTCTAGCTCAACTCCGACTCCTGGCAATCTCCTCAACTGTACATCTTTGTACATTTCTACTTTTTATGATTACTTTAGGACACAGACTCAGTAGAGATAAGTTTGATCGCCCTTTGGACACTGCTCCAAATTGCTCTCCAGAAGGGTTGGATCAGTTCATAACTCCACCAGTAATATATTAGTGTCCTAGTTTTCCCAAATCTCCTCCAACATTTATCATTATCTCGTGCTAGCATTATAGCTAATCTGAGAGGTATGAAGTAGTACCTCAGAGCTGTCTTAATTTGCATTTTTCTAATCAATAGTGGTTAAGAAAAATTTTTCATATGACTAGAAATGGCTTTAATTTCTGAATATCATCTGTTCATACTCTTTGACCACTTATTAATTAAAGGTTGGTTTGAATTCTTATAAATTTGAGTCAATTCTCTATAAATTTTAAAAATGAAGCCTTTATCAGAAACCATGAATGTATGCCTCCCCCATTTTCTGCTTCCTTTCTAATTGGTTTTGTTTGTACAAAAACTTTTTTTAAATTTAATATAATCAAAATTATCCATTTTGCATTTTATAATGCTGTCTAGTTTATCTTTGGCTATAAATTCCTTCCTTCTTCATAGATCTGAATGGTAGACTATCCTTTTTTTTTTTTTTTTTCTTTTAATTTGCTTATAGAATGACCCTTTATTTCTAAATCATGAATCCATTTTGAATTTATCTTGGAATGTAAGTTAGGTGCCGGTTAATACCTAGATTTTGCTATACTATTTTCCAATTTCCCAGCGATTTTTGTGAAATAGTCATTTCTTATATCAGAAACTGGAGTCTGGGTTTTCAACACTAGACGACTACAGTCATTGAATATTATATTTTATGAAGCTAATCTATTCCACTGATCCACTACTCTATTTCTTAGCCAGTGCCAAATGGTTCTGGTGAGTTCTATTTTATAATATAGTTTTATGAATGGTTTTATTTGCATTTTTCGCATCAATTCCTTCAAATTATTGAACCTTTTGTTCTTCCAAATGAATTGTGCTGTTATTATTTCCAGCTCTATAAAGCAGTTTCTTGAATGTTCGGTTGGTATGGCATTGAATAGATTGATTTAGATAGAATTGTCATTTTATTATATTAGCTTGCCCTACCTATGAGCACTTGATATTCTTCTAATTATTTAGTTATAACTTTATATGTGCAAAAAGTGTTTTGCAATTTTGCTCATATAGATACTGGGTTTGACTTGGCAGGTAGACTATCAAATATTTTATATTATCTACAGTCATTTTAAATGGATTTTCTGTCCAAATTCATTTCTGTCTCTTGCTGTTGGACTTTGCTGGACTCTTACCATTTTTCAACTCTTAAAGAAAAGGCTCTTTCAAAGTTTTACCTAAGGACAAGTAAAAGAATCAAACTAGAAAGGAAGGTCTGGGAAGGATATAATCTGAACCAAAGGAGATTATTCCCACACTGATGAGATCACAGGTTTACCAAACTATTGAAGTAAACATACACTGTTAGTGTTTCACCTTTAAAATTATCTTTTATGTAAATAAAATCTTCTATATCTTGGCTATAAAGAGTGATGATTTATGTATTGTATCCCTAACCCACAAAACAATGCCTGATACATAGAAAAGTGCTCAATAAGTGTTTGTTGATGGTCTAACCAGTAAAAGGATGACCTCACAAAAACAAACTTAAGAAACAAAATACTCTAAAATTCCATGTGATAAGAAGAATTAAATAGTTCCATTTAGCTTTGTATCTTATGATCCTAAAGTAATTGATTAAAATTAGGTCTGAAGAATACTATAAGAATTTCAGTTATAACTCCTGCTTTTTGTCACTGAGGAAAAGTGAGAGATGGATAACGTCCTTGACAAATTCAGGATGTAAAAGTCAGCTTTCCTATTATGCTAAAGTAGTCTTAATGCTGTACTTACTTAATAATTGAGCTAAAAGCTAAAAGGTCCTGGAGACACAGTAATAGTCATATCTCAAATTCCCCATCTCTCTTTTGAGAGGGATTTTGGCAGGGTAGGTTGATTGCTGTTCCGAAGTTCTGGCTCCATGGATCTGAAGGTCTCTCTGTGGGAGGTTGGGGCATACTGAGGCTGTTGGACTGAGACCTGAACTCAGTTTGGAAGAGAAGAGAGGAGCACTTTAGTGTACATCCAAGCGCCTTCTCTCTTTTTTGGCAAGAGTTGTTGCTGAGAGCCAGCAGGTGTTTAATGCTCTTAAATTTATGGGGACTGAAAGCTGTTGGGTTTCTTAACATCTGGGTAACATAAATTATCTAAACTTTTTTCTTGTAATTTCACCCCTACATAGTTGGAAAGTGATTTTGAAATCCAATGCAAGCCATTAAATAAACATTCTAAGACTGTGAGGATTTCTGAGCATTTGCCCTTTTGACAATAACATTCTGGATATGTCTTGGTTCTAATGGTTCAGGAGATGAGCAGATCCACAAAGTCTAAGATATAGGGGCTTTCACCTGGTAATCAGATCCACGGGGATTAAGGGATTCACCCAACAATGTCTTTTTTTTTTTTTTTTTGGAGTTTTCTAAATAAGCATGTTCACCTCTACAAAAATGTCCAAAAGAGGAATTATTCAAATGAGTAAAAGCATTTTTTTTTCTCCCACTAATATAGCATTTGAAATTTCCAGATGATTTTTGCAGAAATCAGGGTTTCTTAACCTACTTTTGCATTATGGACCAATTTTGTAAGTTTGGTGAAGTCTGTGGATGGATACTTTCTTCAAATTATATCTTTAAATAATTGAGAGAAATGTTAAAATTTAATTAGAAGTTAGTGAAAATAAAAATAATTTTTTTTTCATTTTGGAAACCTGATATATATGAAATCTAAGACTTATATCACTTGATGAACTCATGAACAGCTTGACATATTTTTGTGATAGACATATAGTTAATTTGTCTTTATTAAAAAGTTTAAGTAACTAAGTATCAGAGAAATGAAATGATTTGTGTGATCATTCAGGTAGTATGAATGGGAGGTAGCATTGGAAACTATTTCTTCTAATTGGAAACTCAAGAATGCATTAAGCCAACTTTGTGTCACAAATTGTAATTGGTCATATTTGCTAAGAAAATGTAATTAATAGTAGTCAAGTCTTTTTGTATTCAGTTTTAATTCAGTCTGAATGTACCAATATGACAATACTTTTTAACATTTTTCTCTTTCTTTCTTCCTTTCTTGCTTTCTTTCTTCCCTTCTCTTCCAACATGATTCATAAAACAATATGTATTAAAATAAATAAATAATAATTTAAAAAATTAAAATACCAAGGCCAAGGGACCTGGATGCCATATGGTTAGGGTATTTATGAACTTATACTCTTGGACTTTTATGACAGGAAACTTTCAGAAAACTGGGACCAATCAAATTCCAGAAATAACTTTATCATAGGTCTGCCTCAAGTTAGCTGAGAGTTGAAAGTAGGGTAAAGTGAAAAAACTATATCAGGGGAGCTGGGGCCAATGGAAAAAAAAGTTTTCTTCTTTTAAGTTAGGGCTTATTGTAGGTTGGAGGAAAGAAATTGCATAAGGAAAAATAATGTAGCTTTTCTCACAAGAAGTGTAAAACTAGATGTCTTTTAAGGTTCTTTCTAGGTCCAACTTTCTTAATCTTTGCTAAACCTCATACTATTTCTGTGAGGATTACAAAAGATAATGAATATAAAGCACTATATAAATATAAGCTATTATATCATTATTAAAATATGCAGCAGCTTTCATCACTGATTCCTAAGACAATAAATTATATTTTTTTTTCTCAATTCCCTCTTTGTGTTTCTAGCTCCTTTTTTCTTAGTTTCAGTTCTATTTTCATGTGTATAAAGTAAAACCTAAGAGAATGAGTGATAAAACAGAGAATACTCTAAGAGAAGACTTGTGTAGATTAATTACATGACACTAGTACAGTTGGGCATTAATTTATGTATTCATTCAATGAGACTTTACAGAGAATATAATTATATGGCCCCAATAAAAGAGATAGAGCTTGTCTATAGTCTTTATGAATTGTTGTTGTTGTTGTTGTTGTTGTTGTTGTTGTTGTTGTTTTAGAGAAGGTAGCGCTGGACCCAAATATATTTTTAAAATTTCACATTGTTCCCATATACTTCCATTATTCTATTTCCTTCAGATTTTCATCAGAAAAAGTTATTTTCCAATAGAACATAAAGTTTAATATGAATATATATAAGTATGCATACACACACACACATACATATTTTATAGATATATACATATGTTTCCTCAAATTTTTGTTTGCTCATAAACTATTTTTTCTAGATTAAAAAAATAAATCCTGATAAGTTCTATAACAGTTTTTCACAACAGAAGATGGTTTTCTTGGGGTTTCTACTCTTAGAGGAAGAAAAAATAACCCAATAACAAGCCAGAGACCCCAAAGGGAAATATATATTTTAATGGAAAAATTGCCTTCATTCATGGTTTCCATTTAAGGCAGCCCATGCTGCCAAGTTATAGTGAAGAGTAAAGCACTAGTACAGAATTGATTAGAAAGAAGAGGATACCCTAAAAAACAAACAAACAAACAAAACAGCATAGAAAACAGCATAGAATCCAAATGTTAGGACTAGTGGCTTTTGTAAAAGATATCTGACAAACTTAATCCTTTTTATTCTCCCTGAGTCTCCTGCTTCCCAATCATAATAAAAAAGAAACTTTCTTATGCAAGTTTTAAGCTCATTTAATTGTTTGAGGCAAAAAGGATTTATTGATTTTATGTGAAAATTTGAAGTATAGAAACAAATTCTTAGTGACAGTCACTGCACTGGTAGAGAAATCTGATGTATTGGCAAAATCATAAAAAGAAAAAAAATATTTTGTTCAAGTATGATAGGTCTTGTAAAGAACTGAATTCATACTTTATTTTATTCAAAAATATTTATAATTTTCTCTGAAATTGTTAGAGCTAAAAACCTCAAAGTAAATGAACAAATAAACCAACATTCAAAGTATTGCTTTTAAAGAGATGGTTATTGGTTCATGGCAAGGGTAAGGGAAGTAGCAATATTAATGTGTAAAAGACAAATTAGTCTCTGGAACAGACCAATGCAGTGGTTTAATAATTAAGTAAAATAGTACTCATTGATGAATGTTAAGTGAATGACCTCAGGGAGAAATACAAATTATCTTTTTTGAGCTCTCTCTCCTAGTCTTCTTTGCCTTTGGGAGAAAGGTACTATTAGTTTAATGAAGCTAGTCATAAAACTTTGTGGAATTGTAAAATCTACTCATGGAGACAAATTTTTAACTCACAAAATTTCACATAGTTCACATAGATAATATTGAATGGGAGGTTAATCTATTATCTACATTTTGTTATCTGACAAGATATGCATGCTACAAAAACTAATATTTGTTGCCTGTTTTTGAATATGTTTCTACCATCTATTCTTTAATTTGATTTTTACTTTTCATCACTTTCTTTCTGTATTGGCCTGGTAATTAGGGCTAAGTGACTTGTCTAGGATCTCACAGATAGAATGTGTTAAATATCTGAATCAAGATTTGAATTCAAATACTCCTGACTCCAGCGCTGGGGCTTTATCTGCTGTACTATCTAGCTACTCCAGTTTTGTAGTTTTTAGTAGAAAAAGAACCAGGAAATCTTGGTATTACATGCATGAAACTTTGTGTTTCAAGAACTTAATAAAGGAAAGAAATATAAGATATAATGTTCAAAATAACAATTCATTCTTTGCAGTAAATGGGCTTCAGTTGTACTAGATAATGAAATTTTTTGAGGATTTTGTTTTTAGTACAGAATCTGTGCTTTCATCAGACTAGGAAACTCTTGGTGAGGAAACTCCCATTACTAAAAGTGATCAATACTAGATTGTATTTAGTAGTTTTGAATATTTACTGTGATTCTAAATGTTTAACATCAGGTTCTCTGATACTTTCTTTTAATCAATCAAGATATATTTTCTTGGATGGATCCCATCTCTACCTCCTTCTAATTGAGAACATACATACACACACACACACACACCACACACACACACACACACACACACAAGTCATAAAGAGTCAGAACAAATGACTACATTGATTATGTCCAGAAAAACAAAAACAAAAACAAAAAAAAAAAAAGTCTTTTTTCTGGATTCTGAGCCCTTCAATTCTCAATCAAGAGATAAATAGCAACAACAAGCTGTTGTGGGTGGGAGGGAGAGTGATTCAGTTTTTGTCATTAACATATTATTTAAGACTTTCTTAAATTTAGATAATCAACAAAACAAGAAATCTATTCCTGAATTTTATCATTTGCTGATTACTGAGGTGTAAGCAACCATACTGAAAATTTTAAAATCGACTAACTCCAGCACATTATTGGTTTTGACCACTGCTTTATTTGACATTTTTGTCCAATCTTTTTTTCTTTGATACTCTTTCCTCTTTATGCTTTCATACAGCTTCCAATTCTCCCCGTACACGTTTGACCTTTCCTTCTTGGTCTCTTTTCTTATATCATAATTTATATTATGGCACCCAAATGTGTGTATTCACCTATGGTATGCCCTTAAATTTTCTAGAAGCTTCTAGTTAATACGTGAGTTCAAATTTCTCTTCAGATACTTCCTAATTGTGTGAGCCAAGGCAAGTCATTTAACATCTGTCTGTCTCAGTATTCTGATTCTAGTAAATAGAGATAATAATAGGATCTACTTATCAGTGTCGTTGGAAAGAATAAATGTAGTAATATTTGTAAAAAATGTCAGTTCTTTTTTACTAATAAGATCATCATAATGTAATTCTATATATCCTGCATCAGTCTCTTTCCTGAGTTCTCATTCCATATTTCAAATAGCCTGTTAGATGATTCCAACTGTATGTCAAAAAGGCATTTTGAAACCCAAATGCCCAAAATATAATTTATCCCATAATCCCCACTATCACAAACAAACAAACAAACAACAAACAAATAAATTCATCCCTCCACCAGATTTCTTTTTTCTGTTAAGAATACTATTGTTCTTCCAGTTTCCCAACTTAGTAACCTTGGTGATATTTCAAAGTTATCATTTTCTCAAATAAATTTTTTGGCTTCATGAAACAATAACATCTGATTCCTTCGCTCTATACACACAGATATCACTTTAGTGTAGTGTAGTAACTTGATTCTGAATGTTTAAAATGGATTCCTAATTACCTGTGCCTTTAAGTAAAATATAACTTTAAATAAGCTTTCAAAATAATAGGCTTAAAAGAAAGAAGGGAGGCATGGACCCACACTTAACACTGTATACCAAGATAAGATCAAAATGGGTCCATGATTTAGACATAAAGAACGAGATTATAAACAAATTGGAGGAACATAGGATAGTTTATCTCTTAGACTTGTGGAAGAGGAAGAAATTTGTGACTAAAGACGAACTAGAGGCCATTATTGATCACAAAATAGAAAATTTTGATTAAATCAAATTAAAAAGCTTCTGTACAAACAGAACTAATGTAAACAAGATTAGAAGGGAAGCAACAAACTGGGAATACATCTTCACAGTTAAAGGTTCTGATAAAGGTCTCATTTCCAAAATATGTAGAGAACTGACTCTAATTTATAAGAAACCAAGCCATTCTCCAATTGATAAATGGTCAAAGGATGTGAACAGACAATTTTCAGATGATGAAATTGAAATTATTACCACTCATATGAAAGTGTTCCAAATCATTATTAATCAGAGAAATGCAAATTAAGACAACTCTGAGATACCACTACATACCTGTCAGATTGGCTAAGATGACAGGAAAAAATAAGGATGATTGTTGGAGGGGATGCGGGAAAACTGGGACACTGATACATTATTGGTGGAGTTGTGAACGAATCCGACCATTCTGGAGAGCAATTTGGAACTATGCTCAAAAAGTTATCAAACTGTGCATACCCTTTGATCCAGCAGTGTTTCTACTGGGCTTATACTCCAAGGAGATACTAAAGAAGGGAAAGGGACCAGTATGTGCCTGTTTGTAGTGGATAGAAGCTGGAAACTGAGTGGATGCTCATCAATTGAAGAATGGTTGGGTAAATTGTGGTATTTGAATGTTATGGAACATTATTGTTCTGTAAGAAATGACCAGCAGGATGAATACAGAGAGGCTTGGAGAGAATTACATGAACTGATACTAAGTGAAATGAGCAGAACCAAGAGATCATTATATACGTCAACAACAATACTGTATAAGATGTAATGTGATGGAAGTAGATTTCTTTGACAAAGAGACCTAATTCAGTTTCAACTGATCAATGATGGACAGAAGCAGATACACCCAAAGAAAAAACCCTGGGAAATGAATGTAAACTGTTTGCATTTTTGTTTTTCTTCCCGGGTTATTTTTACCTTCTGAATCCAATTCTCCCTGTGCAACAAGAAAACTGTTTGGATCTGCACACATACATTGTATCTAGGATATACTAGGACATATTCAACATATATAGGACTGCTTGCCATCTAGGGGAGGGGGCAGAGGGTGGGAGGGAAAAATTGGGACAGAAGTGAGTTCAAGGGATAATGGTGTAAAAAAAATTACCCTGGTATGGATTCTGTCAATAAAAAGTTACTATAATTAAAAAAAAAGAAAAGAAAAGAAAAGAAAGAAGGGAGATGAGCGGTCTGAAACTTAATCTCATCAAATTTGACTCAAAGAGACAATAACATACAACACTCAGTTGCATATAAGAATTTATCTTACCCTAAAGAGATACAAGAGGAAAAAGGGGAAAGAAAAGGGAGAAGCTGGATACAAGGGAGGGCAGAAACAGTAGGAGAAAGGGGTGAAAGAAGGGAGAAGAGATAGAAAGGAGGGTAATATGAGGGAGAGATCAGTCAGCAACAAAACACTAGTGAGGAGGGACAGATGGAAAGAGAAAAAAAGTTTAAAGTGGGGAGTAAATAGGATGAATGAAAATACACACCTGGTAATTATAACTGTGAATGTGAATGTGATGAGCTTTCGCATAAAATGGAAGTAGATATTGGACTAAAAACTAGAATCTTACAATATATTCTTTATAAGAAGCACATTTGAAAAGGAGAGATACTCATAGAATAAGGCTAAAAGACTGGAACAGCATATATTATGATTTATCTGAAGTTAAAAAAGCAGAGATAGTAATTCTTATACCAGACAAAGTAAAAAGAGAAAATGCATTAAATTAAAAGAGATAAGGAAAGAAACTACATTTAGTAGTTATTTAACTACTATGTTAAGATATCAAAGACAATAAAGTAATATCTTTTTTGGAGGATCTTTTTATTTTAAAGCTTTTTTTTTTTTATTTTCAAAACACATGAATATAGTTTTCAACATTGACACTTGCAAAACCTTGTGTTCCAATTTTTTTTTTCTCCCTTCCTTCTCCCTTCCCCCTACATGGCAAGAAATTCACAATCATTTCCTTCTCTAGGTATGGATAGGATTTTTTGTCACAATTCCTTTCAATTAGTTGTAGATGATTGTACTACTGAGAATTACAAAATCATTTACAGTTGGCAATCCCAGAGCATGGCTATTACCTTGTATATAGTATATTTTATTTGGTTCATGGAGGATTTTTTAGTTTAGTTTTTTTTTTTTTCCTGAGACCAACCTGCTCATCAATCTCCCAGAGAACAATATTACATCAGAAACACACACCACAGCCTCCAATTGATCGGCATCCTCTCAATTTCTAATTTCTTTTGTACTGAGAAAAGACGTAATATGAATATATATATATATATATATATATATATATATATACATATATATACATATATAGTATGTACAGGTTATTTTCCTTTCTTCCCCTTTTTATCCAAATCTTTTTTGGTATTCATGCCTAATAGTGGTGTTATAAGGTAAAAGCATATGCATGAATTTGCAGCCTCTTGAGCAAAGATCCTATCTTTTGATCATTCCTCAATTGAACTATGATTCTTATTTTTTTATGAAGTTGACTCAGTTCAGTTCTCTCTATATTTGCAAAATTAGAACTTGTTAGAGAAACTTGCTTTGATTTTTTTTACAATTACTATTGCTATGGTGTTTCTGCCTACTTATTATCTCTCTCCTTTTACCCTGTCCTTCCTCAAAAATGTTTTGCTACCAAACACTCTATCTCTCAATATTCCCTCTCTTTGATCACCTTCCATATCTAAATTTTTTCAGCATACAAATTCTTAAAGAAGTTAAATCAGTTATAAGAAGATATAGACAGCAAAACTGTACTAATTGCTTACTGGCTCCTCAAATTCCTCCTCTCAGAATTAGATAAAAATTAGACACAAAATAAACAAGAAAGAAGTTAAAGAGGTTAATAGAATCTTATAAAACTTAAATATGATAGACCTGGGAGAAAATTGAGTGGGGATGGGAAGAAACATTTTTTGCCAACAGTACCTGCCAGCTACCAAAAAATTGACCATGTAATAGGGCATAAAAGTTTACAATCAAATGCAGGAAGGCAAACATGGTAAATGCATCATTTTCAGATCATAATGCAATAAAGTTAAATGTTATAAAGGAGCAGGAAAAGATAGACTAAAACTGATTGGAAATTAGACTCATTAAAAATGAGTGAGTCAAAGAGGATTTAAATTGCTAACTCCATTTTAAGGAAAGAAATTTGAGAAGCCATCAATGAATTCCCTAAAACAAACAAACAAACAAAACCTCTTCAGGGCCATAGAGATTTACAAATGAATTCTTATAATGTTCTTATTGGTTTCTGGACTTCTCTGGGGCAGTCTTCTTTTCAATAGATTAATCACCATCAGCAGGTGTTAAAGTCTAAATGCTTTATTATCTCCTTCACAATCTAGTGTCCTTGCCTGGGGCTGGGCAGCTTTCTGGAGAGCCTTTCAGACTGGCCTTGATCTCAGTGGGGGAAGTGTAAGAGACCAGCCACCACAAGCAATGTAAGATGAAGTGAATGAATCTGGCACTGACTCTGGCTGAGTTTGTCCCAGCTTATATGCTCTACAGTGAGTATAAACCAATCATTATATCACTAGGAAATTATTATTTGTTGTAAGATTAAATCAATCATATTGAATTTAAAGAACTATTAATCACCATGCTAAAGTAGATAACCATCAATTCCACTGAGTTAGCACCTTGTAAGAATCTTTGTTTTAAGTACAGAGTTCTGGCCCAGAACAAATTCTAGTAAAAATTTAAAGAATAATTAATCCAATATCATAAAAACTATTTGGAAAAAAATATGCAAAGAAGAAAGCTTGCCAAATTCCATTTATGTCTGTCACAAATATGGTGCTGATACTTAAACCAGGAAAATCCAAAATAGAGAAAAAATGAATATTTATGAAAAAAATTAAATAAAATGCTAGCAAAATGATTACAGCAATTTATTAGCAGAATAATACTTATGACCAAGTGAGATTTACACCAGAAATCGAGGGATAGTTCAATATTAGGAAAATTTTGCAAAATTGACCTTATGATTAACAAAATTAACATAAATTATATGATAATTTCAATTGATGCTGGAAAAGTTTTTCTTAAAATATAATACCCATTTCTATTAAAAACATTAGAGACCATAGTAATAAATGGAGTTTTCCTTATAATAATAAGTAGCCTCTATTTCAAACCATCAGCAAGCATTATATAAAATGGGGAAAAGCTGGAAGCATTCCCAATAAGATCAAGGATAAAACAGGAATGCCCATTATCACCATTATTATTCAATATTTTAGTAGAAATGTTAGCTATAGCAAGAAGATGTGAAAAATAAATATAAGGAATTAGACCAGGCAATGAATAAAATAAACCTACTTTTACTGATAATATGATGGTATGCTTAGAAAATCCTAGAGAATCAATTAAAAATTGCTTGAAACAAGTACATCAGCAAAATTGCAGCATGTAAAATAAATTCACATAAATCATATGCATTTTTATATTTTGTCAACAAAGCCCATCAGCAAGAGATACAAAGAGAAAATATATTTAAAATAATTGTAGGCAGTATAAAATATTTGGAACTCTGCCAACTAAGACTAAACCAGGAATTATATGAACAGAATTATCAAATATTTTTTATACAAATAAAGTTATATCTAAATAATTTGTAAAACATCTATTGTGGGAGTCAAGATGGTAAAGAGTAGACAGGTCTTTGTCTGAGTTTTTCCTGACTTCGTTAGGATCAACACCAAATCAAGTCTCTGAAGTAACAAATTTCCAGCAGAAGATATTTTGGAAAGACTTCAGAAAAGGTTTAGTTCAATTGGGCAAGTATGGTGGTGGGGTAGGCAGCAGAGAAAGATACAGGAACCCAGGTTGGAATGGTATCTCCATTCTGGAGATATCTACCTGGAGATGAAAAAAAAATAACCAAAATACAGCAGCATTGGCTATTCTCTTCTGGTTCAGAAGCCAGTGGATCAGCAGACTAGCTGTGAGACATTCAACACAATTACAAAAGACAAATAGTGAGTCCCAGAACCCCAGTATAACATGGGACTTGGTCACACCCAGCCAGCATTGAAAGGAAGCCAATAGTATCAGCACCTTTATTGTAGAAGAAACTTAGAACAATCTTTCCTTTTCCTTAAGAGCCAACCTCAACCTTTAAAAATGAGCAAAACACAAAAATAGCTCTGATCATAGATAGCTTTTACAAAGACAGAAAAGAACAAACTTCAAACCAAAAGGACTCTAAAGGCAAAACATCTCCAGATGAAGCCTCAGAGAGTGATATAATGGTCTCCATCTCAAGAATATCTTGGAAGAATTCAAAAAAGCTCTTAAAAGAGTGTTAGAAAAGAAATGGGGAAAGGAAATGAGAGTTCTGGAAAAGGAAAGAGAAATTATCTGAAGAAAATCACTACTTAAAGAACAGTTTCGGCAAAATGAAAAACAAAATCAATTCCTTGAAAACCACAATTTCTGAAATGGAAAAAAAAAAACAAACTAATGAACAAAATACTAATTTAAAAGTTCAATTAACCAAATGGAAAAGAAAATAAAAACCTAACTGAAGAACATAATTTTCCAAAATAAGAATGAAACAAATGGAAGCAAGAGACTCAATGAGACATCAATTATCAGTCAAAGAAAACAAAACAAAAAGAAAAACAAAAGAAGAAAATGTAAAAAACTTCGTTGAAAAAAATAACCGACCTGGAAAATAGATTCACAAGAGAAAATTTAGGAATTATTGGACACCTTGAAAACCATGATGAAAAAGCAGAGCCCAGACATGTTATTTCAATAAATCATCAAGGAAAACTGCCCTAAGCTAGCTAGAGGTAGAAGGTAAAATAGCCATTGAAAGAATCCACTGATCAATTCCTGAATGAGACCTAAAAATTAAAACTCCAAAGAATATTGTAGCTAAATTCCAGAATTATCAGATCAAGGAGAAAATACTGCAAGCAGTCAGAAAGAAACAATAGAAATATTTGGGAGTCACAATCAGAATTACTCAAGACCTAGCAGCTTACATTTAAAAGATTGAAGGGTCTGTAACATTTTGGGCAAAGGAACTTAGATTGCAGCCAATAATCAACTATCCAGCAAAATTAAGCATTATCTTTTAGAGAAAAAGATGGGAATTCAATGAAATAGGGGATTTTAATGTAGTTTTGATGAAAAGACCAGAACTGAACAAAAAAAAAAATTGATTTTCAAATACAGAAGTCAAGAGAAGCATAAAAAGGCAAAAGAGAAAGGAAAAAAAAAAAAACATATGTTTTAGTGGTTAAAATGTGTATATGTCTATATGGGAAGATGACATGTTTAATTCTTGCAAGTTGTATATATGTTAAGGATGCACTTAGAAGGTATAGATAGAATTTGAATTTACTTTGATGATACAAAATAAAAGCTATGGGTGGAAAAGGAATAATACTGAAAAAGAAGGAAGGGGAGGTTAAAACAGGGCAAATTACATCACATGAAAAGGGGGAAAATTACAGCTAAGAAATAAAGGGAGGAGGAAAAGCATTTGTGAATGTTAATTTCATCAGTTTGGGCATATTGAGTTTAATTAAAAACTTGTCATGCTATAGGGAAGTAGAAAGGAAAAAGGGAAAAGAAAGGTGTATGTTATAGAAAGAAAACTATAAATACAAGAAAAAAGGGATAAGACAGGGGGAGGGGCTGTACAATGGGAAGGCAGATTGAGGGTAGTGGTGATCAAAAGCAAAACATTGATGAGAGGGAAAAGGGGAAAAAAGAAATATGTAACATGGGGAAAATAAGATGGCCAGAAATAGAATTAATAATTTTAACTGTGAATGTGAATGGGATGAACTCTCCCATAAAATGGAGACAAACAGCTGACTGGATTAAAAACCAGAATCCTACAATATGTTGTTTACAAAAAAACATATTTAAAGCAGAGTGGTCCATACAGAGTAAAGATAAAAGGACAGAGTAGAATCTCTCATGTTTCAGGTAAAGTGAAAAAAAAAAAAAAAAAAAAAAAAAAAAAAAGCAAAAGTAGTGATCCTAATCTCAGATCAAGCAAAAGCAAAATTAGATCTAATTAAAAGAGATAATGAAGGAAACAATATTTTGCTAAAAAGTGTCACAGATAATGGAGTAATATCAATACTAAAAAGCTATCTATCTATGCCCCAAGTGTTATAGCATCCAAATTCCTAGAGGAGAAGTTAATAGAACAGCAAGAAGAAATAGACAATAAAATATACATGATCCCAATCTTGCTCTCTCAGAACTAAATAAATCAAACCACAAAATAAGAAGAAAAAACAAAACAAAGTAGAAGTTAAGGACGCAAATAGAAATAAAAAAAATCTAGATATGATAGACCTTTGGAGAAAATTGAATAGAGACAGAAAGGAATATACTCTTTTCTCAGTGGTGCATGAAACCCACACAAAAATTAACCATTTATTAGGGCATTAAAGCCTCAAAACCAAATGCAGAAAGGCATAAGTAGTAAGTGCATCTTTTTCAGATGGTAATGCAATAAAAATTAGCTATTACAAGGGATCAGGGAAACACAGACCAAATGTTCATTGAAAATTAAATAATCTAATCCTAAATAATGAGTGGGTGAAAGAGCAAATCATAGACACAATCAATAATATCATCCAAGAGAAGATAATAATGAGATAACATATGAAAATTTATGGGATGCAGTCTAGCAGTTCTCAGGGAAAGTTTCATATTTCTACATGTTTACTTGCATAAAATAGAGAAAGAGAAGTTCAATGAATTGGGAATGCAACTAAAAAACCTAGAAAAATAACAAATTAAAAACTCCAAATTAAATATCTAATTTGAAATTTAGAAAATAAAAGGGGAGATTAATAAAAGTGAAAGTAAAAAACTATTGGACAGATAAAATTAAGAACTGGTTTTATAAAAAAATTGATAAAATTTTAGTTAATTTGATTAGAAAAAGGAAAGAAGAAAATCAAATTACTGATATCACAAATGAAATGGGTGAACTTTACATCAATGAAGAGGAAATTAGAGCAAAAATTAGATGTTATTTTGCTCAACTCTATGCCAGCAAATCTGATAATCTAAGTGAAATTGATGAATATCTAATATATATTTAGTTTATCCAAATTAAAAGAAGAGGAATTAAATTACTTACATAGTGACATTTTAGAAAAAGAAATTGAAAAATTCATTAATGGACTCCCTAAGGAAAAATATGCAGGGCCAGATAGATTCACAAGTGAATTCTACCAAACATTTAAAGAACAATTAATTCCAATACTGTGCAAACTATTTGGAAAAATAGGGATAGAAGAAGTCCTATCAAATTCCTTTTAGGACACATATATATTGCTGATACATAAACCTGGTATTGTTAAAACAAAGAAATAGATAGAATAAAATAAGAGATAGAAAAAATAATAAAATTCATCTAAAAAAAGGTAAAGATATCAAAGGAATTAATGAAAAAATGCAAATGATGTTGGTCTACAGTATTGTAAAGGTCAGACAACTGAGTAGTTAAGGCTAACTACCGATTGGACAATAGTCTATTAGCATATGCTTGGAAAATGGCCCTTTCAACTATTCTGTGCTGGTTCATTCTTTCAGTGTATACAGAGAATTGTGGGAAGGATTAGGGGGTGGAGTAAGACAAGGCAGAGTCACTTTGGTGGTAGAGGTGGAAAAGGAAGATTGTGGAGATTCTGTGTCCATTCCAAATTCCCTTCTACTCCTAAAGACCAAGAATAAAGACCAAAGACTTTTGCTTATCCTGACTCTAGCTGATTCTAAGATATCCAGGGTGCTAACTCTGTCTTCACATTTGGTGCTCAATGCGTGGACCAAAGACCCTAATTTCACTGAAGAAGTCCCCGGTGACTAGTAAAATAGGGTATTTTAAAAGACAAACAGGGAACTTACTCTGTTAAGGGCTACACTAGTAACATTTTCTAGCTGAAATGGGGCAGGTATTAGGAAAAGATTCTCACCCATCCCCAGCCCCATTCCAACTCCCACCCCCACCTCAACAGGGCGCTATAGAAAGCATACTTAAGTTGATCCAGGGACAAGGCCTAATTGTAACTTGGATGCAGATCACTAGACTCTTGGGTACATTAGAACATATTTTAACTTGGTTCTAAAAGGAAGAAGATATAGGACCAGATAAATTGGAAATGAGTAGATCAACTACGCGAATACAACAATGATAAAGATCCTCATTTGATTTCCAAGGAAACATTCTATATATACAACATAATACAATTGGCCTTAAAGAATCCTGCAAATTGATCCACACTTAATACTGTACACCAAGATAAGGTCAAAATAGATTCATGCCCTAGGCATAAAGAATGAGATTATAAATAAATTAGAGGAACACAGGATAGTTTACCTCTCAGACCTGTGGAGGAGGAAGGAATTTATGACCAAAGAAGAATTAGAGATCATTACTGATCACAAAATAGAAAATTGTGACTATACCAAACTGAAAAGGTTTTGTACAAACAAAACTAATGCAGACAAGATTAGAAGGGAAGCAATAAACTGGGAAAATATTTTTTACATTCAAAGGTTCTGATAAAGGCCTCATTTCCAAAATATATAGAGAATTGACTCTAATTTCTAAAAATCCAAGCCATTCTCCAATTGATAAATGGTCAAAGGACATGAACAGACAATTCTCAGATGAAGAAATTGAAACTATTTCTAGCCATATGAAAAGATGCTCTTAGTCATTATTAATCAGAGAAATGCAAATTAAGACAACTCTGAGATACCACTACACACCTGTCAGACTGGCTAGAATGACAGGGAAAGATAATGCGGAATGTTGGAAGGGATGTGGGAAAATGGGGACACTAATACATTGTTGGTGGAACTGTGAATACATCCAACCATTCTGGAGAGCAATTTGGAACTTTGCTCAGAAAGTTATCAAACTGTGCATACCCTTTGATACAGCAGTGTTACTACTGGGCTTATATCCCAAAGAGATCATAAAGAAGGGAAAGGGACCTGTATGTGCATGAATGTTTGTGGCAGCCCTGTTTGTAGTGGCCAGAAATTGGAAACTGAGTGGATGTCCATCAATTGGAGAATGACTGAATAAATTGTGGTATATGAATATTATGGAATGTTATTGTTCTATAAGAAATGACCAACAGGATGATTTCAGAAAGGCCTGGAGAGACTTACATGAACTGATGCTGAGTGAAACTAGCAGGGCCAAGAGATCATTATATACTTCAACAACAATACTATATGATGACCAATTCTGATGGACCTGGCCATCCTCAGCAACGAGATCAACCAAATCATTTCCAAAGGAGCAGTAATGAACTGAACCAGCTATGCCCAGAAAAAGAACTCTGGGAGATGACTAAAAACCATTACATTGAATTCCCAATCCCTATATTTATACACACCTGCATTTTTGATTTCCTTCACAAGCTAATTGTACAATATTTCAGAGTCTGATTCTTTTTGTACAGCAAAATAACGTTTTGGTCATGTATACTTATTGGGTATCTAATTTATATTTTAATATATTTAACATCTACTGGTCATCCTGCCATCTGGGGGAGTGGGGGGAAGGAGGGGAAAAATTGAAACAAGAGGTTTGGCAATTGTCAATGCTGTAAAGTTATCCATACATATAACCTGTAAATAAAAGGCTATTAAAAATTAAAAAAAAAAAAGAATCCTGCAAATTATAGAAAAAATAAAAGTTTTAAGAGCAGCCAGATGAGGAAGTGTGGGAAAAAAGAGGAAGACAAAGAACAGATTAATGACAATGTCACCAGAGGGCATGAGTAATTAAGTGAGGTGCAAAGGTGTGGTGATTCTCACTCTCACAAGGCAGCTTCAACTCTGCCTACAGAGCAAATTGTTGGTACACCCCCATCAACTCCACCTTTTGGGATGGAGGGCGGAAGAGTAGTGGGAGGGGCAGTGATACCACCAGCACCTTCCCCCCAGCAATCATCCCTTCCTATTACTAGATTGCAAAAAGCACTACTTAAAGCTACAGAAGAAGGGCAGGATTTAGCTTATTAAAAATAGGAATGTCTACTGTGATTCAACATTTTAACTCTTCAGGTCAAGAAAGTAGAAGATACACTCCTTTTGATAAAGAAATCCTCAAAAGCCTGAAAAAGGCTTATACTCCTTATGGGGCTACATCAGCTTATGTTAAGATGTTTTTACATAATTTGGCTTATGAAATTTTAACCCTTAGTGACTGGAAATCTATAGTAAATACACACTTAGAACCTGGGCAAAACTTGTTGTGGCTTTCTAAATATAGTGTGCTCTGTAGGATAACAGCCCAACAGAAATTAATGTTGGAATTAATCCTCCAATCACCTATGACCAACTAATAGGTTTAGGTTCTTATGCAGAAATTTCAATACAGATTAATTACCCCATAGCAGCATATGAGCAAATTGCTTCTGCTGCTATCAAAGCATGAGGTTTTCTCCCTGGTTAACACAAGGGTGAAGTCTTCACAAAAATAGCACAATGGCCAAATGAACCCTTTGCTGATTTTGTGGGACCTTTGCAGACAGTTGTCATATGAACTAATGATGAAAATGCAGTAACAGACATTATGATAAGGCAACTTGCCAAAGAAAATGTTAATGAGGTTTGTAGAAGAATTATACTAGGACTATGCAAGGATGCTCTTTAGAGGAGATTATAACATGCTGTGCCAAAGTGAACACAAATATCTTTTATAGCCAGGCTATGATGCAGACTTCCCAAGATCTGAACATGGGAAGACAGAGTCCCTTTTGGTAAGGGACTTCCAGAGAGACTCATCAATGCTTTCAATGTGGTAAAGTATGGCATCTGAAAGCTCAATGTTGGCATAGAGACAGAGTGAGAAAACAGGGTGGGAGAACAAGACCCAATACCCCATGTCCAAAATGCAACAGAGGCTTCCATTGGGCATCAGGGTGTAGACTGATTCAGGGAAAAGGGATGAGGGGCACAGCCCCAGGGCCCAAGGCAAAAAATGGTGGCAGTCAATGCTACACCCAGAGAGTGCCTAGAAATACAGTACCCAGACATGACCAATCAACCATTCCCCAGATATGAATGGACAGTTTTGCCACAGGGAATGAAAAACAGCCCTACTATGTGTCAAATGTATGTTGCTGCTGCTCTTACTCCAGTAAGAAAAGCATTTCCAAAAGTAATGTTATTACATTACATGGATGATATATTGGGATGTGCACCTGAGGAACAAATGTTAGAAACATGTCTACAAAAGACCATAGAAACACTAAGGAATTACAAATTGCATATAGCTCCAGAAAAAATTCAAAGACATGCTCCTTTTCAATATTTAGGATATGAAGTATATCCTAAGGTGCTTGCAATACAAAAAACTTTCGTTAAGAACAGAGAAGCTAAATACCTTAAATGACTTTCAGAAATTGATAGGAGATATCCAATGAATGCGTCCAGTGTTAGGCTTAACTACCTATCAATTGCAACCATTATATGACATTTTAAGAGGAGACAGTGCTTTAAACTCACCATGTCAGCTTACAAAAGAAGCTTAAGAGGCTTTGAGAGAAGTTGAACTGGCTCCCTTGTGGTTGAAAGAGTCACTCAAAAACCCTTGGAAATATCAGTTTTTGCTACACAAGAGGCACCCACAGCAGTCCTTCATCAAGGAGACAGTGTGATAGAGTGGATGAAACTCCCAGCACAATCAGAGCAAAGCCTTACTCCTTTCCCAGTGCTTGTGGCTAGAATTGTATTAAAGGCTGTTAAGTGAGCAGTACAATTCTCTGGGATAAGACCTGACAAGATATACACCTTTTATACTAATGCACAAAATAATGCATGCTGTGAAACCATCCCAGAGTGGCAACTTTTATTAGCCACAGCTCCAAATTTTACACACGAGTCTCCATTAAAGATAACCAGACTATTACATAATTGGCAACGGATTCTTGAAGCAAAAGTTTTTAAAGTTCCTCTTAAAGGACCAACTATTTTTACAGATGCATCAAGACATAATATCTGTGCTGTATACTCTCTTCACTTAACTATAAAGACAGTAGTCAGAACTCCTTTTCAGTCCACTCACCAGAATGAATTGTATACAATCATTCTAGCTCTTATTATCCAGGAGATATAAATATCTGATTTGGCCAGTTCAGTAGGTGTGGTGCAAAGAATTGCCACAGTCCAAATAAAATTTCTAGTCTTCGATATATTTCAGCTCTTTAAGGAACTTCAAGAGCAAGTGAGAAAGCATCCAGGTAAGATTTATATCTTGCATGTCTACTCTCATAATGGACATCCAGGTCCTATTTTTGATGGTAATTCAAAGGCAGATAGCCTTCTAACCATGTTGTCTAGTACGCCTTTATTTTGAGAAGCCCAAGTATCTCATTTTAAATATTATCAGGCTGCTTGAGCTTTATGTTTACAATTTGGAATAACAAGAAAGGAAGAATAGTAAAAAGCCTGTACAGCTTGCCTTCCTTTCCATGCACCTACACTGCCTCAAGGGAAGTATCCTCATGGTTTGAAACCCAATGAAATTTGGCAAATCGATGTGACCCATTATAAATCTTTTGGTTGCCTGTCTTTTATCCATGTTGTGGTAGACACCATTTCAGGATTCACTTTTGTAATACCAGCAGCAAAACAGACAGTCTGAGTCGTCACTGGATTCCTTATGCAAACATTTGCAATTATGGGTATGCCACAAGTAATAAAAAGAGATAATGGATCTGCATATACTTCTAAACATTTTACACATTTTTGTGCACAGTATAAGATTTTACACACAACTGGCATATCCTTTAATCCTCAAGAACAGGCAATAGTAGAGAGGAGAGAGACATTAAAATGCTCCTCCAAAAACAAAAGAAAGGGGGAGCCACAGGTAACCCTAGAAAACTTCTAAATCTAGCTCTTTATACTACTAACTTCTTGATTTTTGTAAAGATGCACTGGCTCCGGCAGACAGGTTTTATAACCAACTGGAAGGGCAGTGTCCAGTGCAAACAGCTCCACTATCTTAAGATAATCGCCAGGTGATATGGAGAAACCCAGAAAGTGGTGAATGGAAGGGACCAGATAGGTTAACTGCCTGGGGGAGAGGGTTTGCTTGTATCTCCACAGATGGAGAAGGAATCTCTTGGGTGCCAACGAGTTGTATTTGCCTTGTCCAATGGAAAGAGACAGAGCAGACCCTTGAAATGAAAGAGAAGGCCCAAGAAGCATCAGATAGTTCCATTGATGACTGTGTTCACCACTGAAAGAGCATGGCAGTCATGGCATTTGACTCATTGACATCAAAAACTGTTGGACTCAAAATCCTCAGGAATCATTGGACTCCCTGAGACATGAAAAGATTGTTGGATTTCAAAACCCTTAGGAATCATTGGATTCTCTGAGACATGATAAGACTGTTGCAGGACTTCAAAATCTGCAGGAATCATTGGCATTCCCAAAGACATAAAAAGACTGTTGCAGGACTTCAAAAACTTGTGGGGATCATTGGAATCTCTGATACGTGAAGCAATGGACAATAGATTGGTTTTGGACTATTTATTGGCTGCTGAAGAAGGCATATGTATGACTATTGTTTACATACCCTCCTTCTAGTACTTCTGGAAATCTTTTACAACACCATGTTGATTTATATTGTTTCTTATACTACTACTTGCATGTACAATTCATGTTTGTAACACCATATTGAGACTGCACTGACTGTGGGGAGAGTCATCACTAATAATCTATGTGTTATTGCTGTGTGCTTGTGTAATATCTCCCTTGCTGATGGGTTTGTGCATACCTGTTTCTAATAAGACTCTTTAGCCCAGAAACCCACTAGCAATCCCCATTTTCCTTTGGTGCTTTTCATCTCCCTTCCTTTGATGTCAGGGGGTGTGCGATCACCTTCTTTTTGGAGTTCT
The DNA here is from genome assembly GCF_902635505.1 of Sarcophilus harrisii. Lineage (NCBI taxonomy): Eukaryota > Metazoa > Chordata > Mammalia > Dasyuromorphia > Dasyuridae > Sarcophilus > Sarcophilus harrisii. The sequence continues at coordinate 554,252,546 of NC_045426.1, read as the reverse complement.
CACCTCCCTGAGAAGTCAGGGATGGTGTGACCACCTGTGATGTAAAACAAAAGAAATCTGCAGGAGATGTAAAGGGCTGAAAAACTGAATTGATAAACTGAGGCTGGACAACCAAGCAGTTAAGTCTAACTATGGATTGGACAATACTCCATTAGCATATGCTTGGAAAATGGCCCTTCCCACTATTCTGTGCTGGCTCAATCTTTTGGTGTATACAGAGTTGTGGGAAGGATTAGGGGCTGGAATAAAACAAACTAAAGTCATTTTGGCAGTAGAGGTGGAAAAGGAAGGTTGCAGAGATCCTGTGTCCACTTCAATTTACTTGTACCCCCAAAGACCAAGAATAAACAGCAAGGCATTTTGCTTGTCCCAACTCCTGCTGATTCTAAGGTATCCAGGGTGCTAACTCAGTCTTCACAAGTACCAAACTAAAACTGTATTATAAAACAGCAGTCATCAAAACTAGCTGGATCAGTGGAATAGGTTAGATGCACACATCACATTAATCAGTGACTATACTAATCTTTTTTTTTTTTTTTTGATAACTTCAAAGACTTCAGTTTCTGGAATAAGAACTGAGTATTTGAGAAAAATTACTGAACACTGGAAAATAGTATGGCAGAAAGTAGGCATAGATGACTATCTCATATTCTGCATACCAAGATAAGGTCAAATGGATGAATGATTTAGACCTAAAGGGTGATACTATACTATAAGAAAATTAGGAGAGCAAAGGATAGTTTATCTACCACATCATTGGAGATTGAAAGAATTTAAGATCAAATAAGAAATTAAGAATATTATTAAATACAAAATGGATAATTTTAGTTAAAGTAAATTAAGAACTTTTTTTTGCAAATAAAAACAATTCCATAAAGATTAAAAGGGAAGCAGAAAGCTGGAGACAAAATTTTATAGCCACTGTTTCTAATAAATGCTTCATTTCTAAAATATACAGAGAATTAAGTCAAATTTATAAAATAGCAATTTTTGGATGAAGGGATTAAAGCCATCTATAGTCACATAAAATTCTTGAAATCACTATTGATTAGAGAAATGTGAATAAAAACAGCTCTGAAGTATTACTTCACATCTATTGGCTAAGATAATAGGAAAAGATAGGATAAAGGTTGGTGGAGATTTGGGAAAACTGGGACACTAATGCATTGTTGGTGAAATTGTGAACTGATTCAAACATTCTGAAGAGCAATTTGGAAAGAGCTATAAAACTGTACATACTCTTGGATCCAAGAGTGTCATTATTGAGTCTGTATACCAAAAAGATCACAAAAAAGGGAAAAGAACTTCCATGGAGGGAAAAAAAAATATTTATGGTAGCTCTTTTTGTGGTGACAAAGAATTGGACAATGAACACTCATCATTTGGAGCATAGAATATTATTATTCTGTAAGAAATAATGAACAAGCTGATTTCTGAAAAGTCTCAAAAGACTTACATTGATGCTGAGGAAAGCTAATAGAACCACACAACATTGTACACAGCCACAGCAAGATTGTGTAAGGATAAATTATGACAGACTTAGCTCTTCTCAGCAATTTAATAATCTAATAAACTTTGGATGTAAAATACCATCCACATCCAGAGAGATCATAATGGACATTGAATGTGGATAAAATCATACTATTTTCCACCATGTTTCCCTTGTGTTTTTTCCCTTCTTGTGTTTTTTTCCCCTTTTTTGTCTGATTTTGCTCTCCCAACATGATACATATGGAAATACATATAAAATTTATATACATGTATAGCACCCCAAAAAAGAATAACCTGTGCTGACTATAAATGCAGATTGAATAGGAAGGAGGGCATGAGAAAGGAAAATTGAATCTTATTTTTCCTTTCCTATCCTCCTTTCCTAAATGAGCAATTGGAAAAAGCAAATTAAGTGAACAGATGAATAAAGGGGGGAAAAGTTTTTTCCTTACAAAATACTCTAGTGAAAGGTCACTGTTTGAGGGTCACAAAACTCTGTGGATGCACTCAACACCTATCACCATCCTTAGTCTTCAGACAGCTTCTCTGCTATAGGTTGCTCTTACTTGACTGTCTTTCTTTCCCATTTAGCGTTTTTGACTCTCAATCTTGTTCCTGAGTCTATGCAATCACACTATTATTTTACTTTTTAAAAGACCTAAATTCATCCTTTTGTCTTTTAGAAGACATGTGCCTCATAATGAACCAATCACCCTCATTTTTTCAAATAACATGATATATAATACAACACACTGTACCCAAATTTACCACATATTTTAAATTCTGGGGGATTTATGTTTAGCCATTTTTCAACAGTGTCAAACTCTTCCTGGACTGTTTTGGAATTTTCTCAATCAAAATATTGGAATGGTTTGGCATTTTATTCTTCAGCTTATTTGGCAGATGAAAATAATAAGACAAGCAGGGCTAATCAACATGCCTGGGGTCACTCAATTAGTAAATGTTTGAGGTTACATTTGTACTCAAGAAGAAGTGCCTTACTTCAGTCCCAGAGCTTTATCCACTGTACCACCTTGTTGCTCATATGTAATAGAGATTATATAACATATCTAATCTTTCTTAGCCTAACCTGGAACAATTAAAGATATCACCTCATAACTTTAGCTCAGAAAAAAATTGGCCCATGCTCATGTTATATGAGTCCTTTTCTTAAATATATGTTAATTATATATATGTGTGTATATATATGAAACAAATAAATTAAAAAGGGAAGCGACAGATTAGAAATGAAGGTCTGTAGTCACCAGTTTTTCTCCCATACACTTAGCCAGGCAGTGATAAAGCCAAGAGTAGAGCAGAAAGTGAAACAAATTCAACCTTCTTTTAACTGCATCTCAGGGATACAATGTAGTCATAAGGTAAAGTTTCAGTTGCTCAATACTTATGATCCAGTCCTATTCACAACATTAAATGCTGATAGATGCTTCTGCTATTGATGTAGGTAATTATTTCTATGTCCCTTGTAAATGATTCAAAGTTTCTTAGACCCTGGAAATTTCCACTTTCAGTTTCCAAGTCTTAGAAAATCTAGGTTAATTCAAAACTGGGTTTTGTGCCAGTATCTACAGGAAGACTTCCCTAACATTTCTAACTAATAGCTACTTCATGAAATGAAGTTGTATGTATTGATGTTTTAATAAATGGTATCATTCCAGTAAAAATTGTTCTGGGTGAGCAGTAATTGAGGTGCATCTGATGGTTCAGTACTAAAATGATTTGAGACATTAATATACCATCCAACAATTTTTTAAAATGATAATATCTGGATACTCATCAGTTGGAGAATGGCTGAATAAATTATGGTATGAATGTTATGGAATATTATTGTTCTATAAGAAACATTCAGCAGGATGTTTTCAGAGAGGCCTAGAGAAACTTACATGAACTGATGCTAAATGAAATGAGCAGAACCAGGAGATCATTATACACAGCAACAACAAGATGATAAGATGATCAATTCTCATAGAGGTGACTCTTTTCAACAATGAGATGATTCAGGCCAGTTTCAATGAACTTGTGATGAAGAGAGCTATCTACACCCAGAGAGAGGACTGAGGAAACTGAGTATGGATCATAATATAGCACTTTGACTTTTGTTGTTGTTTGCTTGTATTTTATTTTCTTTCTAATTTTTTTTCCTTTTTAATTTGATTTTTCTTTTGCAGCAAGAAAGTTGTATAAATGTATGCATACATTGGATTTAACATATATTTTGTTATGTTTAACATATATTGGATTACTTGTCATCTAAGGGATGGGATGGGAGGAAGTGGAGGGGATTGGAACACAAGGTTTTTCAGGAGTCAATATTGAAAAATTGTCCATGCAAATGTTTTTAATATAAAAAGCTTTAAAAATCATATTGTATATATCACAGACAAAATATTCATTGGTGATTCACCCTTGATTCAGTTGTCCACAAGTCTTTTGAGTCCTCATTTACCTTTATACTATCCCTGGGCAGAAACTTATGTTAATCCTAAAGAACTATTGATATCTGATATACTAGGTTTTTGCACTTAATCATTCAGAAATCTCCATTAATAATTTAATCTTTAGGCCCATTGATAAGTTAACTTTAAATGCCATGTTAAAAACTTAGTAAATGTTGCTTGTATATTAAAAAGGTAAATTCCAGAAGTGTGATAGTGCGTCAGGAAGATATCCTCCCAAAAAAAACAAAACAAAACTACCCCCATCAGATGCACTTCAACTTTGTCTTCATTTAGTTTTAGTTCTTGGATATCACATCACTGAATACTGCCCACTGAATCAAGAAAACATCAAGAAAAACCTGAACCTTCACACCAGAATTGTGTAGAACCTAACCTGTCTATTTCTTAACTTCAAACCTGAGATAAAAAAAGTAAACTGTAAGAATGAGAAAATTTTTGAAAAATATCACTATAAGAGCAATTTGGAACCATGCTTAAAAAGTTATCGAACTGTGCATACCCTTTGACCCAGCAGTGTTTCTACTGGGCTTATCCCAAAGAGAACTTGAAAGATGGAAAGGGAATGCTTGGGCAAAAATGTTTGTGTCAGACCTTTTTGTAGTAGCAGAAACTGCAATGAATGCCCATCAACTGGAGAATGGCTGAATAAATTATGGCATAGGAATATTATGGAATATTATTGTTCTGTAAGAAAGAACTAGCACAATGATTTCAGAGAGACTTGGAGAGACTTATATGAACTGATGCTAAGTGAAATGGGCAGAATCAAGAGATCATTATACATGGCAAGAATAAGATTATACTATGATCATTTCTGATGGACATGGTTTTCTTCAACAGTGAGATGATTCAAACCAATTCCAATTGTACAATGAAGAGAGCCATCTACACCCAAAGAGAGGATCTTGGGAACTGAACGTGATTCACAACATAGTATTTTCACTCTTTTTGTTATTGCTTGCTTGCATTTTATCCTATTTCTTTTTCTTTTTTTACTGGTTTGATTTAATTTTTCTTGTGCAGCATAAAATTGTATAAATCTGTATGCATGTGTTGCATTTAATATATGTTTTTACCATGTTTAACATATATTGGACTACTTGCCAGCTAGGGGAAGGCAGGGGGAAAGGAGGGAAAATTGGAACACAAGGTTTTGCAAGGGCTAATGTTAAAAAATTGTCCATGCATATGTTTTGAAAAATAAAAAGCTTTACTAAAAATAAAAGAAAACTAAAGCATATAGCAGTTAGTCAATCTGATAGGGGCAAAATAATTATCAACCACCTCTTGAAAGAATTGAACCAAGGTATTGTTGACTAATAAGTCAAAGTAGCACAGTAGATAATATGGTGTACCAGGAGTCAGGAAAATGTGAGTCCAAATCCTGCCTCAGATGTTAAATAACTATATGACATGAAGTTTTTTTTTTTTTTTTTTTTTTTTTTTTTTTTTTTTTTTTTTTTAATAGAATGGGGATGATAGTAGCACCTATATGCCAGGATTTTATTTATAAGACACTTTGCTATCCTAAAAGTTTTTTTTTTTTTTTTTTTGTAAATTTTAGATGATGATGATAATGGTAGTGGTGGTGGTGATGGTGGTGGTGGTGGAAATGGTGATGGTGATGATAACAATAAATATAGTACATCACCATAAAGACCTGTTGAATGACAAGAATGTCAAAGATATAAATCTAAATCAAGACAATGCCTGCAAAACATTTACAAGCAGCCTGAAAGAAAAACACATTGCAGATGCAAATTCAACTAGAATTCCTAGAAGAGACAAATCAAGACTTTTTAATGGTTTAAAAAGCATGTATGTATCTATATATGCATGCATATAAAATGTGTGTGTGTGTGTATGTGTGTAAATGCCAGAGGAAAACTTTTTAAAGAATTGAAAGTTAGTAAAAAAAAATAATTAGAAAGGAAAACAACAACTTGGAATAAGAACCATTTCCAAGATAAAAATAAAAATACATTTCTTGAAAATTAGAATAGACCAAATAGAAGCTTAAATAGGTCCCTGAGAAAACATGAACTATCAACATAAGTTCAAAAGATTGAAAAAAAAGAAGAAAAATGTAAGATATTTCAAAAGTAAAGCAAATAATCTTGAAAACATTGAGAAGAAAACATTTAAGGATTATTGAGTGACCTACATAAAAGTTATCTCCAAAAATGTGACTTGATATCATATTTAATAAATTGTAAGAGAAAACTGCTAAGATCTCATAAAACAAGTAAAAATAGAAAGAATCAACTGGACATCTCCTGAAAGAAACACTCAAAGAAAAGAAATTACAAAAATAAGGACCAAAAAAGACAATATACAGAGTTTTTAATCAAAACAAAAAAAATTGCTTCAACTTATTAGAAAGAAAAAAAAAATGAGTCATCACAGTCAGAATCACATAAGATTTAGTAGTTGCTGTTGTAAAGCATAGATAATTTGGAATATGATAGTCCAGAAGAAAAAGGAGATCACTTTCCATCAAAAATAAAAACTGAATATCATTCTACAAGGGAAAAATGGATTATAAAGGTGACAGAAGTCGTTTAAGTCTTCCTGATGGGGAAAAAAAAAACAAAAAAAAAACAGTTTTGTAGAAACTCTGAAGTTTAACCACAAATTTAAGAAAAACATTTACAAATAAAAATTAATAAGCAATCATAAGGGAATAAATGAGGATAAACAGTTTATGTTCTAATATGGAGGAATGATACATGTTTCTCCTCTGAAGCCTATTATTGTCATGGATATTAGAGGGAGGTCTAATTAGAAGGACTGTTTTTGTTGTTGTTGTTGTTGTTTTGTTTTGTTTTGTTTTGTCTTGATCTTAAAAGAAGAAGGAAAGGGAGAGATACAATAAAGTTTCAGGTTATACAAAAATGAAGAAGGAGTAGAGCAAGTGCTTGACACCAGAAACCTAATCTTATCTTAACAGGTCAAAAGATTGAAGAAAACAAACACAATTGAGTTCATACATACATTTCAGTCAATATAGAAATAGAAGGGAAAGGATAGAAGGGAGTAGGAAAATTAAAGGGAAGAGTAGTTTGAAATAGAGGTTAATCTTAAGCAAAATGACATGCAAAAATATTTATAGCTCTTTTTCTGAAACCATGGGAATCTGAATAGAGGGAGAGTTCCTCTATAGGAATTATGAGACATAAACATCATGAAATACTGTTGTGCTATAAGAAATAACTAAGGGAATATTTTTGGAGAAACTTAAGAAGACTTGTTTGAAGTGAAGTGAGTAGAACCAGAATAATTAATGTAATAACTTAAGATTGAATGACTTAACAATATTGAATATTGTTATTGAACTACTTAAGAATTCTGATCACTATATAAAGAAACCATAAATCCAGAAGACTAATGATGAACAATGATGATACTCATCTCCTGACAGAGAGGTAATTTTTTTTTTTTTTGGTACTGGACAAAGTAGAAATTTGCTCTGTGTGTGTGTGTGTGTGTGTGTGTTGGTTGTATGTATGTATATATATGTATATATGTACATAAAAAGAGTTTTATTATTTTTTCTTTCTAATTAGGTAGGACAGATGGGGGAGTAATAAGGCAGATTTTTTTGCTGATTGAAAAAGATAAAATTCACCTTAAACAACTAAAAAAAGGAAGTATTTAGAAAACAGAGGTTTTTTGTTGTTGTTGTTGTTGTTTTTAATATCCTAAATGAAAAGTGAAATTCAAATAACAATAAATTATTGTTGTATTGGTTGGATTAAGTGATTTGTTTAATGCCACACAAAATGTCTGAAAAAATAGTGGGATCATCAATAGAATATGGTCATTCCAGTGCTCAACTTGCCAAGAACAAATTACAACCACACTCTTAGAAGAGTTGTCTAATAATATAATATACTAATAGGGAGGCTTTGGGAGTGTCAGGGATACATAATATGGCATCAGAGGAGAATGGCATAGATAGGTCATATTTCTATAACAATCAGTCAACAAGCATTTATTAAGTTGCTTCTAGGAGCTAGGCCATAGAGAAATGAGGACAGCCTATAACAATTCCTACTCTTAAGGAAATTGAAGGATTAGTTGCAAATGATCACAACATAATGAAGTAATTAATGTATTATTTCTATCATAAAACAAAAGAAAATGAAGTCTGTAAAAGTTAAAATATATGTTTGTGATCCTGTAGTTTACAAATATATCAACTGATATCTGAACTGAGGACCCCTATCTAACAGCAAACATTATATGATGCTCAGCTATATGGCTTTTTTTTCTCCCCACAGTAAAAACTTAGCTGATAGGGTTTCAGAAATGATCAGCTAGGTGGAAATTGATCTCATAAACAAATTTCTAATTAGTTATGAAGGATTGATAATGGCTTAAATTATTGGGGAAAGATATTTGAATGGAAAATGCTTTTGGGAAAGATTATTATAAATTAAAGTAACAAATATTTATTATTGGAAGCTCAAGACTAAAGCAATTCCTACCACATTTCCAGATTGAGCTAATTACTCTGGATCATAAATGTTTCTTTAAGTTTTTGAAATCTGAAAGAAAGAATTCTACAAAAAGAACCTTTTGGTTATTTAGATAACTATGTATTTTGCCTATGTATAAGAATGATTCTGTGTATTCATCTTTCATATACTATGCAAAGATGTATTTCAGCATTATAAGGATAAAAATGAACCATATTGTTCTCATATTTTTCTAAGCTTTACCTTTTCTCCTACCATAAGTTATGAATGATAGAGCCAATTTGGCCCTTAGCAAACAGAACCACTACTAACTATTATGCCAAGTATTAAAAATAATCTTTCAAAAGCACTTTGCTATTGGCATTTTCCATGGTAATACTACAGAGTTTTATATATTAAATAATAGCAAAGTTTCAGATAAAATGTTTCTTTAAGTGTTCATTAGAAAAACGATATTTTTGCTAAAAATCCATTGGTCATTTAGAACAAAATTCTTGACCAATAAGTCATTATAAACTTTTATCTGCTTACTATTGACTAAAAATATCACTAATATCCCAAACCATTTTGTTTTCATTTTTACCAATTCAATTTCTAATAATAGTTGTTTTTTTGTCAGACACATACATCAACTCCTTTAACCTTTACATCACATCAGCCTATATTGTATTAACCATCTCCAGCTATTTCATTTATCTATATCTATATCTCTTGCCACATCATCTGTTGGTTAAATGCAACCTAATTTCTCAATGATATTTCTGTCATGTTACTCTTAATTAGTTTTTGAAATATACAAGAGAAAATACCACACTGATACATATCTTTTTTTCTTTATTTCCTTTTATAATTAATAAATGCTACAACAATAAAAAATAAATCTTTAATTAAGTCACTTATACAAATCTCTATGAACATTCTGGACAAAAGTTTTACAATTTTTCAGTCAATGTAATGATGAATCTGGATTACTGAACTTAGCCCAAGGGCTCCTCAAATGTCAAACCTATAATCATTCTTAAAGACTTTCCATTTTGGTAGATATGATGGAGTTTATGCTCCGTTACAAAATCTTCCAGATCTAAGTGTCACTTCTTTTATATAATGAAATCTTCAGAATAGTATTTTAATACAATAATTATATTGCATTTCTACTTAAATTAAACCCATTTTTTAGTCTCAAAATAGTATATGATAATATATTTTAAGTTATCATAGATGCCATTTTGTCCATTTTGCACATTGGTTAGCTGATTTAGGAACAAGACAAATAACTTACCCTATATGAAATAACTATATAATATACAGAAATTTGAAATTCTATGATAAAATAATTAAATAAAATCTGAAGTAACCTAATGTCTTAACATTAATTATTAATTATATATAATATATACATATTTATAATTAATAATTAGTCAATCATTAATTAGTTATCATTAATCGATTTAATAATTAGTGAGTGTAATGTTCTCTTCTATAAGATATATTCATTCTCTAGGAGCAGATTTCTTGGGGAGCTTCAGGAAGCAGCCTTAGTTTCAGTTCAGATCAATAATCACCTCAAATGCAGCCAGGAGTTAAATCCAGGCCTTTATTGTCTCTTCCAAAATAGCCCAGTTAGTTTTCTTAGAGATCTATTTCTTTCCTTGGTTCCAAGAGCTCCTGTTGCTAGTCTTTTTGCCTCTGCCAGCTTCAGCATCCAGTTCTCTCTGAATCCTTTGTTCTACCCTACTGAATTCTGGCTTCTCAATCTATTCATGTTCCCAGTGGGCTTGTCGCTTTATATGCTCCTTTAGAGGTGTGAACTCAAAGGTTGACTCCTCCTCCAAGAGTGGAATTGTGGGAGCTGTGACTTGTGAATCTCCTCCACTGAACTTGGGAATCTCCTGGACTTGTGAATCTCTGGAATGCCTATCAATTCCAGTGACAGCACCTTGTAAGAATCATAACAAGGTGAGTATTAATGTATCTTCGTAATGAGGAATCAGAATGCCAACAGATCTATGTTTGGTCCTATATTAGTCAACATTTTTTCCAGTTACTTGGATCAAAGAAGAAACAATTACCTTTGCTCTTAAAGTTGGTATGAATAGTATATTATATGACATAATCAGAATGCAGGGGAATCTATTTAGACTAAAATAATAGCCCAAATATTCTATTCAGGAATTTCATCAAAACAACTCACTTTTCTTTTCATCATTTAGATTCTGTGGCATTATATATATACATATTTATATGCATATATATATAATGAGGTGTTTCTATTTTCTATGATGCCATTGAGAATAGCATAATTTGTATTAACTTATTGCTCTTGAGAATATTTTCTTATTTGCTTATCTGAAATAACAATTACTACTCTTTCCATTTTAGGATTCAGATGATTCATAATAAATTTAGGCCAACTCTTCATTTTTCATTTGTGTCTAATGTTCTAAGTTTATGTTGAATGCAATATATTGTTGGAGTCTGTTTTTCATTTCATTTTGGAGTTACATTGTTTTATGGTCAAATTTGGCCCATTAACATTTGAAATTATAATTGTTAAATTTAGTCTTATATTCATTAAATATTGACATATTATTGCTTTAGAAAATCAGCATTTATTCATAGTTTCCTTTGTTCTGAAGCTAATGAAAATGATCTTTGGGTACAGAGATCAGCATAACAAAAATGAGCTGTGAGAAAGTATATAGTGATTAATTTTGAATTAATAGCAAATATAAATAGGACAATATTGAGAGAACACAAATCTTGATATGAACAAAAAGCTATGATGAATATATATATAGGTGTATATATATATACATATATATATATATATATATATATATATATATATATATTTGTAACAGAAATAATTAAGAGATCTGATGGTTAAACAATCTATGAATGATTGTGGTTAATGAGAGAAGTATTTGGAAAGTGGTAACCTATCCCAATTTTTGGAAAATGGGACAGAAATAATGTAAATATTCTGGATCAGTGAAATGGAATTTCTTCCTGCCAAAATTCTAGGGTATATTTTTAAAGAAATTGTTGGTGAACACCTAGGGAAAAAAGATGTAATATAGATTCATTAAGAGTAGGTATATTAATCCATTTTCAGGAGTTGGGGAGGGGAAGGCAGATTTCTAAGAATGGTATGCCAAAGGATTGCTGTACATATAATTTGCCTTTATTTTAGTAACACATAATATTGTTGTGAAAAAAAATGGGCAAATTTGGGCAACATAGTCACGTGCTTGCTTGGATTTAAATTTGATTGAATGGCCACACTAAATAGTTGGATATTAGATATTAAATAGGAAGAAAGGTCCAAGGGATCTATGCATGGCCCTGTTCAGGTTAATATTTTCAGCAATGTTTTGGATAAAGACATAGATGTCATTTTTATTAAATTTATAGATATCATAAAGCTGGTGGAGGGAAAGAGATAATAATCATATTGGCAGCAAATCAAGTTTTAAGAGGACCTTGAGACACTTGAACTTTGATCTAATAAAATTAAGTGTGTTTCATTTTGTCTAGAATTGTGAACTTGTGATTACATGGAAGATGGAACTTAACAAAGATAAATTAAATTTTATACTTGGATTCAAAAACACTATTTTGTGTCTACTATTGGGGAGTAGAATTAGACTACATTTAATCTGAAAAAGATCTGAGGCTTTCAGCAGACTGAAAGCTCACCATGAATTAATTGTGGTGTAGAAGTTGAGAAATATAATGCATTTTTAGGATGCAATTATATATGCAATGTAGAATCAGAAAATTAAGAATTATCTGATATATTTACTCTACTATGGTCAGCCCTCATAACTAGAAATCAGGAAGGAGATAGAAAAGTTTAAGAATGTGTAGAGAATGATGATCAAGATGGTAAAAATCTTAAGATCATGTTAAAAGGTTTGGCTGAAGGAACTGGGAATACTTAGAATGGAGAAGACATAATTTAAGAGGAATGTGACAGTTGTTTTAAACATATGAATTTCTCTCATGATAAAAAACAGCTATGTTTGTCCATAGAGAAGAAATCTGATCAAAGGGAAGTCTCTAGAACTAAGACAGTTAAAATTGTTAATTTCTGGGGACAGAGGGTGTAAGACTCAGAACAATTTCCTAAAAAATTACAGTTATCAAAAAACCAAATGGCCACTTCAAGAGATAATGGATTCCTTACTATTATTATTTTTCAGGTAAAAAAAATTAGATATCATTAGATGGACTTTAAACTCCCTTTCAAATTTGCAATCTTGTGGTAATTCTTTTTTGTCTAGGAAAATAAGTCAAGTCTGGATTTGTTGCTTTTGAAAACCATAGGTTTTTTAATCTACCTGGTAACTTAACTTCTAATCATTGATAACCATTTGCTCTTAGAAATCTGGTAATGACTTCTGGCCTGTATAATTTATTTGCCCAGAATGGCAAGATACTGACAGTTTTCTCACTTTCATCTCATCTCTTTTAATTATGTAATAAGGTCAATAGGCCATAAAAGCTCCTTTACTTTACCTCTAGCTGACCCTATTTAATGATGTTTATCAAATTTGTAAATGACACAAAGCTGGGAGATATAGTTGACGTGATGGATGGCAGAATTAAGATTTAAAATTGTGGGGTTAGAAGATTTAACAACATAAGACAATAGATATAAATGTAAAGTCCTACATTTAAGGCTAAAAATCAATTGTGTGTTGGCAAATGAAAGGATAAAAATCTGCTTTGACAATTTATGTGAAAAAAACTAAAGAATTCAATATAAGTTAACATGAAACCAAAAAAATAAGGCCATATTAGTATGAAGTGATAGAAATACAATTTATATGTATAGAATAGTCACACAAAATTCTGTTGAAGTGAGAGCACTAAGAAATATTAAGTTTAATAGAAGCATTAACAAACCAAATTGGCCCAATACAATAGTCAGTGATTTATAAATGTTTGTCAAGTCAATGAATGAGTCAGCAAATGACAAAAAGATAACAAGAATGATATGGGATATGGCAGCTATGCCTTATGAGGAATAGTCAGAGAAATCTTAGAGACCTACTCTATTTAAGAAAAGACTTAATAGCTGTCCTCAAATATTTAAAGGGTCATCTTCATGTCCTCTCTTTTACCAACAGAAGTGACAGGGAATAAGTTATAATCAGTTGTTATCAAACAATGAGATAGCTTGCCTTACTGTGTAATAAATGTTCAACTATTAACATCTTTCCAATGTATATGTAATGAACATTAGTCAGTTATCGAGGTATGTGGCATATGTGATTCTTGTTTTGGACAGTATGTTGTGTGGAGGAAAAGTTAGGATGTGGGAAAGCCAATAAACTGTGGGGCTGCAGAATAAGCTTTTGAATAAATTAATTTGATTGCTAGTGGTCAGCGAGTGCATTGGTGGCAACGGAATTGAGAATTAACTATCTTGAGGTTGAATGACCAAAGGAGAAGTGTTAGTACTAAAGAATTCATGCATAGACAGAAATACAAGCTGTATAGGAAATGAGTTTCATTTAATCAGACAAAGCAGAGTTTCATACCAGGAGTTCAAGACAGAAGAAGAAAGGTATAAGAACAAGGCATTAGCATGAATAATTGCAATATTTGGAGTTTGAAGAGAAATGGAGGAAAAGAAATAATATTAGAAGTAATATGATAATAAGCCCCTATTTTATTCAGTTGCAAAAAGTCTTTTATAGCCAATCTTGCCCATTGAAGGAAAAGTATATCACTACTCCAAAGAATTAGGTGTTTCTGTGGTTCTTAAGGGAGGATTTTGTTTTTCATTTCAGCATCAGAGGTCAAGTGGACATGTCTTTCTGAAAAGAGATTGGTAAACTACAGACTATAACCAGTTATGATTAACTGTTTTTATAGGATCCTAGGATCAAATAGTGGTTTTTATATTTAAAAAAAAAGTTTTATTATATTTTTAAAAGTAAAAACCTATCCTATGATACAAGGTAACAGAAGAGATTGGCCCAGAGTTGTAGTTTGCTGATCCCTGTATCTAGAAAAATGATGCCAAGTTTCCAAAAGTATGGTTCAGATTCAGTTCAATTCACTGAATATTCATTAAGTATTATGTCAGGCACTGTACTACATACTGGGATACAAAAACAGGAAAAAGTCTTTGCCCTCAAAGAGCATACTGCCTAATGGGAGAGAAAACATTTAAACAAATATATACAATCAAAAACTTAATTAAGAACCAAATGAAACATTCAAAAGAATTTAATTTTTATATGTTATTATAATACTATCTCTTACCAGTAAGTAAACAGCATTCCAATTTGTCTATTTTGTAGTTTTTACCTTGGGATGCGTTAAGGCTTATGTGCTTGCTTTTTATGTTAAAACACCTTTTATTAATATTGTTAAATTAGTATTATATTAAATAAATGTATATATGTTATATCCATCAATCCAATCCTCCATTTACATCTCTATCTCTATGTAAGCATGAATAGTCAATAGATTCCTGATCAAAAAGGGAGAAAGTATAAAAACATATTTCCAGATTACAATATTTTGAAGAAAAACACAGACACCTTTCCCTCAAAAAAGAAAACCCAAAGAAAAATAAAGTTCTAAAAAAATGTATACTTTGATCTCTGGTCAGATTTCACCAGTTTTTTCTCTAGATTTGGATAGCATTTTTCATTATAAGTCCTTCAGAAATGCCTTGTATAATTGTATTGCTGAGAATAACTGAGTGATTCACAATTTATCATTATACAATATTGCTGTTACTATGTATAATGTTCTAGTTCTATTCACTTTATTTTGCATCAATTTATGCATCATTATTTCCAGATTTTTCTGAAAGCATATTGTTTGTTCCATATTATGGAGCAATAGTATTCCATCACATTTATTTAGTACAACTTGTCTAATCATTTTCCCATTGATAGATTTCCCTTCCATTTTTAACTCCTTGCCACTATGAAAAAAACTGTTACAAATATTTCTGTACATACAGAACTGCTTCCTTTTTATTTCTCATCTTTTTGGGATACAGAACTAGTTGTGCTACTGCTGGGTCAAAAAGGTAAAGGAGGTTGCTCTATTAATTGCTCTATTAATGAGAAAGTTCTTAGGAATTACAAGAATCATCTTCCCATGTAGAAATGTAAACAGTTTAAACTAAATGAATATCTTATAATTTTTCTTTTCTATTGACCTTTTTATGTTGATTTTATTTTATATTTGAAAGTCAAATTATCGATTTAGTTCTGGTCTTTTCATCAGTCATGCTTTCAGGTCCTCTATTTCATTGAATATCCAAAATTTCTCCTTGTCAACTGATTATACTCAGTTTTTCTTGGTGGGTAATTCTTGGATGCAGTCCAATCTCCATTGCTTTCTAGAATACCATATCCTAGCCCCTCAGATTTTTTTTTTTACTGTAAAATCTTTCAAATTTTGTATTATCCTGATTGTAACTCCCCAATATTTGAATTTTTTTCTTTCTGGTTAATTGCAATATTTTTTTCCTTGACCTGGAAGTTCTGTAATTTGGCTATGATATTCCTAGGAAATTTCATTTTTTTGATTCAGGAGGTGATCAGTGAAGTTTTTAATTTATATTTTCCCCTCTGGTTCTAAGATATCAGTGCAGTTTTTTAAAAATAATTTCTTAAAAGATGATATCTAAGTTCTTTATTTGATCATGGCTTTCAGATTGTTTCATAATTCTCAGATTATCTCTCTTGGATCTATTTTCTAAATGAATTGTTTTTTAAAAGATATTTCATATTTGTTGTTTTTATTCTTTTCATTTTATTTTTCCTTGATGTCTCACGGAGTTCTCAACTTTTATTGGCCCAATTTTAATGTTTAAAGATTCATTTCCTTCAGTGAGCTTTTGTAACTCCTTTTCCTGTTTTTAAAGTATTTTCTCCTCACTGAACTTTTGTTTCTCTTTTGCCATTTGGTCTATTCAGTTTTTTAAAAGATATACTTTTCCATATTTTGTTGTGCCTCCTTTACCAAGCTGTTAACTCTTTTTATTATTTTCTTTCATTACTGTCATTTATTATTCCAATTTTCCTCTCTCTCTTTTATATGATTTTTTCAATCCCTTTTTGCTCCTCCATGAATTTTTTGGGGGTCTGAGACCTATTCATATTTTTATTTGAGGCTTTGGATGTAGAGATTTTGATTTTATTCTCTTCTTGTGAGTTTGTGTTTTGATCTTCCCTGTCATTACAGTAACTTTATTTAGTTAAGTTTTTTTTTGTCATTATTTCCTCATTTTTCACTGGTTTCCTAAATATGTCTTTGTTTTTTTCTTGATTGAAGACATGTTGGCTTTTTATTTTTTTATTTTTTTAACTTATGTAATGTACATTATGTTAATTCATTTTTTACAGAGTTCCTTTTGAATCACGTTGGGAGAAAAAAACCAGAACAAAAGGGAAAACTACAAGAAAGAAAAATAAAACAAAACAGAAGAACAAAAGATAGAAACAGTATATTTTTATCTGCATTCAAACCCCATAGTTCTTTCTCTGTATGTGAATTGGATTTTCCATCTAAAGTTTACTGGAATTGTCTTAAATTACTTAATTGGTGAAAAGAACCAGTTTATTATTGTTGATCATCACATGATCTTGCTGTTGCTGTATACAGTGCTTTTCTGGTTCTGCTCACTTCATTCAGCATCATTAACGGAAGTGTAAATCTTTCCAGGCTTTTCTGAAATCATGCTTTTTGTCATTTTTTTTATAGAACCATAATATTCCATTGCTTTCAAGTGACATAACTTATTCAATCATCCTTCAATTCATGGATACACCCTCATTTTTCAGTTCTTTGCCACCACAAATAGAGCTCCTTCTTAAGTTCATAATTTTTAATTCCTTCTATGTAAAAGTGAAATGAATCTGAGAATTAGTAGTTTAATTATAATTATTTCCTTTTTATAACTGGACAAACTCAGGCTTGAAGAGATTTAGTAGGATCTGAACTGGGATTCAGGTTTTTTATAGGATTCTAGGTTAGCACATTAAATGACTCATTTTCTTCATTTGTAGAATGAGCTACAAATCTAGATTTTCTCTAAGATTCTGCCAGCTCAAAATTCTAAGACCCTCTTATAGAACTTCTTCCTGTGTCCCATTTATATACCAAATGGGTAACAGGAGAAAGGAACTTGGCAATAACTGTTACCCAAATATGGTTGGACTCAAGTATATTTATCTTTAAAATGTTATGCAAACAGAAATTCTATTAAAATGAGCTAATATATTTTAATAGAGAAAAGTAAATGAACAAAAATGGGTTTTGCCATGCCATATAAACACTGCCCACCATTAGCATTTATAGTATTTGCTTCAATATTTCCAGAATAGATAATTTTATTTGATGCCAATGATCTCTCACAGAATGGAAAGCACATCGTGTGGTATGCCAGTAACATTAAACAGCTAGCTCTCTGGAGAGGGGCAAACTGTTCAAAAGACATACTTTCAAATTTGATCTGCTTTATTAAAATTGTTTCAATAATTTCTTCATTAGGCAACCAATGAAATAAGAAACCAAGCCCTGTTTTGTAGTACTTGTCAATTGTTGAAGTCTAAAGTTAACACTGAAAATTTAACTATCAGCTCTTGAGAGTCAGATTGTGAGGATTCCACCAACTACCCTCCACATATGTTATTCATATTCATGAATTTCTGTAGCTATAAAACTTAAAGCACATGTTGTTCAGTTCTCTGTTTATGAATCTTTGTCAATTTAGGCTAGTTCATAGTCAGTTGACCTATCACTGCAAACTTTTGCAATTTTAATATGCTTAATGTTATAGGAGTATATGTTGAGATCCAGAAGGCACCTTAGATAACATAAAATTGAATCCTTAAATTTATGGATGAGGAAATTGAATCCTGGAAAAGTTAAGTGATTTGCTCAAAGTT
The DNA here is from genome assembly GCF_902635505.1 of Sarcophilus harrisii. NCBI lineage: Eukaryota > Metazoa > Chordata > Mammalia > Dasyuromorphia > Dasyuridae > Sarcophilus > Sarcophilus harrisii. The sequence continues at coordinate 554,234,168 of NC_045426.1, read as the reverse complement.
ATTGCTAGGGCTTTGAATTATAAATTTTTAGCTGGATGGATTTAGACAATCTAATCAAAGCTTCTTTTCCCCCATTTCACAAATACTAAATCATGTTAAATGAACTACCCAAGCTCACAAGGATTGATATTTGGACTCAGGACTTTATGTTTGTTTGCTTGCTTTTCTATTACATCAGATTTGGTTCTCACATGCATAAATTATAAAATACCAGAATCACCTTCATGGCATAATGAGAAATAATAGCACTGTCTGAGTGCTAGGCTGGAACTTTTGGAAAGCTAGGAGAAGGAATACAGGAATTGTAGCTTATTAGATCGGCCCTTTCTTTGAGATTTTTTTTGGAAGACATGGATAATTCAGGTCAATAGGGAAGGCAAAAAGGTCATGATATTCATTGAATGAAGCAATATCCATAATGATAAGATCATAATTCCATCTTAAAAATCCCAATAATAGACTACCTACCTGCCTTTAAATATTGACTAGAAATGATTTTCCTTCAAACTTCTTACTCTAGAATTTTAAGAATATGTTATTTTTCTACTATTTTTCTTCTCTGGTTAGATTTCTTAGTATGTAGGAACAGAATATATAGCTTTTATCTTCATAGTTCTACTTTAGAATTGTATATTCAGCTTTTCCTCCTATCCTACATGAGTGTGAATAGCTGTCATTTATGCAAGATTAGTTATAATTTTAAAAGGGATTTTAGCAGGACTCCTGTCCTGTGGATTGTAGAATTTATTCTCTATAAATTTTTTTGAAACTTCTGTCTAGAGCAAAGGTTCTCAACTTAGGATCCAAAGATCTCAATTGGAGAGATTTCAGGGAATCCATAAACTTAATGGGTTGAAAATCATTATTTTTTTTTTCTAATCTATAACTGCAATTTAAATTTATTTCTGCTATTTAAAAACATGATAATGAGAAAAGTTCCATAGACTTCACCAGAGTGCCAGAGAGACTCATGCTACCAAAAGAATAAAAAATCTCTAGTTGAACAAAAAAGTAGAATTTTATTATACTTATTTTAGTTAAAGGAATTTCAAATATTCTTGTAATGCTGGCTCTTCTGAATTTTTTTCTGGATTCTTTTGCTGGTGCAACCACCTGCTTTAGATCTCTCTTCATTTCAATTTATCCTCTATTCATCCACCCAGAGTAATTTTCCAAATGTAAAATCTAATCATCTCAACCCCCAACTCAATAATTCAGGTTTCATAATCAAATAGATAATGCTTTATTTAGCATTCACAGCTCATAAAATTTTAACACTCTCCTACATTTATAATCTTGTACCTTACTGCACAAAGTGTAGTTGATACAGTGATTCTGGTTTCTATGCTTTTCTCAGTTCAAGGTACTGCTTCCCTTATCTAGAATAATCTTCTTCCTATACATAGCCTATTGGCTTCATCCCAATTGAAATCCTATCTTTTAAAAAAGCCTTTACCAATTTCTCTTAATTTTTATTTCTTCCCTTTTTTCAATATTTTCTCTTTATTCTATATATAGCTTATTTTGAATATATGGGTTTGTGTGTTTTCTCCTTGATAAGATTATAAGCAATTAGGAGCAAAGACTGTTTTTTGCCTTTTTTTTTTTTTCTTTACTATCCCCAGTTTTTAGCACAGTGCTTGGCACTTAGTAAATATTTAGTAAGTGTTTACTGATTGAGTGGTTTATTCTTGAGTTATAACCAACATTCTTAGCTTAGCATGTTAGACTCCTTTAGTGTGTGTGTGTATATGTGTATAATGTGTGTGTGTACATGTGCATGCACATATTCATGAACATGTGTATTTGGTAAAATATCTATAAATACTAGGGTTTTTTAATTAAAAGTGAGTGTAATTGCACCCACCCTCACTACTTATATCACCCAGACAACTAATCTGTAATTCTGTAATTGACAAATAAGGATGGAAGTCCATAGAAAGTATGATTTATATACTTTTCATATTTTATTCAATATACATTTTTGCTTATGAGCTTTATCTCTTTGAAGATTGAAAACTCAACAAAGTCAGGGACCTAAACTTTATATTTTTCAATGTACCAAACAAATTGTTCAGGAAATAGAAATCACTTAAAATGTTTGATGAGTATTTTAAAGTCCTTATATATGAAAGCAGGTAGAGGTTGTGATTTGAGCTAAGGATGATACACACAGAATCTTCCCTAGATGGGTTAGGAAAAGGCATCCATGTTGAGGGGTTTTTATTTGCTTGTTTTTATTTTTATAGGCTTCTATATCTGTCTGTTAATTCAGCCTTAGTAATGGATTAGTCCCCTCTACAGAAATCAGTGTATTGTAGTGGGTATATGTTATGATACTAGAACCACCTGCCAGGTGGTCTAACTCAGACCTGTAGAATGGATCTCTTCCTGTGAGAGGATGATGATGATACAAGGAGACTGAGAGGCAGTTGCTGTTCTCTGACCTCTCTCCGCTTCCTTCTTGCCTCCCCATTCCCAATCCACAAATAATATCTGCAAAGACTGCTTTGCAACTCCTTCAAGTTTATGATTTACAGCTGTGGAAGCTCTTGAGAACTGATCTGTCCCTTCACTTAGTGGTCCTTAACAGATATAGAACTGACCTCAAGATCAGGAAGAACCAGCTTTAATCCCTCCTGCCTCTGACATCTAATAGGTATGTTACAAATCCTGGGGCATATTACTTATCTTCAATGGCCCAGACAACTCTCTAAACCTATACATTTCCCTCCCTTCTTTCTTCCCTCACTCCTCCCTTGCTCTTTTGTCTCCTTCCTTCCTTCCTTCCTTTTTTTCCTTCCTTTTTCTTCCTCTGTACAGAAAGCATATCATATCCTTACCTATAGATGCACTTAAAATCAGGTTTTTCTTTTCTTCTGCATCTCTGAACTCTTTTAAGATATCTTGGGGTTCACTGACTAGATTTCTTTTTTTTTTTTATTTAATAGCCTTGTATTTACAGGATATATACATGGGTAACTTTACAGCATTAACAATTGCCAAACCTCTTGTTCCAATTTTTCACCTCTTACCCCCTACCCCCTCCCCCAGATGGCAGGATGACCAGTAGATGTTAAATATATTAAAATATAAATTAGATACACAATAAGTATACATGACCAAACCGTTATTTTGCTGTACAAAAAGAATCAGACTCTGAAATATTGTACAATTAGCTTGTGAAGGAAATAAAAAATGCAGGTGGGCATAAATATAGGGATTGGGAATTCAATGTAATGGTTTTTAGTCATCTCCCAGAGTTCTTTTTCTGGGCATAGCTAGTTCAGTTCATTACTGCTCCATTAGAAATGATTTGGTTGATCTCGTTGCTGAGGATGGCCTGGTCCACACTGACTAGATTTCTTAAGAACCATGCCTTAAAACAAATTCAATCCTTATTGACTACCAATAGGTCCTAGACCAAACTATATTTGGTCTTTGTTTGGATCCCGATTGACTCAGATTAATTGATTAACCCAGATTGATTTACATTTTCTTCTTCTTTGGTCTAGGAGAAAGAAGATATTCTTTGTCTCAATTGCTGTCATAATTTGCTTTGTCATAATTGCGTAATCAATCACTGAATGGGTGAAGTCTCAGTCTCAGAGTGAAACCTGTAGAAGACCTTAGCTCAAAAAGGCCAAATCCTCCATTTCATCCAGAGCCATCTCCATATATATCTTGTCATGGAGAGTAAAATTAGGCAGGTGACTTTACATACTCCTCTCTCACTTAAATCCAATTCACTTGCATGTCATGAATCACCTCCTTGATGTCATTGTCCTATCCAAGAACGAAGGACAAACAGCAATGTCACTTATCTTCAAGGGCCCAGACAACTCTCTAAGCCTATAAATTTGAGAACTGTTGGTGGTCCACATAGGGAGGACTTCCATAAACTTATGAAATCATTGTTCTATTTAAAGTAAGCATGCAAGCAACAACAACAAAAAACAACAATCCAGAAATCAGTGATGAAAGCTTAAAACTCCAGGGGTCATTAAACAAAGAAAAAAAGTGTAGAGTTAAGATGTAGTATAAACCTAAAAGTTTACTCAGAACATCATATTCTCACTCATTAATATAAAATTGATGTTGCTTCTTTACAGTGGACTCCATTCTAAGAAGGGAATGTACAGTCACTGTCATTTCTTTCTGTTGGTATCTTGGTAAACCCAATTGTTGAATGAGGTTATTTTAAGGTAAAGTATGCTTTTAGTGAAAATTTCCAAATTCTCAACTCTTAGAACAAGATATAAGATAATTTCCTAATTTTTCATATAAGATAATTTCCTAATTTTTCAACACTTTCCCACAGCTTTAAAAAAAAAAAAAAAACTTTTCTACCTTTTATCCAAATTAAATTTGAAAGTATTCAAGGTAAGTCATGAATACATTGCCTGGGAGTTAACTTTTCCAGGATGGTTTTATAAATATTCATCAGTAATCATGAATCCTATTGGGGCAACTCTGTTTACTAATCTCAAGGAAAAGTAAGTAATTACATTTTACAGGAAATGTTTTCAATCTCTTTGTTTTTCTATCCTAGTTCCAGATGTCAGCATATTTTTCTTGGACTTGACTTCATCTTGTATATAGGAGATTTAAATGGAAATTCATTATGCTTTTCCATTCATCTTACTGTATGTTGAAACAATGTGGACCTCATCTCTATATATGAAATAATTTGAGAGAGCCATTCTCTCAAAGGTCTAATTATAATAGACACTAACTTTTGAGAAGCAATTATATAGGACTTGAAGGGAATTCTAAGAAAAATGCCTTGACTTGCAAAAGAATTTCAGCTTTCTAATTGAGATTACTTATTGTGGTAATTTTCTTTCAAAAGTTTTGTTAAATTACATTTCTGGCATATAAATATCCTCTGAACCTACATCCATGTACTAAAATCAATAATTACATTACTGTAAATGACTTTTAAATTGTCTATTGATAAACATAAAAAGGTTATATGGAATACATTGTCCATATAATTGTATACCTCAGAAAACTTAACCTCTGAAGTCTGTTTACTTAAGAAAAAAGTCTGTCTGTTATGAAATAAATTTCTTTTTTGATGCAGTGCTTATTTTTCTGTGAAATTCCCATTCTTTCAAATGTCTATACATAAGCATGTTGGTCAACATCCATAGATCCAGAAAGTCATCTTTTCTTTATCTAATACATCTATGAGAACTCTACTTGAAAGATCTAAAAAAAAAGTTTTTCATTGGATATAATTATGATTAAAGAATTATGAGACAACATCCTTATGAATGTAAACACCCACTTCCATAGGTAATCCTTCAGCAGAAATTTCTTTTTTTTTTTTTTTATTTAATAGCCTTTAATTTACAGGATATATATACATGGGTAACTTTACAGCATTAACAATTGCCAAACCTCTTGTTCCAATTTTTCACCTCTTACCCCACCCCCACCCCTCCCTAAATGGCAGGATGACCAGTAGATGTTAAATATATTAAAATATAACTTAGATACACAATAAGTATACATGACCACAACATTATTTTGCTGTACAAAAGAATCAGACTCTGAATTATTGTACAATTAGCTTTGAAGGAAATCAAAGATGCAGGTGTGATAAATATAGGGACTGAGGAATTCAATGTAGTGGTTTTAGTCATCTCCCAGAGTTCTTTTTCTGGGTATAGCTAGTTCAGTTCATTACTGCTCCATTAGAAATGATTTGGTTGATCTCGTTGCTGAGGATGGCCTGATCCATCAGGACTGGTCATCATCTAGTATTGTTGTTGAAGTATATAATGATCTCCTGGTCCTGCTCATTTCACTCAGCATCAGTTCGTGTAAGTCTCTCCAGGCCTTTCTGGAAATCATCCTGTTGGTCATTTCTTACAGAACAGTAATATTCCATAATTTTCATATACCACAATTTATTCAGCCATTCTCAACTGATGGACATCCATTCAGTTTCCAGTTTCTAGCCACTACAAAAGGGCTGCCACAAACATTCGTGCACATACAGGTCCCTTTCCCTTCTTTATAATCTCTTTGGGATATAATCCCAGTAGTAACACTGCTTGGATCAAAGGGTATGCACAGTTTGATAACTTTTTGAGCATAGTTCCAAATCTACTCTCCAAAATGGTTGGATTCGTTCACAACTCCACCAACAATGAATCAATGTCCCAGTTTTCCCACATCCCTCCAACAATCATCATTATTTTTCCTGTCATCTTAGCCAATCTGACAGGTGTGTAGTGAGTATCTTAGAGTTGTCTTAATTTGCATTTCTCTGATTAATAATGACTTGGAGCATCTTTTCATATGACTAGAAATATTTTCAATTTCTTCATCTGAGAATTGTCTGTTCATATCCTTTGACCATTTTTCAATTGGAGAATGAGCTTGATTTTTTATAAATTAGAGTTAATTCTCTATATATTTTGGAAATGAGGCCTTTATCAGAACCTTTGACTGTAAAAATATTTTCCCAGTTTATTGCTTCCTTCTAATCTTGTCTGCATTAGTTTTGTTTGTACAAAAACTTTTCAGTTTGGTATAATCGAAATTTTCTATTTTGTGATCAGTAATGATCTCTAGTTCTGCTTTGGTCATAAAACCTTCCCTTCCACAGGTCTGAGAGGTAAACTATCCTATGTTCCTCTAATTTATTAATAATTTCATTCTTTATGCCTAGGTCATGAACCCATTTTGACCTTATCTTTGGTGTACGGCGTTAAGTATGGATCAATGCCTAGTTTCTGCCATATTAGTTTCCAATTTTCCCAGCAATTTTTATCAAACAGTAAGTTCTTATCCCAAAAGCTGGGATCTTTGGGTTTATCAAAGACTAGGTTGCTATATTTGTTGACTGTTTTATCCCTTGAACCTAATCTATTCCACTGATCAACTAATCTATTCCTTAGCCAATACCAAATAGTTTTGGTAACTGCTGCTCTATAGTATAGTTTTAGATCTGGTACAGCTAAGCCACCATCATTTGATTTTTTTTCATTAATTCCCTTGAAATTCTTGACCTTTTGTTTTCCATATGAACTTTGTTGTTATTTTTCTAGGTCATTAAAATAGTTTTTTGGGAGTCTGATTGGTATAGCGCTAAATAAATAGATTAGTTTAGGTAATATTGTCATCTTTATTATATTTGCTCGCCCTATCCAAGAGCATTTAATATTTTTCAATTGGTTAGATCAGACTTAATTTGTGTTAAAAGTGGTCTGTAATTTTGCTCATAAAGTTTCTGATTTTCCCTTGGCAGATAGATTCCTAAATATTTTATATTATCAGTAGTTACTTTAAATGGAATTTCTCTTTGTAACTCTGACTGTTGGATTTTGTTAGTGATATATAAGAATGCTGATGACTTATGTGGGTTTATTTTATAACCAGCAACTTTGCTAAAGTTGTGGATTATTTCTAATAACTTTTAGCAGAATCTCTGGGGTTCTCTAAGTATACCATCATGTCATCGGCAAAGGTGATAATTTGGCTTCCTCATTGCCTATTCTTATTCCTTTAATCTCTTTCTCAGCTCTTATTGCTATAGCTAGCGTTTCTAATACAATATTAAATAGTAACGGTGATAGTGGGCAACCTTGTTTCCTCCAGATCTTATTGGGAATGGTTGCAGTTTGTCTCCATTACATATGATGCTTACTGATGGTTTTAAATAGATGCTGCTGATTATTTTAAGGAAAAGTCCATTTATTCCTATACTCTCAAGTGTTTTTTAATAGGAATGGATGTTGGATTTTATCAAATGCTTTTCTGCATCTATTGAGATGATCATATGGTTTTGTTAATCTAGTTATTACATGGCCAATTATATTGATAGTTTTCCTAATATTGAACCAGCCCTGCATTCCTGGTATAAATCCTACTTGATCATAGTGTATTATCTTGGAGATGATTTTCTGTAGTCTTTTTGCTAATATCTTATTTAAGATTTTAGCATCAATATTCATTAGGGAGATTGGTCTATAATTTTCTTTCTCTGTTTTCAGCCTACCTGGTTTAGGTATCATACCATGTCTGTGTCATAGAAGGAATTTGGTAGGACTCCTTCATTCCCTATTTTATCAAATAATTTATATAGCATTAGGGCCAATTGTTCTTTAAATGTTTGGTAAAATTCACATGTAAATCCATCTGGTCCTGGGGATTTTTTCTTAGGGGAGTTGTTTAATTGCCTGTTCTATTTCTTTTTCTGAAATGGGACTATTCAAACAATTTACTTCCTCCTCTGTTAATCTAGGAAGTCTATATTTTTGAGGTAGTCATCCATTTCACTTAGGTTATCAAATTTATTGGCATAAAGTTGAGCAAAATAACTCCTTATTATTTCTCTAATTTCCTCTTCCTTGGTGGGAAGTTCTCCCTTTTCATTTTTAAGACTACTAATTTCATTTTCCTCCCTCCTTTTTCTAATCAGATTTACCAAAGGCTTATCTATTTTATTGGCTTTTCATAGAACCAACTCTTAGTTTTATTAATTAGTTCAATAGATTTTTTACTTTCAATATTTTTAATTTCTCCTTTAATTTTAAATTTCCAATTTAGTATTTGATTGGGGTTTTAATTTGGTCTTTTTTAGTTTTTTTAGTTTCAAGCCCAATTCATTAATCTTTTCTTTCTCTGTTTTATTCAAGTAAGCCTCTAAGGATATAAAATTCCCTCTTATTACCGCTTTGGCTGCATCCCATAAATTTTGGTATGATGTCTCATCATTGTCATTATCTTGAGTGAAATTATTAATTGTATCTATAATTTGCTGCTTCACCCAATCATTCTTTAAGATGAGATTGTTTAGTTTCCAATTACTTTTTGGTCTATTTCCCCCTAATTTTTTGTTGAATGTAGTTTTTATTGCATCATGATCTGAAAAGAAAGCATTTACTATTTCTGCTTTCTTGCATTTAATTTTGAGGTCTTTATGTCCTAATATATGGTCAATTTTTGAATAGGTTCCATGAACTGCTGAGAAGAAAGTATATTCCCTTCTATCTCCATTCAATTTTCTCCAAGATCAACATACCTAATTTTTCTAATATTCTGTTTACTTCTTTAATTTCTTTCTTATTTGTTTTGTGGTTTGATTTGTCTAATTCTGAAGGTGCAAGGTTGAGATCTCCTACTATTACAGTTTTGTTGTCTATTTCTTCTTGCAACTCTCTTAACTTCTCCTTTAGGAAGCTGAGTGCCATACCACTTGGTGCATATATGTTTAATATTGATATTGCTTCGTTGTTTATGCTACCCTTTAGCAGGATGTAGTTTCCTTCCTTATCTCTTTTAATTAGATCAATTTTTACTTTTGCTTGATCTGAGATAAGGATGGCTACCTCTCTTTTTGACTTCACCTGAAGCATAATAGATTTTGCTCAGCCTTTTACCTTTACTCTATATGTATCCCCTGCTTTAAATGTGTTTCTTGTAAACAACATATTGTAGGGTTCTGACTTTTGATCCAGTCTGCTATCTGCCTCCTCTTTATGGGGGAGTTCATCCCATTCACATTTACGGTTAGAATTACTAAATCTGTATTTCCTGCCATCCTAATAACCCCAGATTGTGCTTTACTTATTCTTGCCTCCCCCAACCCTCTTTCCCTCTTTTAAACTTATGTACCCCTCTTGTATCACGATACTTATCCTCTTTATAATCCCTCCCTCCCCCCTTTGAGTCTTTCCCCCTTCCTTCCCTTATTACTCTTTTTCTTTTCCCTTTTCCTCTCCCCGTTTTAATGAGGCAGAGAGAATTTTCTCTAAAACAAATGTCAATTATTTTTCCTTTGAGCCAACTCTGATGAGAGTAAGATTCACACAATGTTCCTCCCCTCTCTAAATTCCCTCAGATATGATAAGTTTCCTTAGCCTCTTTTGTGGGATGTGGTTTCCCTCTTTTATCCCTCCTTCCCACCTTATTCTGCCATCATCCCTTTTCCATATCTACTTCCCTTTTTTATGTTATATCAGTACTATCAAATTTTACATGTATTTTTTTGTATATCCACAACAGAAATACAATTCTCAAGAGTTATTTTTACCTTTTTCTGCATCTCTTGAGTTCTATTCTTGGAGATCAAATTTTTTGTTTAGTTCTGGTTTTTTCTTCAGAAACAAATGGAATTCATTTGTTTCATTAAATCCATCTTCTTCCTGGAAGAAAATGCTCAGCTTAGCTGGGTAGTTTATTCTTGGCTGCATCCCAAGTTCTTGTGCCTTTCGGAATATCATATTCCAGGCCCTTCTTTCCTTTAATGTAGAGGCAGCAGATCTTGGGTGATCCTTATTGTGGCACCTCAGTATTTAAATGGTTTTTTGGCTGCTTGTAAAATTTTTTCCTTAATCTGATAGTTCTGAAATTTTGCCACAATATTCCTTGGGGTTTTATTTTAGGGTTTCTTTCAGAAGGTGTTCGATGAATTCTTTCAATGCCTATTTTACCTTCTGATTCTATTACATCTGGGCAGTTCTCTTTGATGATTTCTTGTAAAATAGTATCTAGGCTCTTTTTTTCATCATAGTTTTCGGAAAGTCCAATAATCCTCAGATTATCTCTCCTAGATCTATTTTCCAAGTCTGTCATTTTAGCAAGTAGATAATTCATGGTTTTTTCCAGTTTGTCATTTTTTTGGTTTTGCTTGACTGATTCTTGCTGTCTCAATGCATCATTAGTTTCAATTTGTTCAGTTCTAATTTTTAAAGAATTATTTTCTTCATTAGCTTTTTTACTTCTTTCTGTATATGTCAATTGAGTTTTTGAATGTATTGTTTTGGTCTGTGGAATTTTTTCCATTTCACTAATTTTTTTTTTAGTGAATTATTTTCTTTTTCCAATTCACAGATCCTACTTTCTTGCGTGTTCTTTGTCTTTTCCAATTCACGGATCCTACTTTCTTGCGAGTTCTTTGTCTTTTCCAATTCACAAATCCTACTTTCTAGTGAATTCTTTATTTTTTCCAATTCACAATTCTTACTTTCCTGAGATTTTTTATTTTTCCAATTCACCAATTTTGTTTCCTGCACTTCCTGGGAATTTTTTAACTTTTCCAATTCGTATTTCAGGAAGTTGTTGCTCTCTTGTAAGGCTTCTCTTTCCTTTCCCCATTTATCTTCTAACTCTCTTTTGAGACTTTTAATGGTCTCTTCTATGAGAGCATTATGTAAAGGAGGACAGTCTGATGCATTTTTGCTGTTTGAGGTCTCTTCAGGTTTGCTGACCTGCTCTTTTTCTGCATAGAAGCTGTCGATGGTTCTTTTCATCTTTTTATTCATGTTTTAAAGCCTTTAGGGTAGGTCTCCTAGGCAAGGGGGTTACCAGCTTCCTCTGCAGAGCAGGGAAAGATGTAAACCGATTTCCGGCTCCGAGGTATGGGAGTGCTCTGAGTGAGAGTTTTCCCTTCCCCCAACAGGAAGTGGATTCAGCACTGGCCGAGCTATCAAACTGCTTAGTAGGGCTGAGTGGATTATCGATTGCCCTAGGCTAGAGACTAAGTGGTGAAAGTGTCACTGCCCCAGGCCGGAGCCTCTTGTGGGACTGTGAGTATTAGCAGCTGAGCGCAGACTGCAGACCGCCCGGAACTCTGCCCCAGTGTCTCTGCCCAATGCAAATCGGCCCTGGAAAAGCTCTTATGGCCCCAAGCCGAGCTCCCCACTGTGCAGATTGGAGGCTAACCCGGGCTGCGTCCTCCTGCGGTGCAGGATCACAACTGCCCCAAGGAAAAGCCCTTACTGCGGGTTGGGGCTGCGCGCTTGTGCTGAGATCTGTGCTTTCTCCCTCGGTTTGAGACTCTCCTCGGAACCTAATTTCTCTCCCTGTCTGCGCCGATCTCCCCCCTGGCCCCGGAACCAACCTTTTTTGGCGAGACTGCAGATTTTCTTCGGCCGGTGAGTTGTTCTATTTCTTATCTTTACGAATTGTAGCAGTCAAGACTATTTTTGAGGCTCGATATAATATTGATAAAGAGGGTAAGAGAAGAGCTTAGAAAGTCGCGTGTGTCTTCTCCGCCATCTTGGCTCCGCCCCCCTCAGCAGAAATTTCTTAAATCAACAATAGCAATGCCTATCTCAAGGTGTACCAGTTCTACAAAGTCTTTCCTGATCATACAGCCTACATAAATGCCTCTAAAATCAAAGAGTATTTGTTGTTGGAATCATTCATTGACAGAAGCCACATTCTAATTTTTATGACAATTTTTTAAATTAACTGACTGATTTTTATTTCACCAGTCACACATAAAAACAATATTTTAGAAGATTTATTCATAGACATCCATTTTTTTTACATATTTCCTTATGAATCATGTTGGAAGAGAAAAATTAGAACAAAAAGGAGTAACCATGAAAGAAAAATAAGATAAAAGAGAAAGGGAAAAAAGTGAATATAGTATGTGTTGATTTATGTTCAAGTCTCCATAGTTCTCTCTCTGGATGCAAATGATGTTTACCATCCAAAGTTTATTTGGATTGTTCTGTGTTGGAATCCTAGTGTCAACTCAACTTGAAACAAGGTGAAAACTCAAGGGTGATGTCAGAATGCTGGTGTTAAACTCAATAGAATTGATACAGTGCTTATTGGTTCACACCTTAGAGCAAATCCTTACAAGGTGATAAGTTGCTAATACTGATGGAAACAATGCTTGTGTTCATACCTGTAGAGAGCTCATACATATCTAAGTACTCAATGGAGTTCACATGTTTGGGAGAGTTCAGGGTTTAGAAAGAAACACCGAATTCACACCTCCCTTAGCACCAGAGAGCACTCTGGGAGATAACCCATAATCCCTCTCTCTCAAAAGAGATCCTATATAAGAAACAGACAGAGGCTCTCTCGGGAAGTTGAGCTGAAAAACACTGAGAGAAGAGTTCAGCTGAATTAGATTGAAGAAGGGAGTGTCGGTCAGTTCAGTAGAAGCCCATTCTCGGAGGCACAACCAGATTGGGAGATACAGAAACCTACTCGCCTCAGTTGGAGAATTGAGAAGCTATGAGTCAGAGTTGATCTGGAGGCTGAAGAAAGCAGAGGCAGGAGCCAAGGAGAAAGCTATAAGACCTTTTGGAACCAAGCAGAGAGTTAGGTCTCAACTAACTGGGCTATTTTGGAAGGAGAAATAAATGTTTGCATTTTTACCAGCTGGCTGCATTTTGGAGTAATTATTGATTATAACTGAAACTAAGGCTGCCTCCAGAAAACCTTCACATTCTGGTGCCCAACGTGGGGCACGTTGTTCAAGTTCTTCAAAACAAAGGAGAAGATTCAAGAAACATCTGATATTGAAAAGCAGGGGGAGGTGCCAACTAAACTAGGTGATAAGCAAGAAAATTCAGATAAGAATGGAATTAAGTACAATTCTGAATGTGATACTTCACAGCAGGAGGAATTAGATCATTCCTCATCTCATGAAGAAGAGGAAGAGAGAGAGGCAGAAACACAGTCAGTTTCATCTGTGAAGCAGAATATGACAAGATTAGAAGAAGCATTAATTAAAGCAAAAAATAAAGGAGAAGATATATCTGATTTTATACATGCATATCCTGTGATTGAAAAGATTGACTCTTCAGGTCAAAAAGAAAGACAATACACTCCTTTTAATTTGGAAAAACTTAAAGATTTGAAAAAGGGTTGCACTCTTTATGGGGCTACATCATCTTATGTGAAGATGTTGCTAGATAATTTGTCTTATGAAATCTTAACCCCAAACGATTGGAAATCCATAGCGAGAACATGCTTAGAACCTGGACAAAATCTGTTGTGGCTTTCGGAGTTTCATGAATTATGTAGGATTCAAGTCCAATGCAATAGGCAAACAGGAATTATTGGACAAATCGCTTTTGGACAACTAGCTGGTGAAGGTCAGTATGCAGAGAATTCAGAACAGGTTTATTATCCCATAACAGTCTATGAGCAGATTTCTAAGGCTGCAATAAAAGCTTGGAATTCTCTCCCTGGACAGAAAGATGGAAATAAAGCTTTCACAAAAATAGAGCAAGGTCCCAATGAACCTTTTGCAGATTTTGTGGGACATTTGCAAACAGCTGTAATCAGAACCATTGGAGATAATGCTGCTACAGAAATAATGACAAGACATCTGGCTAAGGAAAATGCCAATGAGATTTGCAAAAGAATTATATGGGGACTAGACAAAGATGCTCCTTTAGAGGAGATCATAAGACGCTGTGCCACAGCGGGCACAAATGCTTATTATACCCAAACTATGATGAACATGGAAAGACAGGGTCCTTCTTGGCAACAGAATTCTAAAGAAACTCGTCATTGTTTTCAGTGTGGAAAAGTTGGACATTTGAGGGCCCAATGCAGATATGGAGATAGAATGAGAAGACAGGGTGAGAGAAAACCCAAAACTCCATGTCCAAAATGCAACCGAGGCGAGGCTTTCACTGGGCCTCTGAATGTAGATTGACCCATAGAAGTGAAAGGCAAGGCCCAGCTCCTAAGTATCAATCAAAAGACAGGTGGGGCATGATAGTAGCTGAGGTTACACCCAGAGAGTCTTTAGAAATTCAGGACTTTGATGTCATCAATGAACAGAAAAACAATCAGGATTACAGTTGGGGAGAATACAGGCCTTTTAATCAAACAGGGCAGTATTAACACAAGAAGAGACCCTTTCAAATTGAGTTGACACTAGGATTCCAACAGTTCTGGATCACTGAAATATTGAGAAGAACTAAGTTTGTCATGGTTGATTGTCCCATAATCTTGCTGTGACTGTGTACAATGTTTACTAGTTCTGCTTGCTTCACTTGGCATCATTTCATGTAAATTTTTCCATGCCTTTCTAAAATCAGCTTGTTCATCATTTTTTATAAAACAATAATATCCCATTATTTTCATAAACCATAACTTATTCAGCCATTCTCCAATTAGTACTAATTTTCCAATTCTTTGCCACCATAAATCGAGCTATTACAAATAAAAATGAATGGCTCCAAACATTCTATTACTATTTAATATTTCCATGAATATTCATTATTTCATCTAGATCACAAGTTCTTTGTGGGCAGAACTTGAGGATAATAAATAGTAAATAACTCTTTAATTAATGATTGAATTAATACATGAAACAATAGCACATTATATCTTCCATTATTCAAGACAATACATATATAAATAATTGGATATGTATTTCTTTTTCTCTCCTAGAATTACCTAGGTTCATTATTTAATTCAATTCACTTCAATTCAATAATCATTTATTAATTGCCTCCCATGTGCTAGGCACTATTGTTTTAAGCAAGATCGTTTCATTCATATGCACATACATATACATATAAATCTATTCACACATACCTACATATCCACACACCCATATATCCATGCACATGTGTTGTGCATATAGATAATGTATGAATATACATTTCTGAAATGTGGATTTCTAGAACTCCAAGATTCTAAGAATAGGGTTTTTGAATTTTTATATCATATTTTTTTGGCAGGATTAAAGCCTATGGGCTCCTCAGAATATAGTTTTGCTGCCTATATTCATAACTGAAAGAAATGTTTAACCCTTGATAGGGATGTTGAAAATACAAAAGTATGTTTTTCCTCGTCTAAGTTCTAGGATACTCTCAATTCTATTCATAGATAACTTGGAATTCTGTGGAAATTTATTTAGGACCCCTATTTTAGAAAAAAAAAATTAAAAATTTTAAATATTGAGAACACTTTCTTCTTTCTCGTTTCACTTCAGTAAAATAGTATCAGGAACCAAGGCAATTCTAACTTAGAAAGGAACTAAACCAGTTGAATCAAGTAGAGTTGGATTTGTCTATTATTTTATTTATTTCCCATTAACTTTTGCCTCATTTTCTGTCTTTGTCTCTCTCATTTACATTTACATATGTGTCTGTTTATCTATCTGTCTACAATTGTTTTAGTTTATTTTTTTCACTTTTCTTTTCTTCATTATTTGCTTTTTAAAAATTTTCTTTAAGGAAGTAAGAAAAAATAAAACATTCCTGAATTCTAAAATACAACAATATGAATGAAGCAAACTATATCATGTCATAATCTCTTTGACATCTAAGAATACATAGCTTTTCATCTTTTTATTTTTAGCTCTTTGAAAACAGTTTTGCACACCTTACCTACAATAAATACATACAGACATGCACATTTGTATTTGTGTGTATGTGTGTATATATATATATATACACACATACACACAAATATATATGAACTTATTCACATTGTCTATCATGTTCTTCTCTACCTTTTGCCCTCTTTTTACATGGGTCATAATTGGTTAAAAGTAATATCAAAGGCCACTTAGAGAGAAACAGGATGTGAGAATAGCATATAATCTAAGAGGACTGTGTGGAAGTAGAAAGGGATTATTTTTTCCTTTTCTTTTTGTTGATGACTTTTCTTGTATTGTCATAATGATTTTTAATTTTAGATTCCTCCTCAGCTCAGTAAACAATGCCTACTTAATAGAGTTTTGATGGCTTGAAGGACAATTTAACTAAGTTGTTCAGGGGCCAACTTTTGAAATCAGGAAGAGTTAGGTTCAAGTTTTTCCTGGGATATTAACTTGCTATATGTATAACTTTTAAATTCTCAGTGCCCCAGGCAGTATTATAAATCAAAAAATTACTCTGAGCAAGTATTGACCTAAGTAGAGGCAATTTCCTCACCTAGGAGTTCTTTATCATGAAAACACAGATGTTCTTTCTATACCAATAGTACATATGTATAATATTTATCATTTTTCTTCTGAGAATTTTCACCTACATTTAGACATGAATTTATTCAGAAATGCAGATTAAATGACTATTGAGTGTACTGCCCTGTACTGGGAGCTGGATATGATCTTATTTCATTCTTAAAACCTGATTAAGGTAGGCCTTTTTATCCCCATAATATAGAGATAAAAAACAAGAATTTTATAAAGCTAAGGTAATTCAGGGAAGCCCAAAATCTAGTAAGGACAGAACTCATGCTCTCCATCTGAAAATAGAAAAGGTGTCTACCTATGTGATCTGATTTGAGAGATACAAAAACAGCAACCTCCCAGAATAAAGAAAAACATGCAAAAACATTCCTTTGTCTTTTCTTCATTGCTTAAAATTACTTTTAAAAGGTGCAAAGGTTTTTTATTTCCCAATTGGAATTAAACCTGAACTCACTTATGCTCATCTGAAAATATAAATGTGTGTCATTACATACTTTTCTAAATGCAGATTCTCATAGCAAGAACTTATGAAAGAATGAGGGCACTAAGCTTCTAAAAGGGGAAAGAAAGAGAAAGCTTCATCTCTAAAAAGGAAATAAGCAAATGAACTACAAAGATAAAGACTTCACTCCTACACCATTTACCTTACAGAGACCTTTAGAGACAGGACAGAGAATCCAGGTCTTCATACTCTCCTTCGAAGATTTTTCCACTAGCTATACTGAAATATCTTTGGTCTAGTAACCTCTGCACAATTTTAGACTAATACTGATTCCAAATAGTGCCTTCTGTACAATCTAGGTCAGCTTCCATTGAAAACAAAACAAAACATGAAGGCAATCACTGGGTTAATTCAACGAAGGAAAGAAAAAAAAAAATAACACCTGTTATTGCCTGAATTACCCAGATAACAGAACAAAACATTGGCTTTTCTGGCCTGATTTACCTGGGTAGATGGCTTAATGTTTTACTTAGCTTTGCCTAGGGAGATATCCTCAAAACAAAGAAAACTATTGGCTGAAGCACATAATAATTTCCCTCTATCTCTGACCACCAGATGGCAGAAACAACAATGTACAACATCATCTATTTGGTATATAAAAGGAGAGATTTTTGACAAATTTTTTTTCAATTAACTTCAAAAACAGTCATTACTGTTTCTTTCTTTCTTTCATTGTTTCTTTCTCTTTCCTTCTTTTTTTCATTCTCCCTCTACTCTTCCTCCCCTCTCCATCCACCTTTACTCCCTTTCCTTCCTTTCTTCCTTCCTGCCATCCCTCTCTTTTTTTCCTTTCTTTATTTCATTTCTTCCTTCTCTTTTTTCTTTCTTTCTTTTAAAAGCATTGATTGTTGTGATGCTGGAATTTGAAAGGACTAGAACAACAAGGGAGCTGTAGAAATTTTGAATTATGGCAAAAGGAGGTTTTGTATATTATTATGAACAATGAACAAGGAGAATATGCTTTACCTTCATTAAGTAAATCCCTGATTATGCTAATATTTTTTTAAGATATTTTCTTCTATCCAATTATAGTAAGTTATCATAGAAATACCATCACTTAAAGATCATATACTTTTCTAGTGCTGATTTTACCATTCTCAATTCGCATTTTTGGTATTTATAGATATAATTAACTCTTTCCTTCTTGATTTAAAAATATCTACTAAATTTCAGAAGTATCCAAACTAAAAGAACTCCACATACACCATGGAAATAACTTCTTTAGGAATCTGCTCTCATTAAGGTCATCCAGGTCAGAAATTCAGCACCTTTTGTTGTCCCAAACCTGTTCTAGCTATATTTTTTTAACCAATGCACTTATAGTGGTCCCTGAGAGTGATGAACATTGTTTGTTTGTTTTTTTGTTTTTGTTTTGTTTTTGTTTTTTATTCTTATAGGATCCATTTCTTAGTATTTGTTGGCCCAGTAGAACATGATTAGTCCTTCCAGTTGCTGTATAATGAATGACAGGAATGATGGAAGAGTTGATAAATTCAAGTGATTGAATCTTTAATCCATAGATTTATAATAGACCTATTATATTTAAAATATTCTATTCAGTGAGAGAAAGAGAGATAGCAGAGAAAGACAAAGACAGAGAAACACTGAAGGAGAAGAGACTGACAGAGAGCCAAAGAACTTTTCCAGTTCTTTCACTTGTAGGAATGAAAATAATAGATTGATTACATGAGCAAATACCCAATTTTTAAATTAAAAATACTTCTTTGAAAGCTGAATTGCTACAATACTTTGGAAGTAGGCATTTTTTCTTTAACTCATCTAAATTATAAGGTCATTACTGAAAATTTAAGATTTTTTTAAAAATAGTAAACAGAATCAGCTGAGATGGACACATGAATGTTTTTCTTAATTAAATTTTGTGTTTAATTTATGGAATAAAACAAGCATTTCTATAACATAATATAACAAAAAAGATAATTGTGCATGAAACTACAAATCTACTATACACAGCTTACAATTCCTTTCAAATCTACAGCAAAAATTATCATATGATTTCTCTTCATTTTCCCCCACTCTAAAGATGGCTATCACCCTTATTCTGTATATCTATTTGTAAAATTATACTATATGTCAGGGGTCCTCAAACTATGACCTGCAGGCCAGATTTGGCAGCTGAGGACGTTTATCCCCCTCATCAGGGCTATGAAGTTTCTTTATTTAAAGGCCCACAAAACAAAGTTTTTGTTTTTACTGTAGTCTGGCCCTCCAACAGTCTGAGGGACAGTGAATTGGCTCCCTATTAAAAAGTTTGAGGACCCCTGCTATATGTACTTCTATTTATCAGTTTTTTCTCTGTATGCAAGTAGTGTTTCTTCACATGTCCTTTATACTTAATTATGGTATTTATAATAGTCAAAATAACTTCTTCATTCAAAGTCATTCTTAAAACAATATTGCGAGGGAGGGTCAGAGCCAAGACGGCAGAGAAGGCACACGCAACTTTCTAAGCTCCTCTTGTGCCCTCACAACCAACTATTAAATTCAGCCTCAAAAATAGCTCTTGACTGGTAAAACCCATAAAGTTTAAAAGCACAACTTACCAGCCGAAGATAATCTAGAAGATCACCAGGAAAGGTTTGTCCTGAGGGGCCAGGAAGAGACCAGAGCAGGCAGTGAGAGACTAGCATCTGGAGCAGACCAAGGGCAGGGTTGACCTCTGTGGCTAGGGACGACTCTCCCATAGGCTAACTGCTCTGCCTTAATTATAAATCAGTAAACTGGCAGAGAAATTAAAGTCAAAGACAGAGGGTACTCTCTGAAAAAGCACTAGAACCTAACAAGATCTGGCTATAACCATCCAAAACCGGAAGTGACTCAGCTTAGACCATGACACAACCCTGCAGACACATCTTGCAGTATAGGGCTTTTGCAGGGGCAGTTACAAATCTGTACAACAGGAGGGCACAGCTTGGGGCAGCCTCTATCTGCAAAGTGGGGGGCTTGGCCTGGGGCAATAGAACTTTTGCAGCCAACTGCTTTCCTAGGCAGGGACACTTCTGGTCCTGGTGGGACTATTCACTGGTCAGCCACTAATACCCACACCCTCATGGTGGGCTTTGGTCTGGGGTAGTGACACTTTCATTGTCCAGCTTCTAGCCCCAGGGTAGTCCTTAACTCCAACAGCACGGTTCTTTGAAGGGCACTTCCTCAGTGCCACAGTGCAGGCCTGAGTTTCGGGAGGGACTCTTTCCCTCCCAAAGTTAAGAGTTATACAGTTAATAAGTTAAGAGTTATACAGTTATAAGTTAAGAGATATACAAGAAGAAATAAATATTATTACTGCATTGGCTGCATTCTACAAATTTTGGTATGTTGTTTCATTATTGTCATTCTCTTGAATGAAATTATTGGTTTTGTCTATGATTTGCTGTTTCACCCATTCATTCTTTAGGATGAGATTACTAACTTTCCGATTACTTTTTGGTCTATTTTCCCCTGGGCTTTTATTAAATGTAATTTTTATTGCATAATGATGTGAAAAATGCATATATTATTTCTGCCTTTCTGCATTTGATTTTAAGGTCTTTATGTCATAATATATAGTCAATTATTGTACAGATTCCATGAACTGCTGAGAAGAAATTCTACTCCTTCCTGTCTCCATTCAATTTTCTCCAAAGATCTATCATACCTAACTTTTCTAGTCTTCTATTTACCTCTTTAACTTCCATAACTTCTTTGTTATTTTTGTGGTTTGATTTAACTAGTTCTGAGAGAACAAAGTTGAGATCCCCTACTAGTACCGTTTTGCTGTCTATTTCTTCTTGTAGCTCTCTTAACTTCTCCTTTAAAAATTTCGATGTCATACCACTCGGTGCATACATGTTTAGTATTGATATTGCTTCATTATCTATGATACTCTTTAGCAAAATAAAGTTACATTACATTTTCTTTGTCCATTTCACAAATTCTATTTTTCAGAGGATTGTTTTCTTTTTCCATTTCACAAATTCTGTTTTTAGGGAGTTGTTTTCTCTTTCTAGTTTATCAAATCTATTTTTGAGGATTTATATGCTTTTTCCATTTTACTATTTTGTAGTGAATTTTCTTCAGATAATTTCTGTGTTGCCTTTTCCAAAGCCTCTTGTAAAGTTCTCATTTCCTTTCCCCATTTTTCTTCTAGCTCTCTTAAAATTTTTATAGTTTCTTCTAGGACAACTTTGTGTAATAGGAACAATTTATATCATTGTTTGGGGCTTCATCTGGAGACGATTTGCTTTTAGCTCTCCTCAGGGTTTGAAATCTGTTCTCTTTCATCATAAAAACTATCTATGGTCAGTGTTCTTTTTGCTTTTTTACTCATTATTTTAAAAAGTTGAGATCTGTTTTTAAGGTAAGGGAGGTTGTACAAGCTTCTCTGCAAGTGGCAGTAGCTTCCTCTAAAAGCAGCATTGGTTGTGCTTAATTAATGTTGATGCACTGCTGGTGCTGAGTGGGCATGGCCAGGTCCTGTGAGATTCTAGCATTTCAGGGTTCACTATTTACCTTTTTTGTTTCTGTTGGATATTTTATAACTTCTTTGTTGATCTACTGACTTGTAGCCAGGGCAGAGTAGTCAACATTGCTATAGATTTCTCTATATAAATTCTCTGTGTTCAATTGCCACAGGACTCTGCACTTCCTGCACTCAGCAACTATGTTTGGCCTGCTTGCGCTTGACCCACCTCCTTACCCAATTGAAACAGACCTTTTCCGGCTATCTTCAAAATTATCTTCTGCTTGTAATTTTCATACTCCCAGTATTTGTGGATTCTGCCAATCCAAAGCTAATTCAGAGGCTGGATTTGCTTATTATTTTGAGGGCAGTGGGAGAAGATCAGAAAGAAATATATGTCCTCTTCACTATCTTGGCTCTGCTCCTCCACATTATACATTTTAATGTCTTTTTGTTTATTGGAAACTAATAAAAGAAATGCTTTTACATTGGAAAAATTATCTAATCTGAATGCAAATTGAAATTTTGCTTTAGTTAAAACCAAAGTTTAAAAAAAAAATCTTTTTTTTTTTCTTAACTTGGAATCAGGTGTAATAGAGAGGAAAATGCTTTTTCTTTTTTTTTTTTTCCTCATAGTCTTACAGAATTGGATCCATCAATGGCAAGTGTGACTTGAGATATTCTTGACTCCCATAATACCATCCTTGCAGAAAAGGAACTTCTTAGTGGAGTAGTTCAAGATATAGGGATTATGGAAAAAGCAGTAGCAGAAACAAAAACAGCAAATCTGGTTTATGCTTTAAAGTTGAGAAATCATTTTATACAAACAAATTTAAGGAAAATAGTACAAGTATTAGCATCACTTGAAAAAAAATTGAAATACAGAAAAATCATGTCATTTTATTCAAATCCTTTAGCTAAGTTAGGTCACTTGCTGAGATCCACTGAACAATGAAAGCTCTTGCATTATTTTTTTTTCCCTGCATTGTCACTCACTTGCACTATGATCTTGAATATAGTTAATTCTTTCATTATTCTTGTTTTCCCTAATTACATTTTTGGTTCATACATGTATATTCATTTTATTAAAACATTTTCTTATGAATCATGTTGGGAGAGAAAAATCAGCACATAAGGGAAAAACCACAAGGAAAAAAAAAAAACACAGAAGAAAGAAAAAAAATGTGAACATAGCATATGATGATTTACATTCAGTCTTTATAGTTTTTTCTCCAAACTATGGCATTTTCCATCTAAAATTTATTGTGATTGCCTTGGATCACTGAACTACTGAGAAGAAGCAAGTCTATCATAGTTGATCATAGCATAATCTTGCTGTTGTAATGTACAATATTTTCCTGTTTCTGCTTATTTCACTCCGCATCAGTTCATACAAATCTTTCTAGACCTTTTTAAAATCAGCCTATTCATTATTTTTTAATAAAACAATAGAACAATACTTTCATATACCAAATGAAATAATATATCATAATTTATTCAGCCACATGCCATAACTTATTACACCATTCCTCAACTTATTGGCATCTATTCATTTTTCAGTTCTTTGCCACCACAAAAGTTACTACAAACATTTTTGCATATGTGGGTCCTGTTCCTCTAATTATTTCTTTGCTATACAAACCCAATACTGACACTGTTGGATCAAAGGGTATGTATGATTTTTATAGCCCTTTGGACATAGTTCTAAATTGCTTTCCATAATGGTTGGATCATTTCACAATTTAACTAACAATGCATTAGTGTCTGTCCAGTTTTCTCACATTCTCTCCAATATTTATCTGTATTTTTTTCCTGCCATCTTAGCCAATTTGATAGGTTTGTAGTGGTACCTCAGAGCTGTTTTAATTTGCATTTCTCAAATCAGTAGTGAATTAGAACATTTTCCATATAATTATATATGGGTTTAATTTCTGGATCTGAAAATTGTCTGTTCATATTCTTTAAATATTCATCAAATAGGAAATGAGTTACTTCATTATAAATATTTTTCAATTCTTTTTATATTTTAGAAATGAGGCTTTTATAAGAAACACTGGCCGTAAAATTATTCCCACAGCTTTCTGCTTCCCTTCTATTTTTGGCTATATTGGTTTTATTTGTGTAAAACAATAATTTAATGTAATCAAAGTAATCCATTTTGCTCTTTACAATGGTATCTACTTTTTTGGTCTTAAATTCTTCCCTTCTACAAAGATCTGAGAGGTAAGTTAGCTCTTGCTTTCCTATTGTGTTTATAGTATAAGTATCAACTTTTATGCCTAATTCATGTACCCTCTTTGACCTTTTTTGGTATGAGGGAATATAGTCAGTTCTTAACTATCACTGAGCTATGCTACTCGTGTTTTGTCTCTTTTTTTCTTTCTCCCAAACTTTGACTATAATTCATAAAATCTTATGCTCTAATGGGTGAGCTTTCACCTTATCTTAGCCTTTGCTGCAGACCATGTTATGCATGTGTATATTCCCTCATTAAAATGTAAGCTTGAAGACAAGAGATGTCCTTGCTTGGGTATATTTATATCCATACAACTGAGTATAGTGCCTGGCACCAAAACAAGCATTTAGTAATGCTCATTCACAAGTAATTAATCCATTTTCACATTAGTGTCAATATCCTTTCCATCAGGAAAGATTAGAATCCCTCAATACGTCCTTATCCTATGTCTTTGTGATGCTTTTCCATCAATCCTCCATAAAGAATGCTCCTGTTACACATTCATTAGTACTGAACCAAAAAATGTTATTGAGTCCAAGACCCACTCATTCCAATTCCCTTCATGAGATGATTTAAAATATTGGAGTGAGGCCTGGATCAGAGATTAAATTACTGCTCTTATGTTGTTGTTATTTTATGTTTTATTGTAAGAACATTTTCTTAGCCAAAAATAAAATATTTTTCATGAATACAAATTATAGAAAAGGCAGCAGTGTTCAATTGAGCATTCAATGAGGCTAATGATGTCAGGATGAGTAATTTAAACATGCCTGACCCATAGACAACCAGTGTCACACAGGGCTCCATAATTCCCTGCCTAGATGATTGCATCTGACTTGTTGACTCACGATGTACTCTTTCCTACCCTTTTCACTTATTGTTTGGGGACTGATAATCAAAGAACATCACCATCTCTCTTGGAAAGGGCATGGCAATCTACTGTCCTATGGGTTTTTATTTCATAATCCTTATGGTTCTGAGTCTTAGTTTCCCTAAATTGAAGCTCACTTCAGAGACTGGTACTCAATTTCCCTTCATATACATCGTTAACTCCATGTATACCAGGTATTTATTTCATGATACCCTATCCTTTCATTATGGTTATGTAAACCCACATTTAGTTGTTAATGTATTAGCCTACATATTAGAGTTTTCCCCTCCCCATGAAAATTACTTTGTATGTAGTTTGTATTTACACATACTTTTAATTTTTACATACATAATGTTTCCTTTAATGGAATTTAAGCTATTTTCATCCAAGTATTAATTCATTTTCTGTTTTCATATCCCCAACACTTAGCCTTTAACTTGGCATATAAAAGACTTTCAATAAATTCTTATTGAATTGAACTGAAGCATTTGCCTTTATTATCTGAAAAGTATCACTAACATTTGTGATGTCCCTTTGTAATAATACCTTACTCTCATTGTAGCAATGTTTACTTCCTTACCTGATCATATATGAACTTTCAAATTTTTATATATAAAACATTTTTGTTTGTGTACTACATCTTAGACATAAATGCAAAAAATGACTTTCCATACCATTTCAGGCTCCTTAAATTTGGATTTTTTTTAAGATAATGGTATTCCATTGTTTGTGGTCATATAGCATCACTGGGAGATCATTAGATCATTTTTGTTAATTATTTTCTGATTAGTATTCAGTTAAAAACATCAATGAATCTATGATTTGATCAGTGCATATTCTTCTTTCACTAATATGGATGGCAACAGATTCATATTTTCTTATTCTTTGCTATTCTTATCTATGACCTTCCTTAAAAGTTCCATTGGAGTTCTCGCTAACCCAGTAGAGAACTTTCTCTGGGTGATAGATAGATTCTTAGTCTTCTTTTGTGTATCCCTTCACCAGTCTGGCAAGACCTACATACTTCTTTTTAGAACAATATTTTAGATGAATAAAATACAGAGGTTTAAAAAGAAAATAAACCATATTGTAATATTCATATTGCATGTATGAATGCATCAGTTTTTCTATCCATCTATCTATCTAAAAAATAAATCTTCCCAGACTTTAGGTTAAGAAGCCATAGATTAATCTTTTTAATAACTTGTAGATCTTTGTACAGCAGTTAGGCTAATCCTTTTTGAGCCTTCTGACTTATTTCTTGAGTGGTCCACCTGCTGTTCTTGCTCAGACATGTTCTTGATACTATCTTTTATTCCACTTAACATGTACAAGTTTCCATTGGACATCAATTGCATTTTCCTTTGAAATATGTGCAGTGTGGGCCCTTTGATAGGCATTATAGTCCATGCTCTTCTATTCCAACTCTATAGAATAAACATGAGAATATCAATATAAAATGCAGAAGGGTGTTATTACCCTCAAAAGGTCACTGGCAAAGCACCAATAATTTAATATAAAGTCTACTGTTTGGCATTTAATGTGCTTCATAGATGCAAATGACTTTTAGATCTGTTCATCATGCCCTGATCTCTGATCTCACATTTTTATCTGTTTATTAGACATTGAGAACTGGGTATCCCATAGACACTTCAAACCCAGGACATCAAAAACTGAACTCATTATATGCCCAAACCACTCCCTTCTTATTTAGTTAACTACTATTGTCAAGGCCAAGGCTATAACTTCTCAGTCCCTCCCTCTCTTAGCTTATAAACTAAGGCATCATCTTCTAATCCTCAGTATTTCTGTATTTCAGTATTCATATTTTGTTCATTCAACCTTTGTAACATCTCTCCTATGTGCACCTATCTCTGCTTTCACACAATTGTCACTACTATTTCAAAAGCATCCTTTGCCCTCTTTGAGTCAAATCTCTATTTATTCCTGTCCATTCTTGACTAAGCAGCACAAGTGATCTTCCAAAGTGCAAGTCAGACCATTAATCGTTCTCTACTCAGTAAACCTTATTCACCTCCTATTTTCTCTAGGATCATATCCATAGTTTTCTCTGGTTTTTAAAAAACTTCACATCCTGGGCTCTTCCTTACTTTCCAATCGTCTTACACTCTCCTGTATGTACTAAATGACCTAGCTACATAGGTCTTTCCAATTTTCCTCTCATACAACACTGCAGTTCCTGTTTTTTCAGGGGTTTTCTTTGGGAAGATATTAGAGAAGAATTGGACATTTCCTTCTCTAGTTCATTTTATAGATGATGAATTGAGGCAAATCTTTTTAAGTGACTTGCCTGGTTAGTATCTGAGGTCAGATTTGAACTCATATCTTCCTGACACTAGGGTCAGCATTCTATTCAATGTGACACCTAGCTGCCTTTTACAACTTGTCCCTTTTGTACCTTAATATTCTTCTTATGTCATTTCCATTATAATTCTATTGTCTAGTTACATTGGTATACTTTCTGTTCCTTGAAGATGATGCTTATTCCCATCTCTGTGCCTTTACATTGTGTGTTCCCCGCTTCCCCTACCTCACTCCTCATAACTGTGTTTTAATTTCTTCTTTTACTTTCTATCATTCAGGACTCAGCTCAAAACTTATCTTTTAAATATATATTTCTATATATTTGGATGAAGAAATGAAATTCAAATTATATATAGTCAAATCAAAATGTTTTGAACCATTAGCAATCAGAGAAATGCAACTTAAACAACCTTGAAATAACATTTAACACTTTATAGATTAGGTAAAATCTCTCCAAATGTTGGAGAGAATAAGGAAAAACTGGGATACATCCAACATTGGAGTCATGTACTAACCCAACCATTTTTAGGGACCAATTCAAAATTATATCTAAAGAAGTATTAAATTGACTACTCAATTTGACGCAGGAATACCTCTCCAGGTCTGTTTCTAAAAATGATCAGGGAAAAAAGGAAAACAAAACAAAAGTATATATTCTTAAATATTTATAGTTGCATTCTTTGTGATAACAAAGAATTCAAAATTGGGGGAATGCCCATCATTTGGAGAATGATTCAACAAGTTATGGTATATGATTGTTATGGTATGCTATAAGAAATCATGAGTTCTATGATCTTAGGAAAATATGGAAATACTTGAATGAAATAGCAAAAAGTAAAATGAGTAGAATCAAAAAAGGTTGTATACCATAAAAGCAATATTGTTTTAAAAATAACTTTGAATAACTCAATCAGTTTGACTACTATAAATATCCAAATTAAGTATTAAGAACTATGAAAGAAGATGCTATTTTTTTCCAGAAAATGAACAGATGTATAGAATGATTTTGCACATGCACACAAATATTTTTGCCTAGTGGTAGCTATCTCTAAGGAAGGGAGAGAAAGGGGAAAAAAAAAAAAAAATATATATATATATATATATATATATATATATATATATATATATATGTACATGGTAATGATGAGGTTTGCCACAGGGCAGGGAGTTGTGGGAACCCCCTTCTGGTTGGTGCAGGTCCTTTGTAAATGAATTTATGAACCCCAAAATTTAAACTGGCAAAAAAAGTTTATTATTAGAACTGAAAGGTCAGGTTTGGCAAAGTCCCAATAGAGAAGTAAAGATTTAGCAGAGAAATACTAACAGAGAGATGAATAAGGCCATGTTAGGGAAATAGGTGAAAAGATAAAAAGAGAGTAATGCTGAAAGAGAATGTCTTTTTCAGAGGGCAGAAGCTTGCGTGTCAAGGGGAGAGAGAGGTTCCTTGGCATGATTAGCTCCTCTGCAAGGAATGAGCCCCAAGTTGCCTCATTTTATAATTAAAACTTTGGCTGGAAGCTGGGGGGAGGGGCAGTTTGAGTGGAATCAGACAGAGAGTTTTGAAATTGAATAGAAATTTTCCATTTGAATGAGTGTCCCTGGACTAATCTTAAACTCAATAGAGTTGAATATAAATCCGCATCTCCAGCTTAGACTCAGTAGGAGTGGTCCTGGACTCAACTAGTCCCACCCAGATAATAGAATAAAATCACTTTATCTTGATTCTCTGGGGTGGATCTCTCAGGGGAGAGCTTCTTTGAGGGAGCTTCCCAAGCTTCCCCCTCAAAGTTTGAGAGAGAGAGAGAATTTAAGAGAGAGGCTCAGGCCCCCCCCCCCCACCTATCAGTACATTTATTATATATTTATAAGGAATAACAAGTTGTGATAATAAGTTTACAATTTCAAAAAATACTGTCATGAAAATGCTTGTTTAATTATATAAATTAGAAATAAAATATAAACTGTTCTCAACAATAGAAACGTAAAATAAAATGGCCAAAAATGGAAAGCTTATTAGTCTCATATGTTACTACTGCTTTCTCCTTCTAGTTACTCTGAATATTTCTTGTTAATATCTAATTATTTATGACACTGTCCCCATTACAATGTGAACTTCTTAACGGAAGAGCTATCTTTTGCCTCATTTTGTATCTTCTAGGTTACCACAATGTCTTAAACACAATAAATGCTTATTTAGTATTTGTAGAATGATTGCTTGATTCACTATTTATTTCCTTATTCTCATATCTAGTTATTAAGCTTTTATACACAATGTCAATGCATGTATCTTGCCTACCCCTAATAATTAAATAGGAAAAAGGAAAATGGCAACATTTTTATCAATAATTTTCTTTCTATCTGCATAGACAATTCAGATGTGTAAGCAATAAAAAGCCTTTCATGTATCATTTGTTGATTTTCAAAAGAAATGTTAATTTAATGAGGTTTGGAGTGGTCTAGATTCCTGATGGTCTAGAGGTTAGTGGCTGAGAGTTATTAAGAATCCCCTTTAAATTGGCTGCAGGTTTTAGGAGTGAAAGAATTCACTCATTCTCGAATATCAGTTGCAAAATGAAAGTTTATTGTTAGATAGAAATCAGTTTAACCAGAGACTGACTTCTATAGTGACAGATCTATGGACAATAGAGTTTTGCACTGAGAATGCAGTTCTCAGTGGACAGAAAGTCCTGGCAGCTGAGTGAGCTACCAAGGTCCATCTGCAAAGTTGATGGAAGCTTATTATATTGGGTATCTTAGTGGGGGTTGGGACAAACCATAGCAGATCAGAACCAGTGGGGGCTGGGCAACTCAAACAAGTCAGAATGGGGGCTGGGACAAGCCCCGATCTCCTATTGGAATTCAAAGGGATGCTTTTTGACCAGGATTTCTAATTGTATCAAAGACTCTGGCATCCTGGAAAGACAACTTGTCTTGGGAGGATATGCCTCAGTTAGGAGGGGCTGGGAATCTGAATGGAATCACAGATCAATAGGAAAAACAGTTTCTTGAAGGGACCCCAACCCTCTTCATTTTGACTAATAGAGCAAAATATAGTTCATAGGATCTGTTGAAACAAAGTGTCACATATTGCCATCATGATCATACAAGATTCCTTTATTAAGTAAGATAAATGCAGAGAAAATGGTTAATGAAACTGCATATCCTTACTAAAGTGAGAAACAGTGAAATAAACATTTCTTAAAGATGTCTTCCAAACATTTTTATTGTTATTTTGATTATTGCCTGTTATTTTTTTTTTTCTTCTCATAACTGGAAAATGAAGTTTTAAAGGGTTTGAAGAAAAAAAAAAGTCTATCTCTTAAGATAAGTTTTCTGCCTCCTGGTTATAAAAAGGTAAGTTATGCTTCTTGTGAAAAATGGAATTCAGATAATTTTAACTAGAATTTAGTAGCCAATGAAGAATCCATAGAAAATTTGTGAGAATAGAATCATTATAAGTAATATGTATGTCTCCCAATATCCTGCTAATTTATGCTGTGCCTTTCAAAGATTTGAGATTTGCTCAACTCTTCTGAATTTCCGAACTTAAGGAAAAATGCAAAATTGACAAGAAAAGGCTGTTTTCCTTTCTCTCTTTGTAGGGTGAAGAAAAAGTTAGTTATTTCATTTTTCCTGCTAGGACACTGTTGCTTTACTGAGGGCACAATTACCTATTGTCTCTGGGTGTCTTTTCATTACATTGCATTACTGGAATTAGAGACAAAGACAAAGAAAGGGCCATTTCTCTCAATTGGATTAACCTTTCCTCCTTTGGCAGTTTAGGGTCAGACTGAAGCCTGCCCTCAAGGCAAAGCAGGTTCTAGGCACATAAGGCTATTTCTGTGGCAGAGAAGTTAGAAAACTATCCAAGGTTTAGAATAGTGATGGTCTGAGAGAGAGGAAAAGGAGGGAAGTAAAGCCTTGAAAACCTCTAAAAGTAAATTTCCCTCAGTGTCAAGTTGTCCTTCTAAACTGGTATATGTGTTTTTATGGTATAATATTTATATACTTATTCTAAATTGGAACCTAAATTGGAATTCAGATAGTACCAACTAACTCTAGTGTGGCCTTGGGTTGAAAAAATACATGCAAGGAACAGATGAGCTGTAATTTAGGTGTACAAATTATTTGCAATTTAGAAAATAGTCATTATGAATTGTCAAAAAGGCTCAGGCTCCTACTTGTAAGTGGCTTAGATGTAAAGCTCTAATGAACAGGTATCCTGTCCTTTCAGAAAGGAGAATCATCAATTATTGATAGCCAAGAAGGAAAGTATTCATTATTTTTAATTAGGACTATGTATATGCATCGACATACATGCACATGCACACACATGTGTACATATATTTGAAATAGGGACATTTCCTATTATTTTATATTTGAGTAAACTAGCAAATTGGTAGTAAGTTAATATATATATAATTAATGTAACATAAGTATTACAATTAATTATAAGTTAAACAAAGTTGTTGAAAAATATTAAATTCAACTCTAATATTTCTTATTATTGGCATCCCTGACAATGTTATTTTATTTTACTTTTTGTCAATGGAACAATTTAAGAATCAGATTCAGGGGAAAAAATGAAATGTGGCATATTTAAAATAAGGAAGCACAATAAAAAGTTATGAGAAAGAATATTTACATTATAAAATGTTTCAAACTTTAATAATAAATACAGTAAAAGCATATAAGATATATCCTATGTAATGATCATTTACTAGAAAAGAATAATTTTCTTTCTTAAATCTCTATTTCTTTTCCAGATTAACATTTTTTTTCCATTTAGACAATTAAGGATTGCTGTATAAATTCCTGACTTAATTATAAACCTTTAACATTTTGAAATAGTTCTCTTAGGCATAGCTGAAACATTTACCAAAAAAAAAAAAAAAAAAAAAAAGATTTGGTGGCTATTTATGCAAAATAAATAGATGGGACTATATGGCTTGATTCTTTGTAATTTCATTTCAGTCAATGAAGGAAAATATTAGTAAAGGAAAATGTTGATTTTTTGTATAGTTTTGATGAACATTCTAGTATTGGCCAGGCATACATTTATGAATCTTATACAATCTCAAAGATTCAAAAGTGTTTTGAATCAGCATATTAAAAGTATTAAAGGATATGAAAGAAAATCTTTGGGGGAAAATAGGATAGTTAGCCTGGGGAAGAAAAAGCCAAAAGACTTCTCATAGTTCATAAACAGTAGATAATGATAAGATCATTAGGGAAAAAAAAATCTATGTTCTAGAGAACATAAGAGACAAATAATGAAAACTATAGCAGGAAATATTTTAGTTGGAGATGAGGCAGATCAACCCAATGGTGAAGCAGATTATTACTTGGAATTCATAAGGGTGGAGTGGGGGATGAAAAACAGCAATAACAGCAGCCAAAATTTCTCAGACTAAGGTAAATGATGAAATATGAAGGAACTGGATTTATTCAGCTTTCACAGTGAAATGGAAGATGACTGGGCTGATATACATACTAATGTTAAAAAAGAAAATAGTAACACTCAAAACTAAAAAGAGTGTGTTCTTGAAATATGGTCATAAAGTTGCTTGAGATCACATATTAATGAAAAATGATAAAAAAAATTATATCAAGTTATAGCTTTCATATTTGGAGCTTTAGGAAAATTAAACTTAACATTAAATTAGGGAAGTCATGAAATCATACAAGTGAAATTCCTCAAAATACCTGAAAATTGTGACCCTATAAGTTTAGAAACTAATTTCCTGGCATTTATAAACTGGACTTCCATTTCAGTCTATGTTCTTCAGATCACTTCTTCAGATCACTTCCTATTCATATTTAGAAAACTTTCCTAGTTATTTCACTATAGCGATACAAGAAGAGGAGTCTTTGGCTCTGCTATGTGCTAGTTATGGCTATTATTACACACTGATACTTTAAGTCCTAATTGCACCCAGTTCTAGTTAGAACTGATTACTAAAACTCTTCTTGAGTAGATCTTAGTGATTAATTTTTAGAAACTCTCTTTTTAAGTTTTAGAAACCTTCACCATCTGAATGATACTTTAAGGAGTTAAAAATGGTTAATCTATTTTATCTTCTTTCATCTTTAACAAGAACCACTAAGATAGGTATTATTGCCTATATTTTGTATATAAGGAAACTGACTATGAGAGAGGTTAAGTAGTTTGCTTCAAATTATATCTATATTAAATATCTGAGGCAGAGATGTGAAGTCAGGTGTTACTATGAGTGACTACTATGTATAGCATGCTGTGGAAGTGAGAGTTTAGATAAGACATAACCTCTGCCTTCAAGAACATTACAAATGAATAAGAAGTAGATGATGTTCATGAGTGGGTATACTAAAAAAATGCTTTTATCCATTGATGTTCACCATTCTTTTGAAGACATTATTATTCTACCAATCACTCAGGTTAAAAACGTCAGAATTATTCTCTAATCCTAATTGATTTAAATTATTAATATATAAAAAAATTAATTTTACCTTCTCTTTTCCTATCTTGATTCTCAAATATGTTACCTGGGCTGGCAGAGATAACAATAAAATCAAAAGTGGTTTCTTCTGAAATTTTTGTTTTTAATTTTTTTTTTTCTTTTAAGGATAGGAGAGAGAAATCTTATTAAAAAATGCACAGTGGGAAGGACTTTAAAACCTGGAGCCAGTTTGTTACTTACTAAACTGTTTCAACAAGATCATGTCATTCCCAAGAATGTTTCAAATAAAGAAGAAATGTCAGCCCTGAGGATTTTTTATTAACTCCATTCCCCCAGCTCCCGTCTCATCATGTCTTCACATTCAGTTTTTACTGACCACTTCCTCTCTTTAGTTTATTTGTATTAGAAATGAATAGACTCATTAGCTTTGCTGCTTGGTGGTCAGGCATAGCCTGTGAGCTTCTAATAATGGTCAATAGTTGTATTTTCCATTGGACAGTTGATGTTTGCTTTGCTGATGGCCTCAGGACCAGATGTAATCTGAGATCACATTCTGTTTACTTCTTGTTTCATTGATATGCTGACCTCTTTGAAGGCAATAAGAAAGAACAAGAAACACTTCAGAAAAAAAAAATACCTATGTGTACTTCTTCTACCCAAGATAGGGCCGCACCCCAAAATGACTCTAGCTTTCTTCCAATTATTCTAGCCTTACCCTCTCACCCCAACCTCCTTCTGTACCATTATCAGAAAAGAGAAGCAGCAAAATGCATGGATTGCAAGATATTTTCCATCTGCTATCTGATCTTGTGTGTGTATTTAAAGATTCCAAGGAACCTTTTTACTAATGAATTAAATGTTAAAGAAAAAAAAAAGCTAAAAATAACAACAAAAAACCCACATTGATATTTCTTCAGCCTAGTCAAAAAACTTCTTTAAAACATGACAATTAAACTTTTCTATAATGATCACTCCCCTATCTCCTTGTTTAAAAACAAACAAAAACTTTTTTTTCCTTGTTCTGAGTGTTCAGTTCATCAATATTATGAGTAAATCAAACATTTATCAAATACCTACTATGTAGGAGCACAAATATGAAAATTGTATGTTTCTTAAGAAATTGCTATTAGAAATAGAGATAAATTACAGAAACTGGGGATTAATTTATAAAAAGAAGTGCCTTCTTAGCCACAGTGTGCATTGTACTGAGCATTGGATTTGGACTCCCAAGACTTACTTTTGAAATCACATCTCTTATTCTCAAAACATCTTAGGGGCAGCTAGGGAGTACACTGAATTCAGAGATGTATTTGGAATCAAGAACAACCAAACTCACAACTTTAATGATTCTTCACTAGCTTTGTGATTCTGCTCTAGTAATTTAACCCCTCTGAACTACGATTAATTATTTGTTAAATAATAGAGTTTGAACTGGACAAGCTGATTTGTTGTTGTTGGATGTTTGTCTTCTCATGGACACTTTTGCAGTCTGGTAGAGTCTATATAATCAAGGATTTTAAAAAGCGATGAAGGAAACCAATATTTTTGAATAAAAACAGTAAAACAACTTTAAAAATTAAATGCATGGATCTCAGATTAAAAATCTCTAGACTAGGTGATCTCTAAGGTATTTTTCTCCTCTAAATTTCTGATATTGTAGTCCAACAGTTCCTCATGAAATAAAAGAATTAGTACCAAAAAACTCCTGACAGTGCCCTTTTACTAATGTTTTTCCATGCTTGATCTAGTTTGTTTCTAAACCTAATTATTTAAAGGTGTGAATATAAAAACTATGAAATGTATTTGAACTAAGTTTAACAAAACTATATATTCAGAGAAGTATTTTAATTCAAAAAAGTCACCATGAGCAACTTTATACTTATTTAATTTATATCATTTTTCAAATTTGAATCCTCACTTTCAAAGAAATGGGAAGTTGTTGGACAAGTCCTACCCTAAACAACTCCTCATCTTTCCTTCCACCCCAAACTCTTTAGTCTTTCTATAAATCAAATTGATTTATAGCCCTAGAATGTTTTGGCTAGAAAATCATATTAATATTGCTACTTATGAAAACTCATCACATTGAGCTTTAAATTGGGCTCTACTTTAAAAAAAATCAAACTTCTCTCAAAAACAGAATTTCCTATCTTTAAGGATTTTGAAAACAGCATTCAAATTATTATCCTGGCTTAGGCAAACCCATTGAACCTCATTGCTCATTTTTAAAATTGGGCAAAATTATTCACATTACTTAATTGAATTGATATTGCACTTGAAGGAGATAGTATATGTAAAGGCCTTTGTAAATAATAAAACATTATGCATTTGTAAGCTTTGATCAATGGAGATAAAGTATATGAAGATTTTGGGGACCATAAACTACTTTTTAACAGCTAATATTGTTCTTTTCCTTCTTTCCTTATTTGAGTTCAGGTATAAATGGAAGGTAGGGAAGAGAAAAATTATGTGCTAAATGCTTTACAAATATTATTTTACAACAATGTTATGAGATAGATGTTATTATTTGTATCATTTTATAAACAAAGGAAAGGGCCAAGCAACTTGCCAGGAGTTTTATAGCCAATAAATATATGAATCTGTGTTTGACTTTGTGTCATTCTAGTGTTCAAACTACTGCAATATAAAACAAATCACTACCCTCCTGTTGTTTTTATATTTATTGCTTTGTAGATGGCTATACAAGTACACAAAACAGATACGTTTGTTTTATTAAATAAAAATTGGAAAGTAAGCAAATGTTCTTTAACATCACTGAGTACGTATCCAAGACAATGCAATGATGGTCAGATAATAACAACAATGACATATGATATCTTATTTCTAAATCATTTCTATTTCTTATGACAATTCCTTATAATCTCTAAGTTTTTCATTCCATGAAACTTATAGATGGAGTATTTAATATGTCTATACCTATTATAAAGTTTGTTTTTCAAAACTAATGCAGACAAGATTAGAAGGAAAGCAATAAACAGGGAAAACATTTTTACAGTCAAAGGTTCTGATAAAAGACTCATTTCCAAAATATATAGAGAATTGACTCAAATTTAAAAGAAATCAAGCCATTCTCCAAATGATAAATGGTCAGAGGATATGAGCAGGCAATTTCCAGATGAAGGAATTGAAATAATTTCTAATCATATGTAAAAGGTGCTCCAAATCATTATTGATCAGAGAAATGAAAATCAAGGCAACTCTGAAATACCACTATACACCTCTCAGGTTGTCTAAGACAAAAGGAAAAGATAATGATGAATATTGGAATATGTGGAGAAACTGGGACACTGATATATTGTTGGCGGAATTGTGAGCGGATCCAACCATTCTGGAGAATGTTGGAACTATGTTCAAAAAGTTATCAAACTGTGATCCAGCAATGATACTACTGGGCTTATATCCCATAGAGAACTTAAAGAAGGGAAAGGGAACTGTATGTCCCAAAAATGTTTGTGGCAGCCCTTTTTGTGGTGGCTAGAAACTGGAAATTGAATGGATGTCCATCAGTTGGAGAAAGGCTGAATAAATTGTGGTATATAAATGTTATGGAATATTATTGTTCTATAAGAAATGACCAGCAGGATGATTTCAGAGAGTCCTGGAGAGACTTACATGAAATGATGCTAAGTGAAATGAGCAGAACCAGGAGATCATTATACACTTCAACAACAATAGTATATAATGATCAATTCTGATGGATGTGACTCTCTTTAACAATGAGATGATCCAAATCAGTCCCAATTGTTCAGTAATAAAGAGAATCAGCTACACCCAGAGAAAGAACTATGGGAAATGAGTGTGGACCACACTCTTTCTGTTATTGTTTGCTTGTATTTTTGTTTTCCTTCCCAGTTTTCTTTTTATCTTTTTTTCTAGATCCAATCTTTCTTGAGCAGCAAGGTAACTATAAATATGTATACATATATTGTATTTTGCATATACTTTAACATATTTAACATGTATTGGACTACGTGCCATCTAGGAGAGGGAATGGGGAAAGGAGGGAAAATGTTGGAAAAAATATTTTGCGAGGGTCAATGTTGAAAAACTAGCCATGCATATGTTTTATAAATAAAAAGCTATGATTAAAATAAAGTTTGTTTTTAGGTTTTTATACATCAGTGTCACATTAGGGAGATCATTGGCAGTGGTTCTGCTTTGATAATACTCAGGTTCATTAAATTTGTTGTATACTCAAGGAATGTACTGAAATCTGTGTTTTACTTAAAGGTTTTGTTATCCATTAGCCTTGCAATACCAAATGGGGTCATGAAGAGTTGACTATGATTAAAAAAATGACTGAACTACAAAAGTTTATTAAAGATAATGAACATCTAATGTGTAACCATTCTAAAGTTCTTAATAGGAGAAGGGTATAGGTTTTGATATGTAGTGTTTGTTTGTGTAAGTATGGGAGAGGCAATGGGGAGGAAGAATTAGCAATTTACAAGTTATAAGGTAGTAAGTTTGGGGTTTCATTCTTGAAGAAAATTGTTAAAGTATTTAAGTAATTAAGCATATTATTAAAGGAACCGATGGTAAGTATGGAAAAAAGGAACTGTTGATTATAGAGTCAGCATGACTCCCCCCCTCCTGATTTCTGAAATAGTATTTTCTTTTTTTTTAATTTCATGTAAACATAGTTTTCAACATTCATTTTTTTTCCATTTTAAAATAGTTTTTTTTTCAATTGCATATAAAAACAATTTTAACACTCATTTTAAAAAAATGAGTTCCAATTTTTTCTGTTTTCTTCCAAAAATAGTAAGCAATTTTATAGATACAAGTTCTTTATATACAATCATGTAAAACATAATTCCATTTTAGCCAAGTTGTAAAAGAAGAAATAGACCAAATGAGGAAAAAAGGGAAATTACTATGTTTCAATCTGCATTCAGACTCTATCAGTTCTTTCTCTGGATGTGGATAGCATTTTCCTTCATGAGGTCTTGTGGATTGTCATGGATCACTTTGTTTCTGAGAAGAGCTAAGTCATTCATAGTCGATTATTGCACAATGTTGCTATTGCAGTGAATAGTGTTCTCCTGGTTCTGCTCATTTCACTTCGCATACAATTTCTTTTTATAATTTTTAAAAATTTTTTCCCAGTTAGATGTAAAACAATTTTTAGCATTTGTTTTTTAAATTTTTGAGTTCCTGATTATCTCTTTCTTTCTCTCCTGCATCAAGAAAACACATGTGAAGTTATACAAATATTTACATAAAAGGCAAGCTGCAAAAAAAAAAAAAATAGATCCTTTCCCCTCACCCCCCCAAAAAAACCAACTCTCAAGAAAAATGAAATCTTTTCTCCTTAAAAAATATTTCTTTGAGATACATGCCTAGTATGGTATTGCTTGAGTTCATGGAGGATTTTCCAGATTTGTCTAAGAATATTCTACTCATAATTTCCCATAGAACAATAATATTCCATCAAAATGATATACCATAATTTATTCAGCCATTCCCCAATTGATGAGCATCCTCTCAAGTTCCCAAAATTTTTTCCTTGAGAAGAGAATTTTTTAGAAATATTTTGTCCATATAGGTCCTTTTACTTTTTAAAAAAAAATCTCTAGGAATTCATGAGAAGTAGTGGTATTGTTAATTCAAAGGATATGCATGATTTTAAAGCCCTTTGGGCATAGTTCATATTTTTGATCATTTACCAATTAGAACATGACTCTTATTTTTTTATAAATTTGATTTTATATTTTTTTTATAAATTTGACTCCAGTTCCCTATATGTTTGAGAAATGTGACCTTTTTAATCAAAGAAATTTGCTTCAAAATTATTTTTCTAATTAGTTTCTAACTGTTCTATTCTCTCTCTTTTCATCTGTTTCTCCTCAAAAGTGTTTTGTTACTGACCACTCCTTCTCCCAAAATGCCCTTTCTTCTATCATCCTCCTCGTTTCCTGTATCCCATTCTCTTCCTACTTTCCTATAGGGTAACACATATTTCTATATCCATATTGAATGTATATTTAATTTCTTTTTTGAGCCAGTTTTAATGAGAATGAGTCATTCACTCTCCTAATTCTCTTCTTCCACTCAATTGTAAAAACATTATCTTGACTCTTTTATGGCAGATACATAATACCATTCTGCTTTTTCCTTTTCCTTTTTCCCACTACCTTCCTCCGTCACCCGTCAATTATATATTTTTAGATGTTATCTCATCATATACCTCTGCCCTCTGTCCATATATACTCCTTTTAACTGCCATAATGAGGAAGTTCTAATGAGTTACAAGCATCATCCTCCCATGTAGAAATGTAAGCAGAAAAACCTTATTAAGTCCCTCAAGAAATTACTTTTCTGATTATCTTATTAATCCTTCTTCTGAGTCTTGTATTTGAAAATCAAATTTTCTAATCAGCTCTGGTGTTTTCATTATGAATGCTTGAAAATTATGTATTTAATTGAATTTTCACCTTTTCCCCGAAGGATTATACACAATTTTGCTAAATAGGTGATTCTTGGTTTTAATCCTAGCTCCATAGCTCTGCAAAATATCATCTTCCAATTCCTTTGGTCCTTTAATGTTGAAGGTACTAAATGTTACGTTACTCTAACTATAACATCAGCATACTTGAATTGTTTCTTTCTGGATGTTTGTGTATTTTCTCCTTGACCAGGGAGTTCTGAAATTTGGCTATTCTATTTCAGAGCATTTTCATTTTGGGATTTTTTTTTCAAGAGGTGATTGGTAGATTCTTTCAATTTCTATTTTATCTTCTGGTTCTAGAATATCAGGAACATTTTCCTTGATTATTTCTTCAAAGATGATGTTCAAGCTCGTTTTTTGATTATGGTTTTCATATAGACCAATAATTTTTAAATTATCACTCCTGGGTCTATTTCCTAGGATATTTCCCAGTTGGTTTTTCCCCTATTTTTTTCATTCTTTTGGTTTTGCTTTATTGTTTTATGATTTCTCATGAAGCCAGTAGCTTCCATTTGGTCAATTCTAATTTTTAAGTAATTATATTTATCAATGAATGAGTTTTTATACTTCCTTTCCCATTTGGTCAATTTTATGTTTAAAGCCTTCTTCCATTAGCCTTGTGTATTTCTTTTGCATGATTCTCAATTCTCTTCCCAATTTTTCCTCTACTTCTTTTACTTGATTTTCAAAATCCCTTATGAGCTTTTCCATGGCCTGAAACAAATCTTCATTTTTCTTGGAGGCTTTGGATGCAGGAATTTTGGCATTGTTATCGTATTCATAGCTTGTGCTTTGATCTTCCTTGTCATCTTAGTTACTTTCAAAGATCAGAATCTTTTTTGTTGTTGTTATTGTTGTTGTTGTCTATTCATTTTCCTATTCTATTAATCAGCTTTAACTCTTTGTTAAAGTAGAGCTCTGTTTCCAGGGTAAAGGGTGCACTGTCTCAAACTTCAAGGATTTTGTACACCTGTATTCAGTGATATTTCTATGGATCT
Source organism: Sarcophilus harrisii (assembly GCF_902635505.1). Lineage (NCBI taxonomy): Eukaryota > Metazoa > Chordata > Mammalia > Dasyuromorphia > Dasyuridae > Sarcophilus > Sarcophilus harrisii. The sequence continues at coordinate 554,193,166 of NC_045426.1, read as the reverse complement.
GACCTTAAGCATTGTTTTCTGCTCTGGAATAGTTAGCAGTATCCCCTTCCCAACTTTCCTCTCTTCCCTATCCCCCCTCATTAAGTCCAGACTAAGGTTAAGTGTACTAAAGCAACAAAGTCTTTCTTCAGTGGTAGGTATCTTTACTACCTCCTATGAATTGAGCTCTTTCAAAGCTGTCACAGCAACCAGTATCCATGCCCACTTTTGCTATGCTGGTTTCTAAGACTCTCTTACTCTACTTACAAACTTTTCCTGACAACCTTCCAAGTTGTCTTTGATTACTCAGGGCTGAGAGACCTAAAAACCACCGGTGTTTCCCCAGTTGATAAATGGACAAAGGATATGAACAGACAATTTTCAGATTATGAAATTAAAGCCATTTATAGTTATATAAAAATACTCTAAATCACTATTAATTAGAGAAATTAAAATTAAAACAACTCAGGGGTACCACCTCACACCTCTCAGATAGCTAAGATGTAAACAAAGGATAATAATAAATGTTGGAGGGGAAAACTGGGACACTGATACATTATTGGTGGAGTTGTAAAATGATCTAATCATTCTCGAAAGCAATCTGGAACTACACCCAAAGGGCTATAAAAGTGTGTATACCCTTTGAACCAGCAATGGCATTACAAAGTCTGTTTCCAAAGGAAATCATAAAGTAGGGAAAAGGACTCACATGTGCAAAAATGTTCGTAGCAGGTCTTTTATGTGATACCAAAGAATTGGAAAAGGAATAGATGCCCATCGATTGGGGAATGCCTGAACAAGTTGTGATACATGAAAGTAATGGGATATTACTGTTCTATAAAAATGATAAATAGGCTGATTATAGAAAGACCTGGAAAGACTCACATGAATTGATGTTGAGCAAAACAAGCAGAAACAATAATACATTATACACAACAACAGCAAGAATATGTAATGATCAAATATGGAAGTGTTGGTCCTTCTCAGTAGTTCAATGATCCAAAGCAATCCCAATAGACTTTGGACAGAAAATGTCACTTGCATCAAGAAAAAGAACTATGGAGATTGAATGTAAATCAACACATGCTATGTTCACTTATTTTTTTCTGGCTTTTTTTTTTTTTTTGCTCTGATTTTCCTCTCCTAGCAATATTCATAAAACAATGTATATTAACAATAAATAAACTAAAAAACAAAACAAAACAAAACAAAAAACCCTCCAGTACTGATGCTGATTCAGAGGTTCCTAGGTCTCTTCCTGTAAAGTAATGAAACTTTGAATAGATGCATTTGAATCAGACAATGGAGCACTTAAGACTGATTACCTATTTGAAATAAGACAATGACTCTATTAGCAAATGTTTGGATAAATGGCCCTTCTCACCATTGGTGCTGGCTCAATGTTTGATGTAAAGATAATCTTAGGCAAGGACTGAAGGGTGGGGTGAGACAAGCCAGAGCTCACTTGGCCCCAGGAGGAGGAGAAGAAAGGTGTGAATATTTTGGACTCTAGAATTTGTAAAGAGATCTTTGGCAAAACTCCCAGCAGTTTGTCTCCTTTACTTCACCTAAAGACAAGGACTGTTACTTAACCTGACTCTAGCTGATCCTGAAGCCTCCAGGGAGCTAGCCCAGACTTTACATGTTCCTGCTTTGCTGAAAGGGGATTAGGACTGGAGCTGGGTTGTGCTGGTACTATCTGCATTGGGACTGGGATTTGAGTTCCCATCCCGGTGCTACAGACCTTCTCTGTTGACCTTGAAAATTGTCTTTGGTGTTTCTGTGCTGAGACTTCTGCAAGCCACCATTTTTGCTATTAATTCAGAGGTCCCTATACCAGTTTCTGCTTTGTTGGCATGGAGCTGGGACCAGGAGCAGAGGTGGGGCTGCATTGGTGTGTCCTGCACTAAGACTCCACATTATTCTTCCATGCTGATGCCACAAATCTTTCCTGACAATCTTTTAAGTTGTCTTCACTAGAAAATTGTTCTACTCTGAATTTTTTTTATGTTCTGACTCTAAAATTTGTTTAGCATCATTATTTAAAGTAATTTGGAGTTTTTTGTAGAATAACATGAAGTGTTTATGTCTTTACTCTGACATCTTGGCTCTGCATCTCATGTGCATAACTTCTAAACTAATTAATTCGATGACAATACTGATTTAGATGTGTATGTTTGAATATATTTTTAAATATCATACCATTTTGTAATATCACTACAATATAGGCACACAGATGATCTATATGTAGATATAGATTTTTTATATTCTTAAATGTTAGATATTATAAATGCCAAATGTTTCCAGAAGACTAATAATTCTAATCTTCTTTGATTCAAGCATCAAGAAAAACTGATACAAATTTCCTCTCATTTTTTAGTTTATTTGTGTTAATTCACTTTGTCAGTTGCCCAACAGCATATTAAAAGTTTTTCTAGTTCTCCTGAAAAGGTATTGAGGGAAAGAAAAAAAAAGTGTTAGGAGAAATAGCTTTTTTTGTCTAAAAAATGAAATAAAGTTATCAAGCTGCTTTCCTAAATCTTTGAATTTGGCAAAGAAAAAGAAAACAACAAACTTCAATATTAAAATGAAAACAAACATCCATATATTCTCCCCAGTTACAAATGTAACTGGGACTATTGTAATAGATTCTTAACAGGTTTTCCTATCTTGAGGCTTTCTACAATCCATTCTTCACATAGAAGCCAGAAAAATTATACTTATGTATAAATCTGGTCCTGCTACTCCTTTGCTCAGAAGTTGCAATTGTACTATGAAATTTAGTTCAGATTCAGTCCAACAATCAAGTTTCTCCATTTTGTGGAAATACTCAATCTTTCCACCCTTATCTTGTTTTTTTTCTCTTCCCTCCTTCAATGTCCCAAACAAATTGCATAGCTTATTATTCATATTACATGCCTAAACACTTGTTGCCATTAGACCACAAAGTTTTCCTGTTCTTAGAGTACTCTTTACCACTTTTATTAGCAAATTTTAAAAATCACAATACAAATTCCTTAGTTTCCAGTATGACTTCCAAAATCCTTTCACTAACAAATTACATTTTCCTTCTTGGATCCTACAAAGCTCTTCTATCTACTCATCATATTTATTTTTAATGGAGTAATTTGGGCTTTTTTTTATATATGTAATTTTCCCTTACTAAAATGTAAGATGGAATCATAGAATAATAAGATTCTGAGAGTTGGAAGTGACCTTAGAGGTTGTCCATTCCTTTATATTCAACTATCATTTTTGTTTAGTCCATTTTCTCCCATCTTACTTCTGCTGGTCTAGATTTAGAATTATTTTTGATTATATGTATTGCACTCCTGCTTCAAATTCATCAACTTCTCTTGTAAAGCATTTTGCAAACCAGGAAGTACATATAAACACTAGTTATTACTATTATAAAGTATAATTATGGGAACTTAGTAGTAAGGAATAACTTGTCCCTGGTCACATAGCTAATAAATAAATAATTTTTTTATTTTAAATTCTTTCTACCACACCATGAAAGACAACTTTTAGATTTAGTTATTTAAGAGTAGTTCTGAGTACAGAGCTATCTGAATAAAGACTGTCCTAAAATAGTCATTACTTGGTTAAATTCCTATCCTTTGCTTAGGAATGTCTAATGATATTCTCACATTTGACAAATCTGGTCAGCTGGGTATTCTTCTATGGTTTCTGGTAGCATGAATATCAAGAAAGGAGAATAAAGTCACTCTATATTTAATATTGAACTGGAATTGCAGGACAAAAATGAGGGCATAAAAAGATTATCTACACTTTGGTTGGTTAGTCACCAAGATTGGAGCATACAACTTTACTGAATTTCTTAGTTAATGTAGAGTTTCTATACGATTTACATGTTTGAAATTCATATATAAATGGGTATTAGTTGGAACAGAAGTGTTTGCAAGGGTCAGTGTTGAAAAATTACCCATGCATATGTTCTGTCAATAAAAACCTATAATAATAATAAAAAAGAAAATGTAATTAACATAAAAAACAAATGGGTGTTGACCCTAACTATTTAAATAAGGGTCCAAAAAACTTTTCCTCTCCTGTACCCTATAAATGAGGAATTCATTTGCCAGCAACTGATTATAAATAAAATTAAATATTATACTTTGGTTGAAAAATTCTATTTGTATTCAATGTGGGTTTTATTTATTTAAAATATAATTGATTGATTTCTATAAAGAACATGTTATTGGGTTATTTGATATTTAAAGTACAGACTAAATAGAAAAAAATCAATTATATTTTAAATTTTTCATTACTTTTAATACACATAGAAGAATTAACAATTTCATGTATGATGGCAAGCATTTCAGATATTGTGGAGAAAAGAAAAGATGTGATCCAAAAAATTGGGGGACTGTTTACTTTTCTTAAATTTAGAAAATTATTATAACTTCATTTTTCTGAGAATTAGGAATATTTTTTGTACAAATCTGTATCATATCCCTAGCTTTCAGGTGATTCAAATATCTTTATAGAATGTGGAAAAAAATTTTTCAATCTCCACAATAGATTTCCTTATTATCATTTGATTTGGTTACTAAATAAAGGATTCAGATTGTATGTTTTATTTCTCATAAATATAAGAAATAATACATCAGTTTAATCGAAATATCACGTATTCACAATGAACATGATGGATCTTCCTGTTTCATAAGTTAAAAGTTTATTTTAATTTAGTCACTAAATATTGCATATCCTCCAAGTGTGGTTTGATCCCTGTTCAAATACTTGTTAAAAAAAGTTTATCAATGTAACAGATAGAATTGATAATTATGAGGAGATATACTTGCTCAGTGTGAGCTGCCTTCCATACTCTCATTGTCTGCCTGCAGTCTGTGCCAGATCTAACCATCCCCACCTGTGAGCAAAAACAGGCCTTTTCTGGCAAATTTCGAGGATATCTTTTGTTGGTAATTATTTGTGTTTTTTTCAGTCAAGCACTAATTCTGAGGCCTTGTCATGAAATAAAGTATTCTGAGAGCAAAGAAAGAGCTTAAGTAGGTGTATGTGTCCTCTCTGCCATCTTGACCAGAAGTCAATGATTCTTATTTAAAATACACACACACACACACACACACACACAAACATAAAAACTTCATTTTCTAGCCGAAAGCAAATTAAAAGCAGCAAATTAGAAATTAAAAGTAAAGACAAACTTACAAAAAAGCAAAAAGAGGCAGTAGATGTAGCATGACAGATGGGGAGAGAAAATATTAATATAAAAAGTAAACCCTGACACCACAAAAAAAATGCAAGGAAACATATCTGGGGTCATCTTATGTAGGAGAAATGAATACATGTACTTTAATGATACTCAAGAACACTATTGCCTTGTGATAATACTCAAGAACACTACTGACTGTGCAAGTCACTTAACCCAAATTGCCTAAGCAAAAAAAAAAAAAAAAAGAAAAAAAATTGTTTGTTTTGTTTTGTTTTGTTTTTGCCTAGGGTCATACAGCTATGAAGTGTTAAGTGTCTGAGGTCAGATTTAAACTCGGGTCCTCATGACTTCAGGGCTGGTGCTCTATCCACTGTGCCATCAAGCTGCTCCAATTCTTTTGTTTTGTTGTTGTTGCTATTGCTGTTGTTGTTGGTTCTGTATACATTATTTGCTTGATTTTACTCATTTCACTTAACTTCAGTTTATGTAAGTCTTTCCAGGCTTTTCTGAAATCAATTTGCTTGCCATTTCTTATAGATGACAATTTCTTGTCATCTATTGAGATGATTATATGACAGCTTAATTTATTTAACTATTCCCCAATTGATGGATACCCATTCTTTGGTATTACAGAAATGCTATTACATTACATTTTTGCACATGTGGATCCTTTTCCCTTTTTATGATCTCTTTGGAATATATATATACTGTAGAAACACTGGTGGATGATTTATGTGGGTTTATTTTATATCCTAGTGCCATAATTCCAAATAGATCTTCAGAATGGTTGCATAAGTTCACAACTCTAGCAACACTGTATTACTGTCTCATTTTTCCCACATCCCCACCAACATTCATCTTTACCTTCTCCTGACATCTTGGGATGTTTGAGAGGTGTGAGGTGGTGCCTTAATGGTTATATTAATTTGCACTTTTCTAATCAGTAGTAAGTTGGAACATTTATTTCAAATGACTAGAAATGGCTTTAATTTCTTCATGAAAAATTGTCAATGCATATCCTTTGAACACTTATCAACTGGGAATGACTTGTATTCCTATAAATCTGAGGTAACTATCTATATGTTTTAGAGATGAAGTCTTTATCACAAACACTAAATGTAAAAAAAAAAATAGTTTCCAAGCTTCCTGCTTCCTTTCTAATCTTGGCAGCATTGATTTTTCTTTGTACAAAATGTTTTTTTTTTAATTTAATCTAAATAAAATTATGCATTTTGCATTTTATAATGTTCTCTAGTTATTCTTTGACCATAAATTTTCCACAAATTTGAAAAGAAGACTTCTCTTTGCCCTTCTAATTTGCTTATAGTATCATCCTTTATGTCTAAATCATAAACCCATTTTGACCTTACATTTCTATAGTGGTTAGGTGTTGGTCAATGTCTAATTTCTGCCATATCCTTTTCCATTTTTCCCAGCATTTTTAAATGAAATACCAAATTCTTATCCAAGAAGCTTGAGTCTTTGGATTTATCAAACACTAGATTAATATCATCTTTGTCTATTGTGTTTTATAAACTTAATCTATTCCACAGATCCACTACTCTATTTGTAAGCCAGTAACAAATGATTTTAATGACCACTGGTTTATATTGTTTATATTATAGTTTTTGGTCTGATATAGCTTGGTCACCCTTGTTTGCTTTTTTTTTTCAGTAATTCTCTTGAAATTCTTGACCTTTTGTTGTTCCAGAAGAATTTTGTTATTACTTTTTCTAACTCTATAAAGTAATATCTTGACAGTTTGATTGACACGACACTTAATAGGTAGGTTAATTTAGGTAGAATTGCCATTTTTATTGTATTATCTCAGCCTACCCATGACCAATTGATATTCTTCCACTTGTTTAGATATGACTTCATATTTGTTCGAAAAATGTTTTGAAATTGTGTTCATATACTTCCTGACTTTGTTTTGGCAGATGCACTCTCAAATATTTTAAATTTTCTGGAATTATTTTAATGCAATTTTTGATAAGGTCAATTATGTTGATAGTTTTCCTAGTGAGAGCTAGATGGTGCAGTGGACATAATGCCAGCCCTGAAGGCAGGAGGATCTGAGTTCAAATTTGACCGCAGACAATTAAAACTTCCTAGTTGTGTGACCTTGGCCAAGTCAGTTAACCCCAATTGCCTCAAAAAAAATAAATAAAAAATAAAAAGATAATTGTCCTAACATTGAACTAATCCTGTATTCTGGTATACATCCTTCTTGATCAAAGTATATTACCTTGACAATTAATTGATGTAATCTCTTTGCTAAATTTTAAAGATTTTTGCAGCAATATTAATTAGGGAAAATCATCAATAATTTTCTTTCTCTGCCTTGGTCTTTTCTGGTTAAGGTATCAGCATCATGCCTATGTCATTAAAGAAAGTTGGTAGCACTCCTGTTTTCCTATCTTTCTACCAAATTTATATAATTTTGGAATTAATTGTAGTTTAAATGTTGGTAGGATTCATTTGTGAATCCATCTGGCCCTGGAGATTTTTTGTTACAGATTTCATATTGCATTGCCTTGTTTAATTTCTTCTTCTAAAGTGAAACTAAGCAATTTATTTCCTTCTCTGTTAATCTGGGCAATCTATATTTTTAAATATTCATCCATTCCAATGGTGGTACGTTCACCCTTTGCATTTTTGATACTGATAATTTGGTTTTCTTCTTTCCCTTATCTAATCAAATTAACCAAAGATTTAACTATTTTTTTCTACAAAAACCACTTAGTTTTGATTATTAGTTAAATTGTTTTCTGACTTTCTATTTTATCAACATTTTTATTTTCAAAATTTCTTTTTTCCACTCATTTTATTTATTTTAATAAAGCTTCTTTTTATTTTCAAAAGATATGGATTGATAATTTTTCAACATTGACCCTTGCATAACCTTGTATTGCAAATTGTCCTCTCCTTTCCTCGACCCCCTGCCCTAGATGACAAGCAAACCAACATATGCTACACATGTTGAAATATATATTATATCCAACATATATAAACATATTTATACAATTATCTTTCTGCATAAGAAAAGTCATATTAAAAAAAAAGAAAATTAGTAAAAAAGCAAAATGCAAGTGAACAACAATAAAAAGAGTGAGAATGTTATTTTGTAATCCACACTCAGTTCCCATAGTCCTCTCTCTGGATGAAGATGGTTCTCTACATCAAAAGATCATTGAAGCTAGTCTCAGTTATCTCATTGTTGGAAAGAATCATCCATCAGAATTGTTTGTCATATAATATTGCTGTTTCTGTGTACAATGATCTGGTTCTGATCATTTTACTTAGCATCAGTTCATTTAAATCTCTCCAGGCCTGTCTAAAATCATTCTACTGACCATTTCTTATAGAAAAATAATATTCCATGATATTCATATACCATAACTTATTGAGCCTTTCTCCAACTGATGGGCATCCACTTAGTTTCCAGTTTCTCGGCCCTATAAAAAAGGGCTGTCACAAACATTTTTGCACATGTAGGTCCCTTTTTCTCCTTTAAGATCTCTTTAAGATATACAAGCCCAGTAGAAACACTGATGGATCAAAGGGTATGCAGTTTGATAACTCTTGAGCACTGTTCCAAATCGCTCTCCAGAATGGCTAGATCTGTTCACAATTCCATCAAAAATCTATTAGTGTCCCAGTTTTCCCACATCCCCTCCAACACTCATCATTTCCTTTTCCTGTCATATTAGCCAATCTGATAGGTATGTAGTAGTGTCTCAGAGTTATCTTAATTTGCATTTCTTTGATCAAAAGTAATTTAGAACGGTTTTCCATATAATTAGAAGTTTGGATTTCTTCATCTGAAAATTGTTTATATCCTTTGACTATTTATCAATTGGAAAATGGATTGAATTGTTAAAAATTTGAATCAATTCTCTATATATTCTAAAAATGAGGCCTTTATCAGAACCCTCAAATGTAATAATATTTTCCCAATTTATCTAATCCTATCTGCATTAGTTTTGTTTGTACAAAAACTTTTAAACTTAATATAATCAAAATTATCTATTTGGTGTTCAATTATGAGTTCTAATTCTTCTTTAGTCACAAATTCCTTCCTCCTCCACAGATCAAGAGTTAATCTATCCTATGTTCTTCTATGATGTGTGATATTATATGATATATATATGTGATTATAACATCACTATGTCTGAATCATGAACCAATTTTGACCTTATCTTGATATATGGTGTTAGGTAGGTCAGTGCCTAGTTTCTGCCATACTAGTTTCCAATTTTTCCATCAGTTTTTGTCAGATAATGAATTCTTATCCCAACTGAGATCTTTGGATTTGTCAAATATTAGATTGCTATAGTTACTATTTTATTTTGTGAACCTAACCTATTCCACTGATCAGCTAATCTATTTCTTAGCCAATACCAAATAGTTTTGATGACTGCTGCTTTATAATATAATTTTAGATTTGACACAGCAAGGCCACCTGCACTGATATCTTTTTCATTAATTCCCTTGAAATTCTTGACTTTTTATTCTTCCAGATGAATTTTGTTCTTATTTTTTATAGGTCTGTAAAATAATTTCTTGGGAATTTGCCACTAAATAAGTAGATTAGTTTACATAATATTGTCATTTTTATTTTATTAGCTTAGCCTACCCATGAGCACTTGAAATTTTTCCATCTTATTGGATCTAACTTTATTTTTATGGAAAGTGTTTTGTAGTTGCATTTATGTAGTTCTTGACTTTCCCTTGGCTGATAGATTCCCAAATATTTTGAACTATTGAGAATTATTTTGAATGAAATTTCTCTTTGTATTTCTTGCTGTTGGACTTTGATGGTAATATGTAAACATACTCATGATTTATGTAGATTTATTTTGTATCCTACAACTTTGCTAAAGTTGTGAATTGTTTCTACAGTTTTTTGATGGATTCTCTAGAGTTCTCTAAGGATACCATCATATCAAATACAAAGAGTGATAATTTGATTTCCTCATTACTTATTCTAATGCCTTTATTCTCTTTTTCTTCTCTTACTGACAAAGCTAAATTTTCTAATACAATATTGAATAGTAATAGTAATAGTGGGCAACCTTGTTTCACTCCTGATCTTATTGGGAATGGTTTTAATTTGTTCTCATTAAATATAATACTTGCTAATGGTTTTAAATAAATGTTACAGATCATTTTAAGCAAAAGCCCGCTTATTCCTATACTCTCTAGTGTTTTTAGTAGGAATGGGTATTAGATTTTATCAAATGTTTTTTCTGCATCTATTGAGATGATTTTTTTTTTGCTAATTTGGTTATTGATATAGTCAATTATGCTAATAGTTTTCCTAATGTTGAACCAGTCCTACATTCCTGGTATAAACCCTACTTAATCAGAGTGTATTATCCTGGGGATCAATTTCTGTAATCTTTTTGCTAATATTTTACTTAAGATTTTGGCATCAATAATCATTAGGGAAATTTGTCTATAATTTTCTTTCTCTATTTTGACCATACCTGGTTTAGGTATCAGTACCATTTCTATGTCATAAAATGAATTTGGTAGTCCTTCTTTCTCTCTTTTTTTTCAAATAGTTTATATAGTATTGGAATTAATTGTTCTTTAAATGTTTGGTAGAATTCACATATAAAGGCATCTGTCCTTAGAGATTTTTCTTAGGGAGTTGATTAATAGCTTTTTCTATTTCTTTGCCTAAAATAGGAACATTTAAACAATTTATTTCCTCCTCTGTAACTTGGGCAATCTATATTTTTGTAGATATTCCTCCATTTCACTTACATGATTAAAATTATTGACATATATTTGGACAAAATAACTACTAAATATTGCTCTAATTTCTTCTTCATTGGTGGAAAGTTCTCCCTTTTCATTTTTGAGACTAACAATTTTATTATCCTCTTTCCTTTTTCTAATGAAATTAACTAAAGGTTTATATATTTTGTTGGTTTTTTCATAAAACTCTCAGTTTTATTTATTAATTCAATGGCTGGTTTTCTTATTTTCAGTTTTATTAATCTCCCCTTTTATTTTTAGAATTTAGAATTTAGAATTTAAATGAGGATTTTAAATTTGTTCTTTTCCCAGCTTTTTTAGTTGTAAACCCAATTCCTTGATCTCTCTCTGTTTTATGCAAGTAATCTTCTAGAGGTATAAAATTTCCTTAATAACTGTTTTAGCTGCATCCCACAAATTTTCTATGCTGTCTTATTATTGTCATTCTCTTGCATGAAGCTATTGATTGTGTCTATGCTTTGTTGTTTTACCCATTCATTCTTTAGTTTTCCATTATTTAGTTTCCAATTAATTTTTTATCTATTTTCCCTGATCTTTCATTGAAGTGATTTTTATTGCAACATGATATGAAAACAGTGCATGTACTATTTCTGCCTTTCTGCATTTGATTTTGAGGTTTTTATGCCCTAATATATGGTCAATTTTAGTATAGGTTCCATGAGCCTCTGAGAAAAATGTAAGCTCCTTTCGGTCTCCATTTAATTTTCTCCAAAAATCTATCACACATAACTTATCTAACATTCTATTGACCTCTTTAAATTCTTTATTAATTTTGTACTTCGATTTATCTAGTTCTAAGAGAACAAGGCTAAGATTTCCCACTAGTATAGTTTTGCTGTTTATTTCTTCTTGCATCTCTCCTTTTTTTTAATGTTAAACATGTGCAATTTTTCTTTCTTTTTTTTAATTATAGCTTTTTATTTACATGTTATATGCATGGGTAATTTTACAGCATTGACAATTGCCTAACCTTTTATTCCAATTTTTCACCTCCTTCCCCCCACACTCTCCCACAGATGGCAGGTTGACCAATACATGTTAAATATGTTAAAGTATAAATTAAATACAATGTAAATATACATATCCAAACAGTTATTTTGCTTTACAAAAAGAATCAGACTTTGAAATAGTGTACTATTAGCCTGTGAAGGAAATCAACAATTCTTGCATGTCTCTTCTTCTCTATGAATTTGGATGCTATACCACTTGGTGCATATATGTTTAGTATTGATATTGCTTCATTATCTATGATGTAGATATAGTTGCTTTCCTTGTCCCTTTTAATTAGATTTGTCTTTGCTTTTACTTTATTTGAGATCAGGATCACTATTGTTGCTTTAAAAAAAATGCATGATAAATTCTGCTCCAGCCCTTTACCTTCACTCTGTATCACTCTGCTTTAAATATGTTTTTTGTAAACAACATATTGTAGGATTCTGGCTTCTAATCCAGTCTACTATCTGCTTCCATTTCATAGGAGAGTTCATCCCATTCACATTCACAGTTAATATAATTAATTCTAGGTGGCACAGTGGTTAGAGCACCAGCCCTGAAGTCAGGAGGACCTGAGTTCAAATCTTGTCTGAGACACTTAACATTTCCAAGCTGTGTGATCCTGCCCAAGTCACTTGACCCCAATTGCCTCAGGAAAAAAAAGAAAGAAAACCAAATAAACAAACAAAACTAATTCTGTATTTCCTACTTATTTACCCTAAGCTATCTTTACTATTTCCTTTCCCCTTTCTCTCCTCTCCAATTTTTGCTTCTGATCACCATCTCATTCAAACAGCTTTCCCCTTTCAATCTTCCTCTCCCTTTCTTACACCTTTCTCTACTACTACTACTTCTCTTCTATTAGCCTTCCTTTTTCTTTTCCCCTTTTACCTCCCACTTTCGTATAAGATGAAATAAGTTTCTCTGTGAAACAAAATGTCTAATATTCTCTTTGAGCCAAATATGATTAGAGTTAAGATTTACACAATGCTTACCCCCTCTACTCTTTCCCTCAGTTATACAAGTCTCCTTTGCCTCTTTGTAAGATGTAATTTCTTTTATTTTCTGTCCTCTTCCCTCTTTTCCCAGTACAATCTGCCTGTCTACCCCTAGTTTCTTTTCCATGTTATCATAATAATATCAAATTATACCTGTACTCTTTAAGTATACCCATAATAGAAATATAGTTCCCAAGAGTTCTTTTCTTTTTATCTTTTTATGCTTCTCTCGAGTACTATATTTGGAGATCAAAATTGCTTGTTCGACTCTGGTCTTTTCATGAGAAATAAAGGCAATTTACCTGTAGCATTGAATGTCCAGCTTCTTCCCTGAAAGTTAATGGTCATTTTAGCTGGATAGTTTATTCTTGGCTGTAATCTAAATTTCTTTGCCTTTCAGAATATCAGATTCCAGGTCCTTTGATCTTTTAAGGTAGAAGCTAGGTCCTAGATAATCCAGATTGTGGCTCCTAAATATTTAAATTGTTTCTTTCTGGCTGCTTGAAATATTTTTTTCTTGATCCAGTAGTTCTGAATTGTAGCCACAATATTCTTTGGAGTTTTCATTTTGGGGTCTCTTTCAGGAGGTGATTAGTTAATTCTTTCAATGGCTATTTTACCTCCTGATTCTAGGACATTATGGCTGTTTTATTTTATGATTTCCTGTAAGATAATTTTTAGGTTCTTTTTTTCCATCATGACTTTTGGGAAGTCCAATAATCCTTAGATTATCTCTCCTAGATGCATTTTCCAGGTCATCTGCTTTTCCAAGGAGGTATTTAATATTTTCTATTTTTTTAAAATTTTGTTTGACTTATTCTTGAAATCTTATTGAGTCATTCACTTTCAGTTGTTCAATTATAATTTTTAATGTATTATTTTCTTTAGTTACCTTTTTTAGCTCCTTTTCTATTTAGCCAATTGAATTGTTTTGTTCATTGCATTTTTTTTCCATTTCACAAATTCTGCTTTTCAATGAGTTGGTAACTTTTTCATATCCATTATGCAAGGAGTTATATGCTTTTTCCATTTCATTAAATCTATTTTGTAGAAAACTATATGCTTTTTTCCCCATTTCATCAAATATAATTTTTTAAAGTTTTCTTCAGGTAATTTCTGTTTTTCTTTTTCTTTACACTTTTGCAATGATCTCATTTTTCCTCCCCATTTTTCTTCTAATGCTCTTTTGTGATCCTTTTTAAAATATTTCAAGAAAACCTTGTAAAATGGAGACCAATTAATATCTCCTTTGGGATTTCTTCTAGAGTTTATTGACCTTTCTAATTCGTATCAAATTAACTGTTTTTAATCAGTTCTTTTTTCTAGCTTTTTAAAATTTCACACCTAATTCCTTGATCTTTTCTTTCTGTATTTTATTCATGTAAGCATCTAGAGATATAAAATTTCCCCTAATAGCTGATTTGGCTCCATTCCATGAGCTTTGGTGTGTTATCTCATTATTGTCATTTTCTTGGATGAAATTCTTTTTGTTTGTTAGTTTGTTTGTTTGTTTGTTTGATTGTTTGTTTGTTTTGGTTTGTTTTGGTTTGGTTTTGGTTTGTTGTTTGACTCACTCATGTTGTAGCATTAAATTATTATTTCCTGTGTGTTTTAATCTATTTTTCCTTATTGAGTGTAATTTTTATTTCATCATTTGAATATGATGTATCTACTACTTTTGTCTTTTTGTGCTTGATTATAAGGTTTTTAATGCCCAATACATTGTTGGTTTTTATGTAGGGGCCTTGTACTATTGAGAAAAAGGTACATTCCTTTTTCCCTTCAATTTTCTCCATAGGCCTATCATACCTAATGACAAATATATATATATATTGACCTTCTTAACTTCTTTCTTTTGAGTGTTTTGTGTTTGGATTTATTTCTTTTGCAATATTTTGTCGTTAAATTATCTAGTACTGATAAGAGAAAGGTTGAGATCCCTCACTAGTATAATTTGCTGACTAATTTTCTTGCAATCATTTAACTGCTCCTCTAAGAATTTGGATACAATAGCACTTGGAGCATATAAATTTAGTATTGATATTACTTATCTATAGTATTCGTTAGCAAAATTTATTTTCCTTCCTTAACTCTTTTAATTAGATCTATGCTTTTGTTTGATCTGAGATCAGAATTGCTACCCCACGTTTTTTATCTCAACTGAACCTTAATAGATCCTGTTCCAGCATTTTACCTTTACTCTGTATATATCTCTTTGCTTCAAATATGTTTTAAAGAATATATTGTAGAATACTGGCTTTTAATCCAGGAGGCTATCTGCTTTCTTTTATGGGATAGTTCATCCCATTTACATTCACAATTAAAATTACTAACTCTATATTTCCCACCATTCTGTTTTCCCCAAGTTATATTTTCTCTTTCCTTTTACCCTTTCCTTCCTTACCAGTGTTTTGCTTCTAATCACCACCTACCTAAGTCTGTTCTTCTTTTTTTCAGCCCTTCACCCATTTCTTATCCCTGTCCCCTTCTACTTTTGTACTTCCTTCTATTAACCTCCTCCTTTTTTCCCCCTCTTCCTTTTCTATTTCCCTATAGGGTAAGCCAAATTTTCATATCAAACTTAGTATGTATGTTATTCCTTCTCTGAGCTGAGTTGGATGAGATTAGGATCAAACAATATTCTTCCTGCTCCCTGTATTCCCTCACTGTAACAGAACTTTTCTGCCTCTTCATGTGGAATAATTTATCCCATTTTATCTTCCCTTTCACCTTCTCCCAGTACAATGCCTTTTCACCTTTAATTTTTTTTTGTCATCACATGAAAGTCAGCTTATACACTACACCCTAGTATATCCCTTCTATTGTCCTGACAAAGATACAATTCTCAAAAGTTACAAATATCATCTTCCTATGTAATGTAAACATTTTAACTTTTAAAAAATTGTTGTTTTTTATTCCCTATTTACTTTCTTATATTTCTCTTGAGTCTTATATTTGAAGTTCTTATTTTTTGCTTAACTCTGATTTTTTCATCAAAATTACTTAAAAATCCTCTATTTCATTGTGTTGGGCTGTGTTCCTCCATTCCCAATGAGACAAAATTTTTTCTGAGGTCCTTCCAAGATATCTTAAGCTGGAAAATCATTACACTATGAATGTTTGTGGGTTCTATCCCTCCAAAATCCATTCAGAGGCTCAATTCAGCCTTGATTCGAGGGGGAGCTGGAAAAAGTTCAGACAATGTCCTGTATAATCTCTATCATCTTGACTCTGTCCTCCCAATTCACTTACTTTGGATTTTATTTTTATTGTATAAGTCCTATCAGATGAAATTTATAATAAATAAAAAAGAATGGAATAACTTCATGCAAGAAAAACCAGATGGATGAAAAAAATCATATTATATGATTCTGACAGAAGACAAGAATTATTCTATCTGCATATATCTTTTTAACAGACATTTTATCCATCTCACAGGACTAAATGGGACAATATTAGACTGGTGTCAGAGGGAAAATGACTTATATTTTTCAAAATAAATTTTGACTGATTTTTTTTTGAAAACCAGATTTTCTTATAAAATATGAACTGATTCTTCCCCTTCCCCATTTCAGAGGGCCACTCCATAAAACAATTAATGTAAAGGTGCTTTCAATTATTCTGACTCTTCTCAGATACCTAAGTCCATTTTTCCCTAAAACATCATTATTTTAGTACTATTACCATGAGAGAAACAAAGGGGATGTGATAGTCTGGAAGATAGGACATTTGTAGATGGTTAAAAAGTACAATGATGTGTAATAAATATATAAGCCAGGTAAAATAATTTGATGAGTAAGGTAATGGGGAAAATGATTGTTGGGTACATAATCTAATGCTATAAATGCTGAATGTTTTTTTTTTTTAATTTAACAGAGTGCTTTGTATGTAGTACATATTTAGCAAAAATGTTTGTGGCAGCTCTTTTTGTAGTAACAAATAATTGGAAAATGAGCATTGGCTTAAATTGAATTAAAGCCAATTCAATGAGCATTGGCCCATCAATTGGTGAATTGGCTTTAATGTCTTTTTATTGATAGTAAATTTCATTATTGATGCATTATTTCATTTTTTCTTTCATTTTCTAAACAAATTAATCAAAGATGTGTTTATTTTGTTGGTTTTTTCATAAAATTAACTCTTAGTTTTATTCATTTTTATTTTATTATTTTAATTAATTGATCAATTGGTTGATTAATGGTTTTCTTAATTTCACTTTTATTAATCTCTCCTTTGAGTTTCAGAATTTCTAATCTGGTATTTAATTGGGGGCATTTGGTAATTGGCATTTTAATTGGAGGACAAATTAAAATTTGGCCTTTTTCTGGTTTTCTTGATAGCATGCCCAATTCAGCAGTCTCCTTTTCCTTTATTATATTCATGCAACTATTTAGAGATATAAAATTTTCTCTAAGAATTGCTTTGGGTGCATCTCATAGGGTTTGGTATGTTGTCTCATTATTGTCATTCTCTTGGATGAAACTATGGGTAGTTTCTGTGATTTTTTGTTTGACCAACTCATTCCTTAGAATTTATTAATTTCCAATTGGTTTTTAATCTATCTTTCTCTGTCCCTTTAATGAATATAATTTTTATTACATCATGATCTGAAAAGTAAACATGTACTATTTTAGCCTTTCTGTGTTTGTTTGTAAGATTTTTATGACTTAATATATGGTCCATTTTTGTGTAGTGCCCTGTATTGCCAAGAGAAAGGTGTTTCTTGTCCCAGTTGTTATTTTGGTCTCCCCTGTTATCATAGTAGATTTCTATTAGCTTCTTTTATGTTTCTTGTTTTTTTTTTCTTTTTCTTTTGGTATTTCCTATTTTTTTACTTTTAAGGTTGAACTCCCCTCCTGAGGTAAAGGGGGGACTGTATCAAAGTTGTTGTGCAGCTCTTTGCCTTGGCTTTGAGCACAAAGGCCCATTGTGTTTCAAGGGGATAGTTTTTTGCTCTTTCAAGGAAACAGTCTTTTTTGCAAGAATTTGTTTTCTGAGCTGAGACTCTGACAGCCTTACTGGTTTGTTCTGCTACAGGGTCAGGACCAATGGTCTCAGTTTCTGATCTGCTGTGATTAAGACAGTCTACCTTATTTTTTTTTTTCCTAGACTCTGTTTGAGCTGGGTGAACATCCTTTCACCCCAGTGGATGTGATCTTTATTGAAGTTTTTTTTCCAATCTATCTTGAGCTGTAGAGTGGTTTCATTCCAACAAACTCTCTTCAAAGGCTTGGTTTCATGTGGTTTTTAAGAGAAAATGGTAGAGCTCCAGTAGCTTCCTGCTTCATTCCACCATCTTGGCTCTATCCTTGGTGGTCTAGTAACTTTCTATTGACAAAATGTTCTGTTAAACATTCACAAGCTAGCCCTACTCTTACTAACCATACTCTCTGATACATATTTTTTTAATCCAGTCATCCTCCTGGATGTTCTAAAGACAAGTCATTCGATCTCTTGACTTTGTGCATTTTCCTTGCAAGGTATTCTTACCCCAATCTACCCACTAAGTTCCCAGCCTTTAAATTCCAATAAAAATTATACCTTTCACTCACTCAAGGACCCATACCCATTCTAGTGTCATCCTTCTGTTAATTATTTCCAATTTATCCTGTATATAGTTTGCTTTGTACATATTTGTTTGCATGTTGTCTACCCTAATAGTCTGTAAGCTCCTTGAGAACAAAATCTGACTTTCACCTTTTTTTTTAATCTCTATTGCTTACCACAGTGCCTAGTGCTGTGCAGCCTTTGTTATACCTAGATATACTAATAGTTTTGGTAATGATTATACCATGAACAACATTAATGCAACTTGACTCTCCAAACAGAGGGCAGTGGTCCTTCTACATTAATTAGAATGATTAGATCTTTTTATGTTCCCCATTACACTCTTGTCTTGCTTTAATTTTCCAATGCATTTGTGAACTCACCAAGGTAGAGTTTACTTTCCAATAGTGCAATTGATAAATACCCACTCTGCTACTGTTCTTATATAGCCTGCGTTCTCTTCATTATACTTGGTGGGTTTGTTACAGATTTTTAAGACTACATGTTAGTTGATTTCCTAAAATGATCACACTCCGATTTCAAGATTCCAGAAGCAATGGGCTGTGGTGTCATCTTCTTGGCTTCAAGGTAAGTTATCATTGTCTGAACAATGACTCAATCTTTTTTACCAGGTATGGAAATTACTAGGCAAAATTTAAGGTGTTTTTTAGAAACAATTTTTTGCTATTAAATCACATTAGCTACGTTCA
The DNA here is from genome assembly GCF_902635505.1 of Sarcophilus harrisii. Classification (NCBI taxonomy): domain Eukaryota; kingdom Metazoa; phylum Chordata; class Mammalia; order Dasyuromorphia; family Dasyuridae; genus Sarcophilus; species Sarcophilus harrisii. The sequence continues at coordinate 554,173,952 of NC_045426.1, read as the reverse complement.
CTTTTGTTTATATTGTACTCGTTATGTCTGTCAGTTTTTCTTGCATTTCATTGATGAATATGAGTTTGCCACAATAAAAATATTTTGGTCTCTTGATCCTTCTTTGCAATAATTCCAAATGGCATCCTTTTTCATTATCTTTGTCTTTTTTTCCCCTATTTTATGTATTCATTTAAAAGTATCTCCTTTTATATTATTTATATTATATATCTTATACTTATTTTATAGTAAGAGCTTATGTAAGTATGATTTATTTCATTTAAGTTCAAATTAATTGGACAAATATTTATTGACATATGAATATTATTGTTATTGTTAATGTGTTACTCATCAAAATAGCTTTGGAAGAATATTATAATAATCATAATTGTCATAATTAAAATCATAATTTTTTTCTTTTATTTGGTCATTTCAATGGAGATCATGGTTGACTTTCTTCTCCAATTCCCAGATGCCCTTTATAGAAGTACTTTGTATAAAGCAAATTACTTAATTGTAAGAAATATTTGTCATTGTAAAGCCAGCAGGAATGGAAATGACATTTTCAATTTTTTTCTTATTCCTCAAAATGAATTTAACAGATTTATAATGCTTTTAACACACCTTCTTGGAAGACTGAGCAATGGGGTTCATTCTTTGGGGATACCTGAAGTTAAGACTCGGTGTGCCATGCAGCTTGCTAGAGCCTATGACAGCCATTTAACACAAAATCTATTCCTTACATTATAGAGCTCTGAGCTATGCACACCAGGAGAACACAGGCCTGGTGTCCCTGTTGTGTTATTTACCTCTGCTCTGAGCAGTTAAGTCCACCGCAGCCATTTAGTAAATTATCAGTTTTCTTATTGGCCCTAAATTGTGCCTAATTAAAAATCTGACCTCCACAAACTAGTCCTCTTCCTAAAGAGACAGAACATAAACAGGAAAAATCAGCTAATTGCTGCAAAAACTGCTTTTGTGGCACTGTAATTGGACCTCAGTGAAATAAATGAACCCATTGGGATTCCCTAATGAATGTTTAACTGCAAACAGTAGTCGGGCACTTAAGCAGCTAGGCTGATGGTCCCTAATGAAATCAAATAAAATCAAATCAAAGAATCTGGCATTTTTACTAACCAGATTTCTTGGTTCCACAACATAGATGATAGTATATTTTTTGGCTAAGTTAATGAAGAAAGAAGTTAGAAAGAAAGCTTTGTTTCATTTAGAAAGAAAACTTACATTTTTTTTTCCTAAGGCATCAAATTCTAATTGAAATCTGACCATGTTTTGTCTAAAGGAAAAGAAAAGCACACAAGTTATTAATAGCCTCTTTTGGTTAGATACCATTTTTGAATTAAGATTATAAGATTTTAATGGCAGTGAGATGGACCAATGAGTAGAGAAATGGACCTGGAATCACAAAGACCTGAGTTCAAATATGGCCTGAGAATTTACTAGTTCTATGATCCTGGGTAAGGCACATTACCTCTAACTCACTTTTCTCAGTTATAAAGTTCTTATTTTACATCATGACACCATTAATCTTTTGATACATCTTAAGTTAACATAAAGATTTAAAGGGGAATTTTGCAGGATCCACAGATGATATACAAAGGCCTGCTAATGACAGATTGCCTATGATCAAATACATAATCCATACCTTGCATTAATACATTGTAAACATCCCACAGAAGAAAAAAAAAAGAAAAAAAAAACAAATTTCAGCTACAAAAGGAGAGCCAAAGTATTTTACATTTGTAAAATGCTTTGTATACTACATACACACACACATACACATATTTATGTGTATATATTTATGATGTATATGTTCTAGGTATCATAGTTAAATTATTTAAAATATGCATACTATTGAAGTTTCCCCCCTCTATTTATATTTTTCACCTTTTAGAAACTGTATCTACTAAACTTTAAAAAAATAATTCATTTCTTCACATAATTTTTGGTTTTGCATATGTTTCAGAGAAAGTCATCTGTCAACATTGATTGTTGAGGTATTTTACTGACTCTCATATGAATATCAAATTCTATTTAAAATAAGGTATTTTAGAAAGAGCCTAGGACTGAAACTCAGGAAAACTGAATTTGCCACTTTGCTGAGCCTTTATCCCTTTATCTGTAAAATCAGTGGATTGCACTAAGTAATCTTTGAGATCTTTGCAATCTCTAAAATTACAAGATTCTAATTCAAAATCCTCAAGCAAACAATAAATAAGCATCTTTTAGGTCTGAATAAATGCCTATTACAGTGCTGGGGTGATGTCACCATAAATAAAATGGTCCCTGATCTCAAGAAACTTGAATTTTATCAATAACTGATTTCATGGTAAAATTCAGTCAAAATTTGTAGACCTATTTCCAATACATTCAATATTTTCTTCTTTATAATCAGATTCAAGGATATAATGTAAATGTTTAACATCTGGCTCTACAAAAATATAAATTTTAAAAGACAAATAAAACTTTTATATAAATTTATTTTGTCTTAGCTTTTTCTCCATCACATGCTTAAGGTAAGACAATCAAGAACATAACAAATTAACCCTTTATTTGTGATATTTAACCATTTCTAAGATGTAGATGCTCACACACAAAATGAAACCAGTGGCTCTTTTGAGAAGATATGAATTAACCCCAGCACATAAACTTGGTTTAGACAAATACTTTTCTATCTTGGATTCTCCCAGATGATATTGTCTAACATTTAGAGTAAACCCTAAGGTAAAAGGAATACAAAGAATAATATACAATGAAAACAAGCTTGCTTATAACCATTTATAAGTGACATCCTAAAATGTATCATTTGTGTAGCAAACAAAAACCCTTTTTTTAGTGCTTGCAGAGTTCATCCTCTATGACATTAGCAAATAATTTTGTTTAGTATATCTATTTTTTATCTCACTTAATATTATAATTAGAAAGGGGTCACAATTGTCTCTGATGCAATTTATCAAAAAATCTAGCATGATATTAAATATGCATGAAGAATGTTTTTAGGCATCTTTGAGATTATAATTTGCTCTACCAAGTATAACATATAGTATAGGCTTATGTATAGTTAGTGAACAAAACCATTGTGTTGTCTTTTATTCTTTGCACAACTTGGTCAACTATATGGCTAAAACAAATATACATTCTAACTGTAGTTAATTATTCTCTACAAAGTCTTGTTTGTTTGTTTTACCTATTTCCATAAAGGATATTCTAAATATTTTTGTAGATTTTCATAAACATTTCATAAACCTGAGAAATCAAATTTGTAGGTTTGTAATTAGTGTCTTTTTGGTTGGCTTCTGTGGGTAGATTATCATCTGCTTTCTTTATCTTATAAAATGATCCATTAGTATTTTAAAAATTGGGTGATCCGACTTTGAGATACTACTACAAGTCTTTCAGATTGACTAAGATGACAGGAAAAGATAATGATGAGTATTGGAGGGGATGTGGGAAAACTGGGACATGAATTCATTGTTGATGGAGTTGTGAACTGATCCAACCATTTTGGAGAGCAATTTGGAACTATGCCCAAAGAGTTAACAAACTGTGCATACCCTTTGATCCAGCTATTTGTCTGTTGGGCCTGTATCCCAAAGAGATCATAAAAAGAGAAAAGGGCTTATGTACAAAAATGTTTGTAGCAACCCTTTTTGTTGTGGCAAGAAACTGGAAACTGATTGCATGCCCATCAGTTAAATTGGTATGATATATGAATGTTATTAGCAGGATAATTTCAAAAGTAAGTCCAGATAGACTTACATGAACTGATGCTAAGTGAAAAGAATAGAATCAGGAGAACATTGTAGACAGAAACAACAATATTATATTATTATATTATATTATTTATAATTATTATTATATATTTATTATAATATAATATCATTTTATAATATATAATATAATTATTTTATAATATATAATATAATTACATATAATAAATTATATAATTTTATAATATAATTATAATATAATATAATAATTATTATATTGATTATATTATAATCAATCTTATGGATATGGCTCTTTTCAACAGAAAAATGATTCAGGCCAGTTCCAAATCTCCTGTAATGAAGAGAGCCATCTACACCCAGAGAGAGAGCTATGGGGACTGATTATGTATCATTTTTACTTTTTTGTTATTATTTGTTTGCATTTTGTCTTTTCATTTTTCCCTTTTTGATTTTGATTATGCAGTATGATAATCATAGAAATAGGTACAGAAAAATTGCCCATGTTTGACTTATATTGAATTACTTCCATCTAGGAAGGGGATGAGGGAAAGGAAGAGGAAAAAAAATGGAACATAAATTTTTGCACTAGTCAATGTTGAAAATTATTTATGCATATGTTTAATAAAAATTGGGTCATCATTAGTGTGAATTTCTTTACTCTGTTCCAATAACTTTCTCTGACTTCATTTTTTACAGCTTTATGTTAATGATATTATATAGTAAACCAAGGGATATGTACAGTATTTATCATCTCAAGGAGTTCTTATGCTGAAAATAAATTTGGGTCATCATCTTGGTGGCCAAGTCTTCACAAAGTTCTATTTCCTAATGGAAATAGAAAATAATGTTTTAATAAAGAGTGCTAAGAGTTCCAGGTGGGAGCCATGATGGTAAAGTCAAGTCAGGAAGCTTCTAGAGCTTTCTCAGTTTCCCTTGAAAACTACATGAAACCAAGCCTCTGAACAGAATCTGATAGAATGAAACCACTCTCCAGCTAAAGTTAGATATTCAAGAAAAAAAACATTCTCACTGCTAGGAAAAGGGTGTTCAGCCATGCTCAGAAAGACTCTAAGAAAGACTAAAAAAGAGAAAGCTGGTGAGCTTTCAAAGCAAATGAGAAACTAAAAGTCTCAGACCTGGCTCAGTAGATGAGCAAATCAGTGGGGCAGCTGCCATTACCAGCTCAGAAGGCAAACTCTGGGAAACTAGTCTGTTTCCTGGACAGAGCAGCCAAGTTACTCAATGTGCTCAATTTCAAGGCTCAGTTACACAGAAAAATTGGGATAGATCCACATTTGCCCCAGGAGCAGAGTTCCACCTTAAAAGTGATAAAAAAGGAAATACCAAAAGTAAAGGAAAGAAAATTAGCAAGAATCAGGAAAAAAAAAATTGACCATAGAAAGCTACTATGATGGCAAGGCAGTCTAAAACACAAACTCAGAGGAGGACAGAATATCCATAGAATGATATAAATTCATCTCAAGCCCAGAGAGACTTCTTGGAAGTGTTCGTAAAAGAATTCAAAAGACATATAAGAGATATTTATTAATGGCCATACTAGTTACCTCTACTTTCAATCCAGTTTGCTATCTGCTTCCATTTTATGGGAGAGTTCATTCCATTGATATTTACAGTTAAAATTACTAATTCTGTATTTCCCACCATTTTATTTATCCCATTATGCTTTTCTCTTTCCTTTCCTCCTTTCCCTTCACCCCAATAATTTACTTCTAGCCACAACTTCCCTCAAACAGCCATCTCTCTTTATAGATCCTCCCCCTTTCTTATGCCTTTCCCCTATACTTGTTTCCCCTTCTATTGCCTCCCTTTTTATTTTCCCCTTTCTCCTTCTCCTTCCCTATAAAGAAAAGTTTCTTTTTGAAGCCATATATGTCTGATAGTCTCTCTTTGAACCAAATGTGATGAGAGTAAGAATCATACAATGTTCTTTCCCCTCACTTTCCCCCCTCAATTATAATAGGTCTTCTTTGCCTCTTTATGAGGTGTGATTTCCTTCATTTGCCTCTTTTCCCAGTACAATCCCATTTCACCTCTAGTTTCTTTTTTATATTACCACAACAAAATTCAACAAAATCCAATTATATGTGTACTCTCTAAGTACACCCATAACAGAGATATCGTTCTCAAGAGTTCTTTCCTTTTTATCTTTTTTTTTTTTTTTTTTTTTGCTTTTCTTGAGTTCTGTATTTGGAGATCAAAATTTTTTGTTCCATTCTGGTCTTCTGGTCTTTTCATTAGAAATAAATGAAATTCATCTGTATCATTGAATGTCTATTTTCTTCCCTGAATGACAATGCTCATTTTTGCTGGAAAGTTGATTCTTGACTGCAATCCAAATTCTTTTCTATATCCTTTTTACCTTTTTTTTTTTTTTTTTTTTGCTTTTCTTGAGTTCTGTATTTGGAGATCAAAATTTTTTGTTCCATTCTGGTCTTCTGGTCTTTTCATTAGAAATAAATGAAATTCATCTGTATCATTGAATGTCTATTTTCTTCCCTGAATGACAATGCTCATTTTTGCTGGAAAGTTGATTCTTGACTGCAATCCAAATTCTTTTCTATTTCAGAATATCAGATTCTGGCCCCTTCAGTCTTAGGGTGGAAGCTGCTAGGTCCTGGGTAATCCTGAATGTGGCTCCTAGATATCTGAATTGTTTCCTTCTGGCTACTTGCAATATTTTTCCTTTGATCCAATAATTCTGAAAGTTAGCCATGATATTCCTTGGAGTTTTCATTTTGAGATCTCTTTTAGGAGGTGATCAGTGAATTTTTTCAATGGCTATTTTACCTTCTTATTCTAGAACATATTGATGATTTCCTGAAAGATGATATCTAGTCTTTTTTTTTTCCATCATCATGGTTTTCAGGAGGTCCAATAATCCTTAGATTGTCTCTCCTGGATCTATATTCCATGTGAATTGTTTTTCCAATGAAGGATTTTATATGTTCTTCTATTTTTTTCATTTTGGGGGGGTTTTGCTTGATTGGTTTTTGATGTCTCATTGAGTCATTCATTTCCATTTATTCAGTTTTAATTGGTAGTGAATTATTTTTTTCAGTTACCTTTTTTAGCTCCTTTTGTATTTGGCCAATTGAATTTTTAAATATTTTGTTTTGTTCAATGACATTTTTCCTATTTTATAAATTATGTTTTTCAAGGGTTTTCCACTTGGCCATATCTATTTTTTATGGCGTTATGTGATTCTTTTCATTTCATCAAGTCTATGTTGTAAGGGTTTATTTGCTTTTTTTCATTTCACTAAGTCTATTTTTAAGGAGTTTTCTTCAGATAATTTCTGTTTCCTTTCCTGAATCCTCTTGCAAAGTTTTCCTTTTCCCATTTTTCTTCTAATTTGCTTTTTAAATGTTTTTGAATTCTTCAAATGCCTTGTGAAATGGAGACTAATCACTCTTTGGGGCTTTATCTGGAGTTGTTCTTCTCTTAGTGTCCTGGGGGTATGAAATCTGTACTTTTCTTTTTCCATCAAAACTATTTATGGTCAGAGTTTTTTTGTTTTTTTGCTCATAAAAAAAAATGATCGAGGTCTGCTTTTAGGGCAAAGGGGAGATTGTCCAAGCTTCCTCTACAGGCATTAGTGGCTATGCTCGGTCGGTGCTGATTAACTTCTGGTGTTAGTATTAGGTGTGGCCATGTCCTGCATTATTTTGGGGTCCACAGGCTCATTATTTGCCTTATATATTTGTGTTGGATATCTTACAACTAATCTGCTGAACTACTGGCTTGCTACCAAGACAAAGTAACCAATACTGCTGTAGATTCCTCTCATTATATTCCCCAGATTATGGGATATCACCTTGCCTTGGGACTGACTATGGCTGTGCTCAGCCCCTCCCTCCATGCCTAATTAAATCAGACCTTTTCTGAAGTTCTCCAAAAATATTTTCTGATGGAATTTTTCTAATGAGTAAACAGTTGGAACAGGACAAAATATATACAAAGGAGATTTGTTATACTTGAGAGTACTATATTGATAATTCTCAAGATATCATAAATAAGATGATTGAACATTTGGGGGAAAATTCAGACTTTAAGTCATTACCATTAAGTTTATAAAAAATGTCAATAATTACTAATCAATATGAGTTCAATTGAACCATAGCATATGGTTCAAATTCCATTTCAAAAATTTTAAAATGGAATAACCTATATGAATATTGAAGGTTTCTATGATGAAAAGTTAAGAAGAGAAAAGAAACAGGACTTAAATAGTATATTATATAGCAGGCTAAAGCTTTATAGTCATAAAATTGAATGAAGAGTTGAAAAGATACACTTTATATAGTTGGTAGACTACATAAAAAACAAATGATTTAGTAGAGAACAATATGTTGCCTATTCTCTCTAACAACTTAACTTTCAAATATTAAAATCAGATGAAACTACTTGAAAGATGTAATAAGAAAGATAATTCTGTTTGATGACTTCATAATAATATCAATTAAGGCCTAAAATAGTGATTTGTATGTATTCCAGAAATGTTGCCAATGTCAGGTGGTGTGCATAGTGCAGGGTTATTAAAGAGACAATAAAGATAATCATTAAGTTTATATTTAAAATGGATTATCTCTAAACTATAAGGTACTCTAATTTTTTTCTTATAAAAATGGCATTGAAATTATTCTCTCAAATGAAAACATTGTTAATTAGTTTAATAATTAATTTTAAACATTTTATTCAATTAGGGAATTAAGCCTATTGTCCACTCTGTGACATGTATTAGGATGGGCAACCTATGAACTGATCTGTCAGTAGATAAATCTTCGCAATTTACTGTGCACTTCAAACCTGTGAGCACAGTATGTTGCTTTTTAGAAATTATAGCCCCCATCAAGTCCATTCCTGGAAAAAAAAAAAAAAACTAGCTTTTTTAACATTACAAAATTTTAGATTCTCAGTTTGATGAAATAGCAGAAGTTATCTAATTTGACAAGTAAATAATTAAGAATTGTTTTTGTATTCTTCTATTGATGCTTTATAATGTAAATCATGAAATATCCAAGTCTTTGGAACGGAAAAGTTGAACCTATTGGAGCATCAGAGTGTTCTAGCACATTACCAATAAGCACTATTTGAAAATAAAATATTTATAAGATATTATCTGAGAAATAAACTGTATGGTCAGAAATATAATTTGACCAGTCATATAATGAGAATAAGGGATAATTGATATGTAACACACACATGTCCTAGTCCATTCTTTGTTAAAAGCATTTTTAAAAAGTGAATACTCAAGGTAGCCAGATGATGCAATGAATAGACCCTGAGCCAGAAATTTAGGAGAATTTGAATCCAAATCTAACCACAAATTACTGTCCATTTACTAGCTCTGTGATCCTAGGTAAGTCTCAGTTTCTTTAGGGAAAAATCGGATACTCTAGCCATAAAAACAGCAGCATGTGCACACCCATGAATATATCCCCTCCCTCCCTAAATATGATGCTTTAGACACTGACTCCCTACACCAGGTTACCAGGCCTCAAATTTCACATAAAGTTCAAAGTAAAACAATAGGCAAGGAAATGAACAAACCACCATCACCACTACCACTACCACCACCACCATCATCACCACCATCACTACCACAACAACAAACCACTTAACCACAAAAACCTACTACATTGATTCTGAAGATTAAGATATAGATTTAGAATACAATAGTGTAAAAATAACTATAATTAAGAACTCAAGTAAAAAGTAATAATTGGACATTTGTTCAACAAGAATTTCTGGAAAAGTTAAATGAAATGATAATAGTGGTAGAGTGGAGTGAATTGGGAATGAAATGATTGTTATGCAAGAACATTACAAAAAGAAAATTAACACTTGATAAAAGAGGAAGAAAAAATATTGAAAAATAATAACAGTCTGCTGGTGAAAGATGGAGCTAAGATGATGGAGTGAAGCCAGGAAGCTACTTGAGCATTGGCAGTTTCCCTGGAAAATGAGATGAAATTAAACCTCCGAACAGAGTCTAATGGAATGAAACCACTCTCCTGCCCAAGATAGATTAGAAGAACTTCAGGAAAGGTCTGAGTCTCACTGGAGTGAAAGAAGTGTTCAGTCCATATAAGATCAGGGAAAGCCAGTGAGAACTTCTTAATCATAGCAAATCAACAAGTGAGACCCTCAGTCCTAGCTCACTATTGAAGCAGACCAGTGAGGCAGCCTCCAATTCCCAGCTCAGAAGGCAAATTGCCAAGTAGTGAAACCAGGCAGTTTCTTGGAGAGAACAAATAGAGGTATCTCTCCTTTGAGCAAGACACCAAACACACGAAGTCCCTGTGCTCAAAACTAAGGCTCAGAGTTTAATAGGAAACTTGGGACAGTAACTCCTGTAACCCAGGAGCAGAGCTTGGCTATCCCTTAATGTCTTTTTTATTTGCTATCATCACATCAGAGTTCATTTGTAACTACACCCTTCATCCATGTATGCCCCTTCTAATTGTCTCAATAGTACATACAGTATGGTTGTGAATGAATTCTGATGTGATGATATCAAATAAAAATACATTAAAGAGTAGAAAATGATTGTACTGGAAGAAGAGGAAAGGGGAGGTATTATGGAACAAATCTGTTCAGTTGAAGAATCAAAAAAGACCTATTACAATAGAGGGGAAGGAGAAAGGGTGATGAACATTGTCTGAAAATTTAATCAGTTTTTAGTTTAAAGAGGGAATAACATATTCACTCAGTTGGATACAATGATTTATCTTACTCTATAAGGAAGTAGGAATAAAAAGGGGAAAGAATAAAGAAGGAATTCTTTCTGAGGGTAGAAGCAAGATGGTGGAGTGAAGTCAGAAAGCTGATCAAGCTCTCTGTTTTCCTCGAAAACCACTTTAAATCAAGTCTCTGAACAGAGTGACAGAATGAAACGACTCTTCAGTTCAAGATAAGTTGGGAAAACGTCAAGAAAGGTCAATTTCCCTGGGGTGAAAAGGGTCTTAAACTCAGCAGACTATGGAAAAGCCAATGAGAGAGTCTTAATAAGAGCAAATCAGCAACTGAGACCCTAGGTTTCACAATCAATATCAAATGGTTTTGATGCCTGTTGCTTGTATAATATACTTTTTGGTCTGGTTCAGCTTAGCCTCCTTTATTTGCATTTTTTTCATTACTTTCCTTGAAATTTTTGACCTTTTGTTGTTCCAGATGAATTTTCTTATTATTTTTTTTGCATACTCAGCATTCTAATTGCATGCTTCTGCAACATTTGTATCCCTTTTCTCCTATATCTCGAATGAATTTCCTCCTCACCTCTAATTCATAGAATTCCTATGTTCCTTTAAAGATTATCTCAAGTACCATTTCTTATAGGAAGCTTATTCTGCCCCACTAGCCCTCACTCCATGCCTCAATCCTAGTTTTACTCTAAGACATTACTTTATATCTTCTTTTTATATCTTTTTAAAATTACTTTTCTTTTCATATTATCCTGCTTTCTTCTCCCAAAAACTCCAACTTAATAAGAACATGGACTATTTCAGTTTTGCCTGTGTATTACCAGCATCAAAATTCCTGATTCATAGTAAATACATTATAAAGATTTGTTGAATCAGTCAATAAATGATTATCTATTTTCAGTATCAATGTAGTGATATTAATTTTATATAGTATTTTACAGTTTGCATAATATTATACATGAATTCATCAAATGAAGTTTCTTTTTAATTTATGTATTATACATTATTCTTAGATATCTTGACAATTGATCATACATGATTCTCACCATTACATAACCTCTCCAAAGATTTCCTTTATATTTAATCCTCTTGCCCCAATTTTATTTTTCTTAGTACCATTTCCATTCTTCATATGCATGGCAGCTTGGTGTCACAATGGATAAAGCACTGAACCTGGAGTCAAAAGCCAAGAAATAAAATCCAACCTCAGATACTTATTAGCTATGTGTCTCTGGTAAAGTCACTTAATTAAATCTTTGCTCACCTCAATTTCCTTATACATAACAGAAGAATAATAATATCTACCTCAGGCAATAATCAACAAACATTTGTTATTTGTTATGTGCCAGAAATTATGGTAAGCACTAGAAATACAAATAAAAGCAGAGGTAGCTCTGTGCTTCAAAGAGTTCACATGTTAAAATGATGGTCTACTTTCTTATGGGAGAGATGACACATAAGAAAAGAAACTGGAAAAGGTGAAAGAGAAAAGGACATGAAAGTAATGAACATTCTGTAAAAAATTGGAAGTTTAGTCTAGAGGAGAATGAGACAGAATTAATTTGGGACATTTTCTTAAATAGAAGTTGGGGGGGAGGAGTTATCCAATCAGGGAAACACTGTCTGACATATAGCAAGAGTTGAGAAACTTTTAGTGTGTGAATTCTGAGGATAGAGTGAGATTTCAGGATGAATATATTTCTGGATTATGATAGAGAAATTGCAGAGTTCAGTCTGGGAGGAATTAAATCTTATAGGGTTGTTGTGGGAGTAAATGACATAACATTTGTGAAGAGCTTTTATAAATCTTTATAATTGTTATTGTTGCTATTGTCACTGTTGTTATATCATATATATATATATATACATACATACATACATACATATATATGTATATATATATACATATATATATTAAATGTGATAGTTCCTTTGACAGCAATGAAGACTATAAATAAAGAAGTGAGACAAATAGCATAATAGGTAGACTGCTCCATTGAGATTCAGGAAGATAGGTATTCATACGTCAAGCATGCATTAAGAACTATGTGATATTGATTATATATACATATATATGTATATATAATACTTTGAAATTTTAAGAGCTTTATAAACATTTATCATTAATGAAATAGAGACAAGTTTACTGTGTTTTCCTTTGTTGTCTTCCTAGTTTTATCAAATGACCTCAAAACCATTTAAATATGGATTAATTTTATTTTATATCAAAGATTTTTTCAAACATTTTTCCTCTCCATTACTTTATGTTGATTAAGCAGATAACATCAATCATCCTTTCACATCTTTTTTCTCTATAAGGTTTTAAAAATTATTTTGTTTTCTGAACTGTTGTTTTTCCTCTCGGTAATGATATTATTTACTGTCCAAGGCAGTTTGTAGACACTATTGTTGCTTTAAAGGACAATATAATGGTTGAATTAACATGGAAATCATTAGAATTGATGCATCTTTTCTTTTACCTATTCCTCATTTTTCAATAGCAATGGCTTGTTCAAATAGGTCAAGATGGAATTTTTAATTGCTTGGTGTATCTTCTATTTATATGTATCCTTCCTTTTTTTTTTTTTTTTTTGGTATTTTTTTTCTCTATGTGGTGATCTGATGGCATATAAAAATCTGATTCAAGAATTATTCCAAACCAGTCATTAAGCAACAATATTTCATTTTTTTCTAATGTAGTATTGCATTTTTGTTGTGTTCAACACCTTTGACCTCTTTATGAAGAAAATATTCATAATATATTATGGTATTATTCTGTGTAGAACAAAACATTGCCATTTTTATTTCTTAAATATAGCTTTATTTTTCCAACAGTTTTCAATCCACTGCTCATCCACCATTGACATTGATGTCATTGATTTTTAAGGCTAATTCTATGCTAACTTTATTTACATTAAAAGGGAGTTCTTCATATAATTTCTTAAATCTTATTTTAACTCTTTCCTCTTTCTTAAAAATTCATTTATTTCTATAAATATTATTTTTTCCATAAATTGAATTATGTACCTACAGATAAAGGACTTTTTCATGTTGTCTTTGTATTGTATTCCTATCTATTACTACCTTCTTTGTTCAGAGCAGGTATTTCATAAATGCTTATACATTGTTTTAAGTTTTAGTCATAATCAAAGTAGTATTTTTGTGCTTACCATAAATATATTAAAGACAGTAAGTTTAAGTATTTTGAAATTTTTTCTTGCTATTAGGGGATACATAAATAAAACCAATTATATGAGTCAGTTTTGCAATTTCTTTTTATGTATATTCATATTAATATGTGGGTGCTTAATCTAGGTTTAGGAATCAGTTTTGATTATTTCATTAGGAGTTTAGGTAAATGCTCAATACTTTGTGAAGTAAGTTCCTTAGAATTTAAGCTCCTTGAGGACAGGGGCTATTTCATTTTTGTGTTTGTATCACTAGTACCAAGTTCAACGTGTAGCACAAAGTAGCTGACTAGTAAATTAATATGTATTTGTTGATTGGTTGATTAACTCTTCCCTTGTGTCATTCAAGTAGGCACAATGTGTCCTCAGTGCCAAAAATAAAGGCCACTGAATTAACTCTTTCTCTTCTGCTTTTTCAAACTGTGTTCTAGGAATATGTTCAAACTGAATGAAACCAATTGCTTATTTCCTTCCTTTCTGCAACTCAATAGCTCTTTGTAGCAAGGACATTGATTTGATCCAGCTGGGGAAAGGTTTAGATTGTGTCCAGTTGAATAGCATGACTGCCTTCAGACTGGTAAATAATAGATCTTTTTTAGATGCTTCTTTGATCTATTTTGGACTTTTAACTATAATGACTCATGCATATCTGTTGTTTCTTCATCAGCAATGGCCAATCAAACACTAAGTCACATCCTCTGTGATGGGAATAAAAGACATTTGGTTATAATATTTTTGAGACCAGATAAATTAGCTCTTAGAAAATTAAGTATATTTAATCTAGCATATCATCAAAAGGGGTAAACAGAGGGTCGGTTCTTGAAAATACTTATCTTAATGATAAATTATTTTGTCAGTGAACTGCAATCAACAATTTACAGGGATATTAAAGGCAAAATAATGCTTTTGATAAGCAAATTTTATGATTATTGAATATCCTTTGAAACATTGTCTAATATGAAGAAGACAGACAATCTGTAGAATAAATAGAAGACTGGACTAAGTGCTAATAGTAAAATCAAATAATACTTCAGATATTTACTAACTATGTGATTTTGGGTAAGTTTTTTAATCTCATTGTATCTCAGTTACCTCATATGTCAAATGGAAAAGTTAAAGTCCGTGAATGGCTCATCTTTCTAATTTCAAATCTATGGTACTGAAACTTTGGTTTGAGTACTGTCTTTGACTCACACTGGCTGTGTAATCTTTGACAATTCACTAAATGTTTCATTCCTACTAGAATATCCTAAGGTTATGAATCATATTTATTATGTTATAGAAAATATATTGAAGTTTTCATACCAAGGGTTCTTTACACTCATGATATTATAGTTTTGCTTCCCTCTCTCAAAAACAATGTTGTGAGGCAAAAAAAAAAAAAAAAAAAAAAAAAAAAAAAAAAAAAAAAAAAAAAAAAAAAAAAAAAAAAAAAAAAAAAAAAAAAAAACAAGAAAAAAAAAGAAAAAAGAAAATTCACTGTTACCTATTCATATAAATTCAAAGTATGATCAAATGATAAATGTATGCTAAGATCTATATAAATCTTAAACTATCAAACTGTTAATTGTTTATAAGATTTCCCTTAAATTTATATACTTTTGAATTTTTATAATATATATGACATAAAAAAATAAATTAATCCATTTCCCATCACTCTTTCTGAATTTGGTCTATCAAGAACACATTTTTTTTTTCAATTGGAAAGTCCAAAGGTCTTTCTCCATAATTTTTTTTCCTCCCTATAGAATATTCTTACTTAAATTTAATCCTGCTGGGACTTCCAGCCAAGATAGTGGAGAGGACACACACATCTACTTAAGCTCCATCTTTTCTCTCAGAATAATTTATTTCATGACAAACCTTGGAATTAGTGCTTGACTGAAAAAAAAAACACAAATAATTACCAAGAGAAAATATCCTCAAAATTCACCAGAAAAGGTCTGTTTTTGCTCAAGGGTGAGGACAGCTAGATCAGGCACAAACTGAAGGCAGGCAGCAGCAGCACAGCAGACAGAGAAAGGCAGGCAGCTCACAACTGAGCAGAATGGAGGGGGGGTGTGATCTCAGCCATTTCTGTGGGGAGAGCATAACTACAATTTTGGGTACTTTGCCCTGGTAGCAAGCCAGTAGACAACCAGAAAAGCTAAAAACACAGAGGGTAAAGACTATAATCCCAAAAAGCTAGTATCTCATGGGACCCAGCCACATCCACCCACAGTGTCTCAGCACATTCTCAGAGTCTCAGAATTCCAGAGTTCAGACACAGCGCAGCCATTGCTGTCCTGCTAGTGCTTCGCTGATGCCCCCCTGAAGTCTGTAGAGGAAGCTCAGTAATACCATCCACCCCCACCCCACCCCCCAAAAAAGCAGACTGCATTTGTTTTTTTGCTAGTTTGTTTTCTTTGATTCTTCATTTGACAAAATGAGCAAAAAATTAAAATGAACTCTAACTATTGATAGCTTCTATATGGATAGAGAGTAGACTTTAAACCCAGAGGAGACTAAAAACAGACTGTTTTTAACAACTCACTTAGAAATTCAATTGGACAATTAAAAAAAGATATAAAAAAGTGAGTGAAGAAACTAACTCATCAAAAATCAGAATCAAACAAATAGAAATAAATGACTCAAGGAGACACCAAGAATTAGACAAGCAAAAGCAAAAAAATAAAACAATGGGGCAAAAATGTCAAACAACTTCTTGGGAAAAAAACAGACCTGGAAAATAGATCTAGGAGAGATAATCTGAGAATTACTGGACTTCCGAAAAAATATAATGAAAAAAAAGAGCCTGGACACTATTATCAAATTATCAAAAATTATCAAAGAGAACTGCCCAGATGTTATAGAAACAGAAGATAAAATAGACATTGAAAGAATTCATTGATCACCTTCTGAAAAGGACACTAAAATCAAAACTTCAAGAAATATAGTGGCCAAATTCCAGAACTATCAAATGAAGGAAAAAAGTAATGCAAGCTGCTAGAAAAAAATCAATTCAAATGTAGAGGAGCCACAATAAGGATTATTCAGGATCTAGCAGCATCCACATTAAAGGATAGAAGGACCTGGAATATGATATACTGAAAGGCTAAGAAACTTGGTATGCAGCCAAAAATAACTTACCCAGTCAAAATGAGTATCTTTTTTCAGGAAAGAAGATGGACATTCAACGAATTAAGTGATTTTCATCTATTTTTGATGAAAAAACTGGAACTAAATAAAAAGTTTGATCTACAAATATAGAACTCAAGAGAAACCTAAAAAAGTAATAATAAATCTTGGGAACTATATTTCTGTTATAAAAATATATAAAGAACACATGTATACTTTGTTCTAGAAACTATAGGGTAGAAAGGAAATTGTACCCAGAAAAGGGTAAAGTGGGGATACTACATCTCACAAAGAGGCAAAGGAAACCTATTATATTTGAGAGAAAGAATGGAAAGGGATGAACATAGTGTGTATCTTACTGCCATCAGAATTGGCTTAAAGAGAAAAAAAGATTAGACATAATTGATTTATGGTGAAATTTATGATGAAAAGTGGGAGGGGAAAAGTGAAAAGGGAAGGAATAAGCTAAGTGAAAGGGAATACAGAAATTGTGAGGAAAAGAGGTAAGATAGGGGCAGGAAGTGTAAGGTAGAGGGAGGGATACTAAAAAAAGGGGAGGGCTGTGAGAAGCAAGTGGTGCTCACAAGTTTAATAATGGGGAGACAGTTAAGGGGGAAGGAAAGGAGAAAAGTATAACCAGGGGTTAATAAGATGGCAAGTGATACAGAATTGGTAATTTTAACCATAAATGTGAATTGGGTAAATTCCCCCATAAAGAGGAAGGGGTTAGAAGAATGGATTAAAAGCCAGAATCCTACAACATGTTTTTTTACAAGAAACACACTTGAAACAGGACAAAACATGCAGAGTAAAAGTAAAAGGTTGGAACAGAATCTACTATACTTCAGGTGAAGTCAAAACAGCAGGGGTAGCCATCCTGATCTCAGATGAAGCAAAAACAAAAATTGATCTAATTAAAAGAGATAAGGAAGGTCACTATATCTTGCTAAAGGGTAGCATAGATAATGAAGCAATATCAATATTAAACATATATGCACCAAGTGGTGTAGCATCTAAATTCTTAAAAGAGAAATTAAGAAAGTTGCAAGAAAAAATAGACAGCAAAACTATTACTAGTGGGAGATCTCAACCTTGCACTCTCAGAATTAGATAAACCAAACCACAAAATAAATAAGAAAGAAGCCACAGAGGTAAATAAAATAATAGAATAGTTGGATATGATAGATCTTTGGAGAAAACTAAATGTAGACAGAAAGGAGTACACCTTCTTCTCAACAGTTCATGTAACCTATATAAAAATTGACTATATATTAGGACATAAAAACCTCAAACTTAAATGCAGTAAGGTAGAAATAGTAAATGGTTCCTTTTCAGACCATGATGCAATGAAAATTACATTCAACAAAAAGCCAGGGGAAAGTACACCAAAAAATAATTGGAAACTAAATAATCTCATACTAAAGAATGATTGGGTGAAACATCAAATCATAGACATAATTAATAACTTCACCCAAGAAAACAACAATAATGAGACATCATACCAAAATGTGTAGGATGCAACCAAAGTGGTAAAAAGGGGGAATTTTATATCTCTACAGGCCTACTTGCATAAAATAGAGAAAGAGAAGGTCAATGAATTGGGCTTGCAAATAAAAATGCCTGAAAAGGAACAAATTAAAAGCCCCTAGTCAAACACTAAACTTGAAATTCTAAAAATAAAAGGAGAGATTAATAAAATTGAAACTAAAAAAAAAAACTATTGAATTAATTAATAAAACTAAGAGTTGGTTCTATGAAAAACCAACAAAATAGATAGACCCTTAGTAAAGCTGATTTAAAAAAAAAAAAAGCAGAAAATAAAGTTGTTAGTCCTAAAAATAAAAAGGGAGAATTTGCCACTAATGAAGAGGAAATTAGAGTAATAATTAAGAATTACTTTGCCCAGCTTTATGCCAATACATTTGATAACTTATATGAAATGGAAGAATACCTTCAAAAATATAACTTGCCCAGATTAACAGAGGAAGAAGTAAATTGGTTAAACAGTCCCATCTCTGAAAAAGAAATAGAAAAAGCTATTAATCAACTCTCTAAGAAAAAATCCCCACTAGGTGGATTTACATGTGAATTCTACCAAACATTTAAAGAACAATTAACTCCAATGCTATGTAACCTGCTTAAAAAAATAGGGATTGAAGGAGTCCTACTAAATTCCTTTTATGACACAGACCTGGGACTAACCCAGGTAGGTTGAAAACAGAGAAAAAAAATTATAGACCAATCTCCCTAATGAATACTGATGCTAAAATCTTAAATAAAATATTAGTAAAAAGATTACAGAAAATCATCCCCCATATAATACACTATGACCAAGTAGGATTTATACCGGTAATGCAGGGCTGGTTCAACATTAGGAAAACTATTAGCATAATTGATTATAACAATAACCAAATTAACAAAAAACATGTGAGACAGAAACATCATTTGATAAAATCTAACACTCATTCCTAATTTAAAAAAAAAAAAAACACTCGAGAGTATAGGAATAAATGGACTTTTCCTTAAAATAGTCAGGAGCATATATCTAAAACCATCTGTAAGCATCATATGTAAGGGGGATAAACTGGTACCATTCCTCGTAAGATCAGGTATGAAACAAGGCTGCCCTCTATCACCATTATTATTCAATATTGTATTCGAAATGCTAGCCTCAGCAATAAGAGTTGAGAAAGAGATTAAAGGAATTAGAGTAGGTAGTGAGGAAACCAAAGTATCACTCTTTGCAGATGATATGATGGTATACTTAGAGAAGCCCAGAGATTCTACTAAAGAGCTATTAGAAATAATTCACAACTTTAACAAAGTTTCAGGATAAAAATAAATCCCCATAAAATCCTCAGCATTTTCATACATCACCAACAAAATCCAACAGCAAGAGATACAAAGAAAAATTCCATTGAAAATAACTGTCGATAGCATAAAATATTTGGGAATCTATCTACCAAATAAAAGTCAGGAATTATATAAGCAAAATTACAAAACACTTTCCACACAAATAAAGTCAGTTTTAAATAATTGGAATATTAAATGCTCTTGAATAGGCCAGGTTAATATAATAAAGATGATAATAATCTCTAAACTAATCTATTTATTTAGTGCTACACCAATTAGACTCCCAAGAAACTATTTTAATGACCTAGAAAAAATAACAACAAATTTCATATGGAAGAATAAAAGGTGGAGAATTTCAAGGGAATTAATGGGAAAAAAATCAAATGAAGTGACTAGGCCATTTCAGGATAGGTGTATGGTGTAAAACTATATTATAAAGCAGCGGTCACCAAAACCATTTGGTATTGGCTAAGAAATAGATTAGTTGATCAGTGGAATAAGTTAGGTTCACAGGACAAAATAGTTAATAACTATAGCAATGTAGTGTTTGACAAACCCCCAAATCCCAAATTTTGGGATAAGAATTCATTATTTGACAAAAACTGCTTGGAAAACTGGAAATTAGCATGGCAGAAATTAGGCATGGACCCACACTGAAGACTATACATCAAAATAAGATTAAAATGGGTCCATGATTTGGGCTTAAAGAATATGATTATAAATAAATTAGAGGAACATAGGATAGTTTGCCTCTCAGACTTGTGGAGGAGGAAGGAATTTGTGACCAAAGACAAACTAGAGATCATTATTGATCACAAAATAGAAAATTTTGATTATATCAAATTAAAAAGCCTTTGTATAAACAAAACTAATACAAACAAAAGTAAAAGGAAAGCAACAAACTGGGAAAACATTTACAGTTAAAGGTTCTGATAAAGGCCTCTTTTCCAAAATATATAGAGAATTAACTAATTTATAAGAAATCAAGCCGTTCTCCAGTTGATAAATGGTCAAAGGATGTGAACAGACAATTTTCAGATGATGAAATTGAAACTATTTCCATTCATATGAAAGAGTGTTCCAAATCACTATTGATCAGAGAAATGCAAATTAAGACTACTTAAACTTACCACTACACACCTGTCAGATTGGATAAGATGACAGGAAAAAATAATGATGAATGTTGGAGGCAATGTGGGAAAACAGGGATACTGATGCATTGTTGGTAGGGTTGTGAACAAATTCAACCATTCTGGAGAGCAATTTGGAACTATGCCCAAAAAGTTATCAAACTGTGCATACCCTTTGATCCAGCAGTGCTACTACTGGGCTTATATCCCAAAGAGATACTAAAGAAGGGAAAGGGACCTGTATGTGCCAAAAATGTTTGTGGCAGCCCTTTTTGTGGTGGCTAGAAACTGGAAAATGAATGGATGTCCATCAATTGGAGAATGGTTGGGTAAATTGTGGTATATGAATGTTATGGAATATTATTGTTCTGTAAGAAATGAATAGCAGGATGAATACAGAGAGGCTTGGAGAAACTTCCATGAACTGATGCTAAGTGAAATGAGCAGAACCAGGAGATCATTATATACTTCAACAACGATACTGTATGAGGATATATTCTGATAGAAGTGGATTTCTTTGACAAAGCGACCTAACTCAGTTTCAGTTGATCAATGATGGACAGAATCAACTGTTCCCAGAGAAGGAACACTGGGAAACGAGTATGAACTGTTTGCATTTTGATTTTTCTTCTCAGGTTATTTTTAGCTTTTGAATCCAATTCTTCCTGTGCAACAAGAGAACTGTTATGTTCTGCACACATATATTGTATCTAGGATATATTATAACATATTTAACATATATAAGACTGTCTGCCATCTAGGGGAGGGAGTGGAGGGAGGGAAGGGGAAAGTTGGAACAGAAGTGAGTGCAAGGGATAATGTAAAAAAATTACCCAAGCATATGTGCTGTCAATGAAAAGTTATTAAAAAAAATCAATCCTGCCTCACATCCATGATACTAGGTTCTCAAACTTCCCCTCTATCATTTTCATTGCTCCTTTACTTAATTGGCTTTTTCTTCTGCTAATGAAATATTAAAAGTATTCAAAGGAATTGTCCTCTACACTTAGAAAAAGCAGAATATTGGAGTTGGTAGGCATTTCAGAGACTTTGTATTCTAACTTGTCACAGACTAATAATTCTCCCTAGAACATTCTTTTCAAATTTTCATTTAGAATTCATTATCTCTAGTGGGAAAGATCCTCAATGCAAGTAATTTTATACTGGAATACCTTTAATTATTATGAAGATCCCACTTGCATTAAGCCTAAACACACTCCCCCCCATCATTTATCTTTTACTTCTAAGTTTATGAAATAAGGCCAATCCAATATCTGATTTCTCTTCAAAATTAATGTCCTTCAAATATTTGAAAATTCTGCTAAAGTAGAATGATACTGTTTTTTTTCATTCCATGTTAAATATCCCTATGTAATTTAATCAATTCTTATATTGTTGGAATCCTTACAAAGTGCTAATTCAGCATGGTACTTGGCAAATCCTCTAGCTCACTAATGTATTTAAGTACTCATTGGAGTTCACACATTTGGGAGATTTCAGGGTTTAGTATGAGATATCCAAATTCACACCTCCCTTAATCCCTGCTTCCAGAAGGAGGAGTCAACCTTTGGGAGATCATATATAAAGAGGCTCTTAGCTTCCGGTTAGTTAATTACCCAGGGATCAGAGAGGAGCACTCTGGGAGGAAGCCCACAAGCCCTCCCTTGGAGGCAAGAGAGATTCATTCCATCAGGTTTGCTGGCTGGAAGCTTTAGGAAGCACAGGAAGAAGCACAGGACAAAGCTGCAAGAGCTATTAGAACCAAGGAGAGAGAGAGGCCTCTAAGAAAACTAACCCGGCTATATTGAAGGACACAATAAAAGATATGAACTTTTAGCACCTGGATGCATTTGGGTGATTATTTACTTTTAACTGAAACTAAGGCTGCCTCCAGAAAACCTCCCCAAGAAACCTGCTCCCAGAGAGAACCATTATTATTTTAAAGAAGAAAAACACCACATTATATGATAGCATCTTTAGGAATTTTAGTAGTGTTGTAGCTCTCCGATAGCCTTGGACATACTTCAAAGTTCCTTTTAAAAGGAGCCATCCAAAACTGAAAAACAATGCCTTGACTAGGATTGGACAAGGTAGAATATTTACGAAATTTCAAATTGTCATCTCCTTGCATATATTAAAAATATAAATGGAAAAAAAAGAAGGAAAATGTTTATTCCATGTCTTCAAGAAGCTTGATAAATAGCAATAGAAAAAGTAAAAAAAAAAAAATAATAATGCAAAGGCAATATAAAAAAAGACTTTTGGTCTAAGGAATTGCAGGGACAGTAATTTTATCTTGGTCATTTAAACATTAATTTTATTTTTGTCTTTTTGATGAGTTTTTAAAAAGTTTTATTAATTTTGTGAGCTTCTCTAGTTGCTTTTATTTTTCATATTATTTATTTCTTTTCTGTTTAAAATTAATAATTTTTCATTATCTGTGAAATTATCTTTCTTGACATTGAAAATTTTATTTTTGCTGTGTCAAAGAGCATTTTTTGCAATCTTTAGTTTTTTTTTTTCCCTTTAGGAATTTTCTGATGCAGTCAACTTTATTCCAGCCTCTCATTTTCATTGTTTTATGTTCTAGGTATGTCTACATCCAGAATATTCTTTTTATCCATTGCTTTCATTTTACTGGATTATTCGTCATTTACAAATTAGAATATAATTATGTTTGTGTGTTTTTTTCTGTTCCTTTTACTGCTTTTTATCCTTTTTCTACTTTCAGTCAGTATTTTGTCTCTTTAGTTAATTTTATTTATTCTATCATGTTGTTATTCTGTTCCTGCAAGCTTCCTCCAACCCCTTGTTCTTCTTCCCAATATTTCATGTCAGAGTTTTTGAATTTATTTTAATTATTCATTCGTTTCCTTTTTGTTGTTTATTTTCTGTCTCTCCCTTTTTTGCCATTATCTTTCCAATCCAATTAACTACAAGTATTCTAAAGTCAAAATAATAGTATTTAGTATGAACCCATTGTCATTAAGATTTTCATACTTTGGTATTTATTTCTCACCCATTCAAGTTTATTTTTAAGTATTTTTATCTAATCCTCTGAGTATACCCTAGCTTCATCTTTCTTTATTTTCTATGTTTCCCTTATGGGGATAAAGCTGCCAACTTTGAATTCTTTCCTCACACTCATTTCTAAACTATTTCATTTGCAGATCAAATTTCATTTTTATCTTTGTTTATTGTCTTTCACTCTATCCATCTATCTATCTTTTTCTAGAGTAGGATGCAGAAGGAATCAATGAATTCATCAAAACATGACTATTAAGTAAATACTATATTCCAGGCACTCTGCTAGGAATTGGAAATACAAATACTGGAAGAGATAGGGAAGCAAAAGTACTACATGAAGAATGGACAAAGACCAGTTTGTTTTGGTCACAAGTGGAAGTAAGATCTGTGCTTAAAGGAAAATTATTTTGGCTGCAGAAGATAGGATAGATTAGAGATGGAAGTGACTTGATATGGCATGGTTAATTAAGAGACCACTGGAATAACCTAGAGGAGAAATGATGAATGTCTGAATTTAGGGGGTAACTATGTGAAGGAGAGATTCAATCAGATGTATGAGAAAAGTTGATTTTAGGAATGAGAAGATTTAACAAATAACTTGTTGAAGGAGAACAAGGAACCTAGAATAATTCCTGTTATAAATATGAGATTTTGAAAGGATAGTAGTGACTTGGAGAGAAATAATATACTTTTCAAATGGGCAAGTTTTGAGAAGGAAGATAATAAATTCAGTTTTGCATATGTTGGATTTAATATGTCTCTGTGATGTAACTAGAAATGATCTTCGAGCTTACAATAATATAACCTATAATTGGAAGGAAAGAATGTATGTACTAACAATTCTAATAGCATAAAGTGATGTCATCTGAGGCAAACTTTCATTTTATATGTCATTCCATGCCTTGAGTTTCTTGTATCAACCTTCCTACTTACCAATGTCCTCCTTTCTCTTTTATCCTAGATGATTTATTTGCTCAGCCATCTGAATATTTTAGTTCTTTACTTCTGTTTTTTGATCTCTGAATGCTTTCTTAAGTACTTTTTCAGATGATTATTTAGAATCTGCTCTTTTACACTATCACTATCAAATCCCTATTTTCTATCTAAGTAGAAATATAATGCAAGTTCATGTGTCTTTACACACCTGTCATTTAATTGACTTTAGGGAACTCCAAAATGAAACTTGCCTTAAAATTTATTTAGAGCTAAAGTATTTTTTGAGAAACAGACAATGTAAGTGACTTGTGTAGGGTCACATAGCTAATATATATATATATATATATATATATATATATATATCAGAGGCTTGGGTTTCTATGCATTTGATCAGTTTGTGCCTTACTAAATATAATCATTGTTAGCATATATGTGTATATGCTTTTGTATAGATAAACCATGTATAGGCATATATTGTTTATGTTTGTATAGTCTGCAAAACCATACTATTATATATATATATATATATGTATATATATGTATATATATACATATATATATGTATATATATGTATATATATATACTGTATATATTTTGTATGTATATATTTTTGCCAAAAAATCTAATAATCAGGATAAATATTATGTAATTTTTCCTGTATTTCTCACTTTTAACTCTATAACTTAAATAATCAATTGATTTGTTTGATCCAGTTAACTGTTGAGAATATTATTCAAAGAATCGTGATTTCTTTGTTTTTGCTGTTAGAATCAAGTATGAAGAGAAAGAGAGCATAGGCTTTTCATTATCAATCTAGGTTTTCTATTTTAAAATGGAGGCCTTAATTACATTGAAATTCAAGCATTTTACTTCATGTCATAGTAGAATGAGTAAAACCTATGATTTTATTAGAATCTGATTTTAGTATTTAATGATGTTTGAAAATATTTGTGCTAAAATTTATTGGTCCATCTTTAGTTGATGCATCAAGAAATTGATGAGGAAAAAGATAGGGATGGTGTTTCAGTAAATTTAGTAATGAAGGTAATTTATTTTATATAGGGATGTTATAATGTGAAATTAATCTGTCCAATTTTTCTCTTATTATCTCTTATAAAAGCATATAGGTATACATGAAAAAAATTATTGTCAAACCTGAAAAAAAATTATAATTCTGAACTTTACATTGTTCTAATTTTTTTTTATCTCATTTGAATTCCAGACCCCATCTTGACGATATGTGTTGTGAGATTGGTTTCCAGATCAATTTATTTTATTTTTTTTCTAGTTATGATGTATCTCAATCTTTTTTTAAAATTATTATTATAACTTTTTATTGACAGAACCCATGCCTGGGTAATTTTTTACAACATTATCCCTTGCACTCACTTCTCTTCCAATTTTTCCCCTATCTCCCTCCACCCCTTCCCCTAGATGGCAAGCAGTACTATGTATGTTAAATATGTCGCAGTATATCCTAGATACAATATATGTGTGCAGAAACAAACAGTTCTCTTGTTGCACAGGGAGAATTGGATTCAGAAAGTAGAAATAACCCAGGAAGAAAAACAAAAATGCAAACAGTTTACATGCATTTCCCAGTGTTCTTTCTTTGGGTGTTGCTGCTTCTGTCCATCATTGATCAACTGAAACTGAGTTAGGTCGCTTTGTCAAAGAAATCCACTTCTATCAGAATATATCCTCATACAGTATCGTTAGTGAAGTATATAATGATCTCCTGGTTCTGCTCATTTCACTCAGCATCAGTTCATGTAAGTTTCTCCAAGCTTCTCTGTATTCATCCTGCTGGTCATTTCTTACAAAAAAATAATATTCCATAACATTCATATACCACAATTTATCCAACCATTCTTCAATTGATGGACATCCATTCATTTTCCAGTTTCTAGCCACTACAAACAGGGCTGCCACAAACATTTTGGCACATACAGGTCCCTTTCCCTTCTTTAGTATCTCTTTGGGGTATAAGCCCAGTAGTAGCACTGCTGGATCAAAGGGTATGCACAGTTTGTATCTTTTTTGGGCACAGCTCCAAATGGCTCTCCAGAATGGTTGAATTTGTTCACAACTCCACCAGCAATGCATCAGTGTCCCAGTTTTCCCACATCCCCTCCAACATTCATCATTATTTTCCCCTGTCATCTTAGCCAATCTGACAGGTGTGTAGTGGTATCTCAGAGTTGTCTTAATTTGCATTTCTCTGATCAATAGTGATTTGGAACACTTTCATATGAGTGGTAATAGTTTCAATTTCTTCATCTGAAAATTGTCTGTTCATATCCTTTGACCATTTATCAATTGGAGAATGGCTTGATTTCTTATAAATAAGAGTCAATTCTCTCTGCATTTTGGAAATGAGGCCTTTACTAGAACCTTTAATTGTGAAGATGTTTTCCTGGTTTGTTGCTTCTCTTCTAGTCTTGTTTGCATTAGTTTTGTTTGTACAAAGGCTTTTTAATTTGAAGTAATCAAAATTTTCTTTTTTGTGATCAGTAATGGTCATCTTTGGTCACAAATTTCTTCCTCTTCCACAAGTCTGAGAGAAAAACTATCCTATGTTCTTCTAATTTATTTATAATCTTGTTCTTTATGTCCAAATCATGGACCCCTTTTGATCTTATCTTGGTGTACGGTGTTAAGTGTGGGACTATGCCTAATTTCTGCCATACTAATTTGCAGTTATCCCAGCACTTTTTGTCAAATAATGAATTCTTATCCCAAAAGTTAGGATCTTTGGGTTTGTCAAACACTAGATTGCTATAGTTGGCTATTCTGTCTTGTGAACCTAACCTATTCCATTGATCAACTAATCTATTTCTTAGCCAATACCAAATGGTTCTGGTAACTGCTGCTTTATAATATAGTTTTAGATTAGGTATAGTTAGGTCACCTTCATTTGATTTTTTTTATCATTAATTCCCTCGAGATTCTCGACATTTTATTGTTCCATATGAATTTTGTTGTTATTTTTTCTAGATCATTAAAATGTTTTCTTGGAAGTCTGATTGGTATAGCATTAAATAAATAGATTAGTTTAGAGAGTATTGTCATTTTTATTATATTCACTTAGCCTATCCAAGAGCACTTAATATTTTTTCTAATTATTTAATACTGACTTTATTTGTGTGGAAAGTTTTTTTGTAATTTTGCTCATATAATTCCTGACTTTTCTTTGGTAGATAGATTCCCAAATATTTTATGCTATCGACAGTTATTTCAAATGGAATTTCTCTTTGTATCTTTTGATGTTGGATTCTGTTGGTGATGTGTGCAAATACTGAGGATTTATGGGGATTTATTTTGTATGCTGCAACTTTGCTAAAGTTATTTATTATTTCTAATACCTTTTTAGTAGAATCTCTGGGGTTCTCTAAGTATACCATCATATCATCTGCAAAGAGTCACAGGTTGGTTTCCTCATTGCCTACTCAAATTCCTTTAATCTCTTTCTCAGCTCTTATTGCTGAGGCTAGGATTTCTAATACAATATTTAATAATACTTGTCATAGTGGGCAACCTTGCTTCACGCCAGATCTTACTGGGAAAGGTTCCGATTTTTCCCCATTGCATATGATGCTTACTGATGGTTTTAAATATATGCTCCTGACTATTTTAAGAAAAAGTCCATTTATTCCTATACTCTCAAGTGTTTTTATTAGGAATGGATGTTGGATTTTATCAAATGCTTTTTCTGCATCTATTGAGATGATCATATGTTTTTTACTAGTTTGGTTATTGATATAGTCGATTATGCTAATAGTTTTCCTAATATAAAACCAGCCCTGCATTCCTGGTATAAATCCTACTTGGTCATTGTGTATTATATGGGGGATGATTTTCTGTAATCTTTTTGGTAATATTTTAGTTAAGATTTTAGCATCAATATTCATTAGAGAGATTGGTCTATAATTTTCTTTCTCTGTTTTCAGCCTACCTGGTTTAGGTATCAGTACCATGTCTTTGTCATAAAATGTGTTTGGTAGGACTCCTTCAATACCTATTTTTTCAAATAGTTTATATAACATTGGAGTTAATTGTTCTTTAAATGTTTGGTAGAATTCACATGTAAATCCATCTGGTCCTGGGGATTTTTTCTTAGGGATTTGGTTAATAGCTTGTTCTATTTCTTTTTCTAAAATGGGACTGTTTAGGATATTTACTTCTTCCTCTGTTAATCTGGTCAAGCTATATTTTTGAAGGTATTGTTCAATTTCATTAAATGATGTCGAATTTATTGGCATAAAGTTGGGCAAATTAACTCTTAATTATTGCTCTAATTTCCTCTTTGTTAGTGGAGAGATCTCCCTTTTCATTTTTAAGACTAACAATTTGATTTTCCTCTTTCCTTTTTTTAATCAGAGTTACTAAGAGTTTCTCTATTTTGTTGGTTTATTCATAGATCCAACTCTTAATTTTACTAATTAATTCAATAATTTTTTTTAACTTTCAATTTTGATCTCTCCTTTTATTTTTAGAATTTCAAGTTTAGTGTTTGACTGGGGGTTTTTAATTTGTTCCTTTTCTAGCATTTTTAGTTGCAAGCCCAATTCATTGACCTTCTCTTTCTCTATTTTATTCAAGTAGGCCTCTAGAGATATGAAATTTCCCCTTATTACCCCTTTGGCTGCATCCCACACATTTTAGTATGATGTCTCATTATTGTTGTTTTCTTGGGTGAAGTTATTAATTATGTCTATGATTTGCTGTTTCACCCAATCATTCTTTAGTATGAGTTATTTAGTTTCCAATTATTTTTTGGTGTACTTTCCCCTGGCCTTTTATTGAATGTAATTTTCATTGCATCATGGTCTGAAAAGGATGCATTTACTATTCCTGCCTTACTGCATTTGAGTTTAAGGTTTTTACGTCCTAATATATGGTCAGTTTTTGTATAGGTTCCATGAACTGCTGAAAAGAAAGTGTACTGCTTTCTGTCTCCATTTCATTTTCTCCAGAGATCTATCATACCTAACTTTTCTAGTATTTTATTTATCTCTTTGACTTCTTTCTTATTTATTTTGTGGTTTGATTCATGTAATTCTGAGAGTGCAAGGTTGAGATCTCCCACTATTATAGTTTTGCTGTCTATTTCTTCTTGCAGCTCTCTTAATTTCTCTTTTTAGAATTTAAATGCTATACCACTTGGTGCATATATGTTTAATATTGATATTGCTTCATTATTTATGCTACCCTTTAGCAAGATATAGTGCCCTTGGTTATCTCTTTTAATTAGATCAATTTTGTTTGCTTGATCTGAGATGAAGATGGCTACCCCTGCTTTTTTGGCTTCACCTGAGGCATAGTAGATTCTGCTCCAACCTTTTACCTTTACTCTGCATGTATCTCCCTGCTTCAGATGTGTTTCCTATAAACAACATATTGTAGGATTCTGGCTTTTAATCCATTCTGCTAACTGCTTCCTCTTTATGGGGGAGTTTACCCCATTCACATTTATGGTTAAAATTACCAATTCTGTATTAATTGCCATCTTGTTAACCCCTGCTTATGATTTTTTCGTTTCCTTCCTCCTTAACCCTCTCCCCATTATTAAACTTGTGAGCCCCACTTGCTTCTCACAGCCCTCCCTTTTTAGTATCCCTCCCCCTGCCTTAGAGTTCCTCCCCCTATTTTACTCTTTTCCCTCACAGTTTTTGTATTCCCTTCCCCTTAGCTTATTCCTTCCTTTCTCACTTTTCCCTTCTCACTTTTCAATGAGGTGGGAGAAGTTTCACCATAAATTGAATATGTCTAAATTTTTCTCTTAAAGCCAATTCTGATGGCAGTAAGATACCCACTATATTCATTCCCCTCCATTCTTTCTCTCAGATATAATAGGTTTCCTTTGCCTCTTTGTGAGATGTAGTACCCCCACTTTACCCTTTTTCTGGTACAATGTCCTTTCCACCTCTAGTTTCTGGAACAAGGTATACATGTATTTTTTATACATCTTTATAGCACAGATATAGTTCCCAATATTTCTTTTTACCTTTTTAGGTTTCTTTTGAGTTCTATATTTGTAGATCAAACTTTTTGTTAAGTTCTGTTTTTTTCATCAAAAATAGGTGAAATTCCCTTATTTCATTGAATGATCATTTTCTTCCCTGGAAAAAGATGCTCATTCTGGCTGGGTAGGTTATTTTTGGTTGCATATCAAGTTCCTTAGCCTTTTGGAATAACATATTTCAGACCCTCCGATCTTTTAATGTGGATGCTGCTAGATCCTGGGTAATCCTTATTGTGGCTCCTCTATATTTGAATTGTTTTTTTCTAGCCACTTGCAGTATTTTTTCCTTCATCTGAGGGTTCTGCATTTGGCCATTATATTTCTTGGTGTTTTGATTTTAGGATCCCTTTCAGTAGGTGATCAATGAAGTCTTTCAATGTCTATTTTACCCTCTGTTTCTATGACTTTTGGACAGTTCTCTTTGATAATTTCTGGAAAATAGTGTCCAGGCTGTTTTTTTATCATATTTTTCTGGGAGTCCAATAATTCTCAGATTGTCTCTCCTAGACCTATTTTCCATATGTGTTGGTTTCCCAAGAAGGCATTTCACATTTTTTTCCATTGTTTGATTTTTTTTTGGTTTTGCTTCACTGATTCTTGTCGTCTCCTCAAGTCATTCAATTCCATTTGTTGTATTCTGATTTTCAATGAAGTATTTTCTTCACTTACTTTTTTTATATCTTTTTCTAATTGTCCAATTGAGTTGTTTTGTTCTATGGAATTTTTTTCCATTTTGCCAATTTTATTTTTTAGAGAGCTATTTTCTGTTTCCAGTTCACCAATCTTATTTTTCAAGGATTTGATTTCTTTATCCACTCTGTCTTTAAATGAGTGGAATGACTTCTCCAGACTCTCTTGCCAAGCTTCCCCTTCCTTTTACCATTTTTCTTCTAGCTCTCTTGTGAGAGCCTTTTTAATTTCTTCTATGAGATTCATTTGTACTGAGGAACAGATGATCTCCTCCTTTGGGGATTCACCTGGAGACAGTCTGTTTTTAGTGTCCTCAGGGTTTAGAGTCTGCTCCCTATCTATATAAAAGCTGTCAATGGTTAAGGTCCTTTTCAATTTTTTGCTCATTTTGTCAGAGAAGAATCAAAGACAAACTAGCAAAGAAAAAAAAAAAAACAAAAACAAAAACAAATGGAATCTGCTTTTTTGGGGGGAGGGGCTGGGTGCTGTTACCAATCTTCCTCTACAGTCTGCTGGGGGCAGTAGTGAGGCACTAGAAGGACAGTGATGGCTGTGCTGTGCCTGTGCTCTGAGACACTGAGAGCATGCTGAGACACTGTGGGGGAGACACTTGGGAGCCAGGTCCCAAGACACTCCAGCTGTTTGGGGTTGTATTCTTCACCCCTGGTGTTTTTAGCTTCTCTGCTGGGCCACTGACTTGCTGCCAAGGCAAAGTATCTAATCCTGTAGCAAAGCTCTCCCCAGAGAGACTGCTGATATCACACCCCACTCACCTTTGGTCTGCTCGGATATGAGGTGCCTCCCGTGCTCTTGTTGCCACTGCCTGCCTTCAGCCTGTGCCCCATCTAAAACCCTCCCGACCCTTAAGCAAAAACAGACCTTTCCTGGCGAATTTCAAGGATGTCTTCTCTTGGTATCTATTTGTGGGTTTTTGTTTTTTGTTTTTCAGTCAAGCATTAATTCAGAGGCTTGTCATGAAATGAATTCTGAAAGAAAATGCGGAGCTTACACAGCTATGTGTCTCCTCTCCGCCATCTTCCAAGTCAATTTATTAATCCTATAGAACTGTACTATGGTAATTCATAAAAGCATGGCTTTCAATATGTACATAATAAACTTTACATTAGATAAGATGTAATGTAACAATGGACAATTATCCAGTGAGGTTAGTGAATGTAATCATTCAATATAGAGTCATAACATAACATTTTGAACTTAAATATTTTGTATTATTCAGTTTTACTTGCCAAATGTTTTGCATTTCTTGTGTGTAGGCAAAAAAGCACAGATTTTCTATGACTATTATCTTAATATTCTAAGATGCTAATAGGAATAGTTTGTTATTGGAATCTTGATTTCATTTTACTTCATGTCATCTTTGTTTTCTGGGAATAAACTAAGTTATTGAGGTCAATGTACTATATTTTCTTTCACTTATTTTTATCCGTAACTCTTAATGTGAATCTTAGCCCTTAAAAAGATCCCTCATAAAAGTACATTGAATTGAAAAATGAATAAAAAAATTCTCATTAATAAGACTTTAAGATATATGAATACCCTTTGTAGTCAATAGATTATCTTCATAATAATGGAAATAAATTAATTCAGTTAAAATGAATGCTTCCCCTCCCCTCCAAACTTGTCAACTTTATTTCCAAAAGAAATTGTTTAAAAATGTCTGTTTTATATAAGAATGACTCCAAGTCTTTATTCATGTTAGAGATGAACTCACACTGACCCTGTTTTGAAGGCCTGTGGTGACCAGATGAATCATTTTGCCTTTCTATATTCTGGCTGGCTTTATAAGTTTTTCTGGCCAACATTTGAGTTTCAAGAAGTTTGGACATACATGAAAAAACAACCAATTTTATATTGAAAACATCTGGACCTTTGCCCATTCTTACTTTTAAGATGATAAAATAAAGATCCTAGAAATTGCACTAATGATAATAAGAAGGTATGCAGAAGTTTAAAGTGCATAAACCTTCACATATTTGACAAGTTTTGTGCAATCATATATTGCACAAAGAATGAAAGATTGTATTGGCTGCAGAAATCAATGTCTTGATTTACTAATATTAAAAAGCCATCAAAAACCAATAACAAAAAAATGAAATAAAATAACAGCAACAACAAAACATCGCATATTGAGAAACTCAAATTGTTAAAGATATTGTAGTTATCTGATGGAAATGTAACTACATTTCTATTATTATTTTTCTTCATTTCACAATTCTATGAAGAAAAGGATCATTTGTTTTAATCTATGTAAAAAAAAAAGATCATGTTTTAATCTATATAATTCAGAACTTGTTAGAAGTAATTAAAAAAATAACTGATGCAAAACTTCCTAATTTGCTTCCACTCAGAATTATTGATAAAACATTTTTAACAGAAGGGCACAAAGACCTTCCTAATTAGGCTTTCTGTCTCAAGCCTTTCCACTTATCCTCACAATTGCCAACAATATTTTTCTTGTTTGTTTTTTTTCCCCCTTTGAGGAAATTGGGGTTAAGTGACTTGCCCAGGGTCACACATCAAGGAAGTGTGAAGTGTCTGAGGTCGTATTTGAACTCAGGGCCTCCTGACTTCAGGGGTAGTGCTTTATCCACTGTGCCATCTAGCTGCTCCTGGAAGTTTTAAGTGAAGGAATATCGCCATGGGGAAAAAGATAGAGGAACCCTGTAGGTGCATTCTCCACCCCCCCTTCCCATTTTTGGAAAGGGAATTTATACGTCTGATGTTATATGTGGCATAGCCAAGGACATTGCCATTTTTTCATTACTTTAACAGGAATCTTCCATGGCAGAGTTTCATAAATCATAACTCATATCAAGAGTTTTCTGTTGGAATTCATGGGAGAGCTGCTGGAATACATGGGAGTTACCTAACAGTGGCTGCTAGGGATCCAACTCAGAATGGATCTCCTCTTGTGAGAGGATGATACAAGGAGACTGAGAGGCAGTTGGTGTTCTCTGATCTCTCTGAGAGGCTGTTCCATTGTCTGACTTCTCTCCTCTTCCTTCTGCCTCCAATTTATCTCATTTCCAGTCTGCAACACCTGTGTCAGCAAAGGGTGCCCTGCACCTCCTTCAGATGGTGAGAACCAGATTCATTCACTTCATCTGACACCACCAGGGTGGCTGGCCTCCTGCACTTCCCCCACTGAGACCAAGGCTGGTTTGAAAGGCTTTCCAGAAAGCTGCCCAACCCCAGGTAAGGAGACAATAAAGAATT
Organism: Sarcophilus harrisii; assembly: GCF_902635505.1. Taxonomy (NCBI): domain Eukaryota; kingdom Metazoa; phylum Chordata; class Mammalia; order Dasyuromorphia; family Dasyuridae; genus Sarcophilus; species Sarcophilus harrisii. The sequence continues at coordinate 554,139,295 of NC_045426.1, read as the reverse complement.
TGGACTTTAACAATTGGCTATTCTTGTGGGGATTACTCAAATGAAATGAAGGCTGCTCCAAGACTTCCAGAAAACCAATCAGAACATTACATTTTGCCCTCCGAACATTGGGCTAAGGACCTACATCTGTGACCCAGCAATTAGGGTAAATACAAAAACAGACAAGAAGGAAACTTTGTTAAGGGATAAAGTAGTGTTTTAGCTGAAAAGGGGCAAATATTTAGAAAGAAGACTTTTTCACCTCAAAGAAAATGTCTTGAAAGCATACTTAAACTCATAAAAAAAACAAGGTTTGATTGTAACTTGGATGCAGATCATTGAACTCTTTGAAATATTAAAATACACATCTCTTTGGTTCTCTAAGGAAAAATAATCAGATCCAGATGAGTGGAAACTAGTAGGAAAGCAATTAAGTGAATATTACAATGATAATGGTCCTGATTCAATTCCTAAAGAAACACTCTCTACATATAACTTAATACAATTGGCTTTAAGGAATTATATAAGTATTAGAATAAGGAAAAAAAAAAGAAGAAAGAACAGGAAAGGGTGGATACTGACAAACTAGGTGAAAAGGATGAAGAATTAGACGAGAATGGAGTTAAGTACAAGTACAATTCTGATGAAATTAAGGAGTGTGGTGCTTCATAGCAGGAGCCATTAGGACATTCCCATCCCCTGACCTATTCCCTTCAATTAACCCTTCATGGGTGGAGGGAGAAGGGAGGGGAGGGGCAGAGACACAATCAGCACCACCTATGAAGCAGCCCATGGCAAAATTACAAAAAGCACTAGTTAAAACTAAAAAAGGACAGAATATATCTGATTTTAAAAATAAATGCATAACCTGTTATTCAAGAGTTTGACTCTTCAGGTCAAGAAAGGAGAAGATACACTCCTTTTGATCTGGAAATTATAAAAATTTTAAAAACCATTTACACTCTTTATGGGTCTACATTGTCTTATGTTAAAATGGTATTAGATAATTTGGCTTATGAAATTTTAACCCCTAATGATTGGAAATCTATATCAAGGACATGTTTAGAACCTGGACAAAACTTATTGTGGCTTTTGGAATATAGTGAACTATGTAGAATACAAGCCCAACAAAATAGGCAAACTGGAGTTAATATACAAATCACCTTTGACCAACTAACAGGCAAAGGTCAGTATGCAGACACTTCAACACAGATTAATTACCCTTTGAAAGCATATGAGCAAATTGCTGCTGCTGCTATCAAAGCATGGGGTACCCTCCCAGGACAAGATAGAGGGAAAGCCTTTATGAAAATAGAGCATGGTCCAAATGAGCCCCTTACTGATTTTGTGGGACATCTGCAGATAGTTGTCATATGAACTATTGGTGAAAATGAAGCTACAGGAATAATGATCAAACAGCTTGGTATAGAAAATGCTAATGAGATTTGCAGAAGAATTATATGGTAACTACAAAAATATGTACCTTTAGAGAAGATTATAAGATGCTGTGCTAGAGTGGGCACAAATGCTTTTTATACCCAGGCTATGATGCAGAACATGGGAAGACAGGTTCCCTCTTGGCAAGGGAACTTGCAGAGAGACTCATCAATGCTTTCAGTGTGGTAAATAGGGCATCTGAAAGTTCAATGTAGGCATAGAGATAGAGTGAGAAAACAGGATGGGAGAACAAGACCCAAAACCCTATGTCCAAAATGCAACAAGGGCTTCCACTGGGCCTCATAATGTAGATTGACCCAGAGAAATGAGAGGTGGAGCCCAGTTCCAAGACCTCAAACAAAAAACAGATGGGGTATGATGGCAGTCGAATTTACACCCAGAGAGTCTTTGGAAGTTTAGGACTGATGTGATCAATCAGCAGAGAATCAATCAGATGGGAGAAAGGAATTGCAATTGGGGAGAATACAGGCTTTTTAACCTGAAAGAAGAGCAACATCCAGTGCAAGCAGCTTCAATATAATCTTCAGGTGATGTGGAGAGATCCAGAAAGTAGGGAATGGAAGGGAATAGATAGGTTAACTGCTTAGGAGAAAGGGTTTTGTTGTACTTCTACAGATAGAGAAGGAATCAGATGGGCGCCAACAAGCACTGTGAGAGACAGAAAAAGAGAAAAACCTCGAAACAAAGGAGAAGACCTAAGAAAATTCTGACATTGAAAGAGCATGACTGATAATGAGACTGTTACAGAACTTCAACACCAGCAGGAATCATTGGATTCCCTGAGACATGATAAGACTGATACAGGACTTCAAAGTCTGAAGGAATCATTGGATTCCTTGATATATGATGAGACTATTGTAGGACTTCAAAACTTGCAGGAATTATTGAATTCTCTGCCATATGAAGTAATGGAAAATAGTTTGGTTTTGGACTATTTCTAGGATTTATGGACATGTATAATTACTCATGTTGATTTATGTTCTTTGTTATGTAATACTTCCCATATTGATGAATTTATGTATACCTGTTTCAAGTGAGACCTTTAGAAACTCGCCAATCTGATCTGATTCCCCATTTTCCTTTGGTTTTCATCTCCCCTCCTGAGAAGTCAGGGAGGGCATGATCATCTCCTTTTATGGTGTTTTCACCCTATTTTTCTGAGAAGTTAAGAAGGGCATGATCACCTATGTTCTAAAACAAAAGAAAGTGGGAGATATTATGGGCCAGAACTCTGTACTTAAAACAAGGATGCAAATTCAGTGGAATTGATAAGACAATGGTTATATAATTTAGCATGGTGATTAATAGTTATCTAAGTTCAGTATGATTGATTTAATCTTACAACAAATAATGGTTTCTGATTGATATAATAATTGGTTTATACTCAGTGTAGAGCATATAAGCTGGGACAAACTCAGCCAGGGACTGAGATCCAGGTTCATTCACTTCATCTCACACCACCATGGTGATTGGCCTCCTGCACTTCCCCCACTGAGACCAAGGCTGGTCTGAAGGGCTTTCCAGAAAGCTGCCCAGCCTCAGTCAAGGAAACAATAAATAATTTGGACTTTAACACATGGCTGTTCTTGTGGGCATTACTCAGCTGAAATGAAGGCTGCTCCAAGAGTTTAGAAAACCAACCAGAACATAACAGTTTTTAAATACAATATCTATTTAGAGGAAATCCACTATAATATGTTAAGTATCTTGCTCTTGAATGAAAAAGCAAAGTCAATGGAGATAATTGAACACAACAGACACAATTTCCCACTGGTTTCCTTTGTGACTAAGTACTGAAGCCAAATAGATAGTAATACAATCTGTAGTAATGCATGATATGAAGGTGACTAGAGTACTAGCTATCATTTATTAGAGGAGTCAATCAACTTCATAACATAATAATGGGCAAAAGATAGTCAAATGGTTTTATATTATCTACATCTAATGCCTAAGGTTCACTGAATAATTTAAAAGGGAGTATTGAGAATGGTGTGATATCATTATTTCTAGCCAATAAGCTATGGTAGCAAATCAAATACATCCTAAAATCAACATTTTTGGAGAAGTTGCTATACAGTATTCAACAACAGGAAAAAAGGAAGATCTTAACCTTTCAAAAATAATTTAATATGGGAATACCCAACATGTACCATTGTTCTGGTCAATAGTACTTTATAATAATAACTATGTCTTTGTACCTTTATATAGGTAGTTCTCCTGCTTGGAATTTACTTTCTCTCCATGTCAATCTTTCAGGTTCTTTATCTTCCTTAAAGGCTTAGCTAAGATACATCTATAACCTTCCTAGATCTGTGCAGTGGTTAGCATCCTTAACCTATGTGAATAATTCCAGAATACTTTCTCTCTTTTCTTTCTTATTACATCCACTCCCTAATTTGCATTATATAAAATGAACTATGAGTTTTAATATAATTTAAATCTATAATAAAGCTATACTAATAATTTGGGGGAATACCCTTTATTCACGTGTTTCTATTCCATATTCTCATAATCTCAGTAAAATAGAAACAACTTAAGACCAGGAGTATTTTTTTTTAAATTTCTTTGTGACTCATAAATAATTAGTGCCAAATAAGTATTCACTTCAATATGTTGAAAATTATAATAGTATAATTATCAAATCAATCATTCATAAAATGCCAGATGCCTGATTTTATATTATATTTTCATTGATTCATTGATAAGATTTGTTCTATGAAGCTAACTTCTGTTCTTTTTATACTGTATTTTCAAAGAATCGAAAAATAGAGTTTTTTTTGACTGAAAAAATAGATTTTTCTTATTAGGAGCTAAGGATGTGAACATCTAATTTAATCATATTTGGCTATGTTGAGGAACATTTGAGGAATGTTGTTTAAAACTTATGCAAAAAGACTGTAGTATTTGCTCATTTCAAAATATTGGAACAGCAAAATTTTTTGATACATCAGGTGAAACACATATATATTAAAAGATCAAATCTTTGTTTTTCACTCAATTTCCTGTGGGCATCACTACTCTCCAGTCTACATTTTCAGGAAAATTATAGACAATGATGATGAGAAATTGCAATAAAGTCACTATGAATAAATATATATGAAAATTAATTAATCCAGATATTATATTGCTATATTCCTCTTATTACTCCTTTTTATTACAGGCTCATAGTCGTATAGTTGAAAATTGCCATAGAATTCATCTAGACTAGATGTATTAGACACACAACATATACTCCACAACACTTCTAAATGAAGTCTAAGTGAAGCAGATTGAAATATAACTTAGTAACATTCAGCAAAGTAAATAAAAATACAATAAGCTACAAATTAAGTGTGGTTTTCTAAGTCAATATGTGACCTAGATGAGTCTAAGTTGTGGCCATTTCTATTTGAGTTTGACACCACTGATCACCAACCTTATTTAAAAAGGGGAAAAATAATGTCCAGAGAGATTATATGACATCCAAATTCTTATAGGTGGCAAGTAATATAGTCTGGTGTTTGAATGTATGTTCACTTCAGTCTTAACTTTATATCTCTTTATTTCAATGATCAGAGACAAAAAATCAAAAGTGCGTAAAGTTCATAAGTAGGTATTTAAATCTTTCAGGTTCCTTTGATTGGGGGACATCAGGAATATTCTTGAATATATTTATTATTTAATCAATATGGTTACTCTTCCTCAATTAATATATCAGCCCAATTATTCATACCTATTTTGTGTAGCTTTGACCATGTAAAGTTTAAAAATCTTCCAGATGGAAAACTAGTCCTGCAATTCCTCCCACAACAATTAGATATTCACCATAATGACTAACAGCTAGTGACCCACTATAGTGATGTCTTCATCTCAATCTCCTTACATCATCTTAAAACAAGTGAAACGTATGGGGCTTATTCACAAGTTTTCTACCTCTCTCTTGCTATTAGAATTATCATTTATTTTCTCTTTCCCTTCCCTTTTCTTCTTCCCTTTATTCCTTTCTTTTTTCTTTCCTTCTTTCTTTCTATTCTTTCCTCTCTCTTTTATCAGTTATTGCAGTAAGGTAATAGTAATTTTTACAAAAGTAATTCCATTATCAATGCATATATTATTTGACAATAGATTTGCATTTTTACCTGCCATAAAGTGATGTCCACAAAATTCTCAGAGAGGAATTTAGAATCAGTGATAGCATATATTAAGAAAATACTATTAAATTAAATACTATTAAAAATACTAAAGATTGACATTATTACCTCTTTAAAAAAACACATGAAAATGTATATGTATATATTTTTTTCTTACCTTAAATAAAAGGATAGTAACAATAATACCTACCATTAAATTTGTACTCACTATAAACAAGACACAGTCCTGAAAATAGATGTTTGTATTATCCCAATTTTACAGATATGGAAAATGAGATCAAAGAGAGATTAAGTGATTTTGCTGGGATTATATAATTAACAAGTATCTGAAGCTGGATATGAATTCAGGTTTTCCTAACTTCATATTTGGAAATCTATCCACTTTACTTTCAAAACAATATATGGTGAAATTATTTTAATTTGACAAATTCTCTCTCTGTGTCTCTCTTTCTTTTTCTCTCTTTCTGTCTTTTCTTTGTCTATCCATTTCTCTATCTCTGTCTCTGCTTCTGTTTCTATCCATTTCTCTATCTCTGTCTCTGCTTTTGTTTCTCTGTATATGTGACTTACCTCCATTTCTCTGTTTCTATTTTTGAATTTCTATCTGTTTTACTGATTATCTTTGCCTTTCTTTCAAGTTTCAAGTTATCAGATTTTTCTTATGTATATTTATTTGACTGTTTTCTCTTGAATCTCTGACCTTTCAATTAGAGCATCTGACACTAAAGATAATCTGTTTAGGGGAAAGGTGCAAAGTAATTTTTAAAGTCTTAGGTTCTTTATAAAGGCATTTGTATATTTCTTAGTCTTACCTTGAACATATTACTACTATACACTTGTTTAAAAATAATTAGAAATTGACACTAGAGCCATGTAGAAAGGTAAGTATCATTTATTTAATGGAGGTGTTCAAAAGACAAATAATGTTTTTGAATCTATTCTAAATTTTTCCAAGGTGAAATTTGGTCATTTCTTCTTAGTAGACTTAGATTTTTATAGCAGAAAGGGTGATTTTGTTTCTGCCTTAGGGCATCATTGTAAATTTTTTTGAATGTGCCTCAGCTGGAAATTTGCACATTTTGCCAATTAAATGATAGTTTTCTGCCTGCAAAATCTCACATTTCATGTTTGAAACAGAGTTTTTGAAAAGAATATATTTTAAAACCAAACAAAACACCATCAACTCTTCACTATTTGGCTTTAAAATGTTGGGATTTTTTGAGTGTGTTGCTCTTCTTTAGTTTTGCTCTCCAAAGCCTTATAATTTACTCAGGAAAACCAACTGCAATGTGAGTCATGTTGTGTGAAATGGCTTCCCAGGATGCTACACATTTTCCACTTGTGGCAGAGATTGGCTTAATAAGCTGTATCACATTGCATTAAAATGAAGTGTGCTGAGTATGTTGCCATTGTACCGAATCTGTATTCTAATCTATTATAGAGTATTTCTCTTTCTTTTTTTTTTTTTTTTATAATTTAATAGCCTTTTATTTACAGGATATATACATGGATAACTTTACAGCATTAACAATTGCCAAACCTCTTGTTCCAATTTTTCACCTCTTACCCCCCCACCCCCTCCCCTAAATGGCAGGATGACCAGTAGATGTTAAATATATTAAAATATAACTTAGATACATAATAAGTATACATGACCAAAACATTATTTTGCTGTACAAAAAGAATCAGACTCTGAGTTATTGTACAATTAGCTTGTGAAGGAAATCAAAAATGCAGGTGTGCATAAATATAGGGATTGGGAATTCAATGTAATGTTTTAGTCATCTCCCAGAGTTCTTTTTCTGGGTATAGCTAGTTCAGTTCATTACTGCTCCATTAGAAATGATTTGGTTGATCTCGTTGCTGAGGATGGCCAGGTCCATCAGAACTGGTCATCATATAGTATTGTTGTTGAAGTATATAATGATCTCCTGGTCCTGCTCATTTCACTCAGCATCAGTTCGTGTAAGTCTCTCCAGGCCTTTCTGAAATCATCCTGTTGGTCATTTCTTACAGAACAGTAATATTCCATAATTTTCATATACCACAATTTATTCAGCCATTCTCCAACTGATGGACATCCATTCAGTTTCCAGTTTCTAGCCACTACAAAAAGGGCTGCCACAAACATTCGTGCACATACAGGTCCCTTTCCCTTCTTTATAATCTCTTTGGGATATAATCCCAGTAGTAACACTGCTGGATCAAAGGGTATGCACAGTTTGATAACTTTTTGAGCATAGTTCCAAACTACTCTCCAAAATGGTTGGATTCGTTCACAACTCCACCAACAATGCATCAATGTCCCAGTTTTCCCACATCCCCTCCAACAATCATCATTATTTTTTCCTGTCATCTTAGCCAATCTGACAGGTGTGTAGTGGTATCTTAGAGTTGTCTTAATTTGCATTTCTCTGATTAATAATGACTTGGAGCATCTTTTCATATGACTAGAAATAGTTTCAATTTCTTCATCTGAGAATTGTCTGTTCATATCCTTTGACCATTTTTCAATTGGAGAATGGCTTGATTTTTTATAAATTAGAGTTAATTCTCTATATATTTTGGAAATGAGGCCTTTATCAGAACCTTTGACTGTAAAAATTATTTTCCCAGTTTATTGCTTCCCTTCTAATCTTGTCTGCATTAGTTTTGTTTGTACAAAAACTTTTCAGTTTGGTATAATCAAAATTTTCTATTTTGTGATCAGTAATGATCTCTAGTTCTGCTTTGGTCATAAAGACCTTCCCCTTCCACAGGTCTGAGATGTAAACTATCCTATGTTCCTCTAATTTATTAATGATTTCATTCTTTATGCCTAGGTCATGAACCCATTTTGACCTTATCTTGGTGTACGGCGTTAAGTATGGATCAATGCCTAGTTTCTGCCATATTAGTTTCCAATTTTCCCAGCAATTTTTATCAAACAGTAAGTTCTTATCCCAAAAGCTGGGATCTTTGGGAGTATTTCTCTTTCAAAGATACACATTTCAAAATATGATTTTGTTGGACATCTTAAGATTTCATTTGTCATCCATTATATTTACCCAAACAAAGAAAGTGCAGGTCTGCATCATAGATTGTTCTAGTTATAGATCCACCACTTTCCCAGCACATTTCTACTTTTTTTCCTAATTTTAATATACATGTGATCATGGAGTTTAAGCCAAGGAAAAGTCTTAGAGATCAACTCTAAGTCCCCTCCTTCCCTTATGCCTAATTTTTATTAATAATAGATGAATATCATACAATGTGATGACTGCACTAGCACCCAGGATACCCCAGAATTAGCTGAAGTCAGGATAAGCAAAAGTTCTTAGTCTTTATTCTTGGTTTTTAGGAATAAAAGTGAACAGGATGGAAGCAGAATCTCCATAACCATCTTCTTCCTCATCTACTGCTAAAGTGACCATGGCTCATCTTACTCCATCCCCTACTCCCTCCTACAATCCTTTATATACACCAATCATTGAGACAGCATAGGATAGTGGGAAGGACCACTTTCGAAGCATATCCATAGATTATTGTCCAATCAATAATTAGCCCTAAGTGCTTGAACAGACCTCAGTGCTTGAACCAATCTCAGTGCAATGACTCAAGAATTTCAGCCCTCGGCATCTCCCACTTTCTTTTGTTTTAGAACACAGGTGGTCACACTATCCCTGACTTCTCAGGAAAGGAGATGAAAAGCACCAAAGGGAAGTGGGGATTGCTAGCAAGTTTCTAGGCTGAAGGGTCTTATTAGAAACAAGTATGTACAAACCCATCAGCATGGGAGGTATTACACAAGCATAACGTACTATTAGGCTGTTAGTGATGACTCTCCCCACAACCAGTGCAGGCTCAATGTGGTGCAACAAACATGAATTGTACATGCAAGTAGTGATATAACAAATAATATAAATCAATATGGTATTACAAGAGATTCCCAGAAGTCCTAGAAGGAGGGTATATGAACAACAGTCACACATACACCTTCTTCAATACAAGTTATAAATTGCAATTGCAGAGTATGCATGTGATCCCAGTTGTTTTGACTTTAAGTCCAGAATCCTTTGTATTACATGCATTATGTTGTTCTCTAAATTGGAAGCAGTTATTTTGTTGTTTAAAAAAAATCCATTTTTTTTTAATGGAGAAAAATCATGCCTTATTAACCAAGGTATCATTGGATTGCAAGTTTATTTGAATATTCATAAAATAACATAGTTATATACTTTAAGAATGACAGAGTTCTTTTTATGTGTTATCTTACTGAATCTTTAATATCATATTGTGAGATAAGTTGCTATTATTATTCCTATTTTTAAAATGATGAAACTACGATGGAGCTAAGTGACTTGATAGTGTCACAGAGTAAATATTTGAACAGTATTTGAACCTAAATCTTCCTAATCCTAGAATTTTATTCTCTGTTCCATGTCACATGTTAATCTCTCTAGCTTTAGTTTTAGAAATTGCAATGATAGAAATATCTGATCTCTTAAAGTCTTTTAGCAGTAGTATTCTATGATCTGTCTACAAGACTTCTATTCAAAATTAAGAATATAATTCTCATTATACATTTTCAATAAAAGGTTTCCTCTAAAAACTATAGCAAAACCTTTCTCCCCAAAATGTATTATTGTATTTGGGGTCTTATCTTTGGATAACATCATGTTTTGTTTACTTTGAGTATTTTCTCCTCTCTATAATTGAGATTCAGGATAGGAAAAGGAGAAAGAAGCTTTGTTAAGAAGACATAGAAATGAAAGTTAAGTTTTCTCTTAAACTTAATCTTTTCCTTTTCTTAAACAAATGGAAACTATTGACCATTAAAAAATAAAGATTAATGAAGTCACAATTGTAATCATCAATAATAGTCAAACATAATATCTACAAGTCATAAGCCACTTATTTCATGGCTCTTAAAGAAAGAGCAGACCCAATACCCTTTGGTTATAACTTTCAGTGTATGTTATTTTGATTTACTAGCAATAAGCACATTACCTTGAATACTTTAGCTATTAAATTGCTTTTATTTGCTTTACTAGCTGTATTTTTGTGAGAAGGGAATGAAACCAATGGACTTCTAAATAGCAAAAATTACATAATAGCTTGGCCTTTGGCGGGGAGGGATTCCTTAATAGGGTAATCTATTAAATGATCTTCTTATGACCTTCCCTCCCAAACAGGAAATCCATGTATGATTGTAGGAGATTAGTTTAGATACACATTCATAGTATAAATATAAAAATGAAATCTCTGAGTCTTACTTTTTGGAGCTTCATTTTAGGCTTACAAGATTAATACAGAATGGGAAAACTGATAGCTAAATTTTTTCATCTTAAAAGGCCCATTTGCAAAAAGACTAAGTAAATGGAAGAAAAATAATTTATGCAGGGAACTGCTAATCCAGCTGTTTTGCTTCTGGGCTTAATTGGATTTACCTAGAATTGATATTTGGTGTCAGCATGTGTTATATCATCAGTGCAAGCCATAGTTACCAAACATAAAGGAGCTGATGTTGAAAATGTGAACTCCCTGATAAAGAAAAATATTTAAACCAGAGACAAAATATATATATATATATATATATATATATATATATATATATATATATATTTGATTAAAGCTTAGCATAATCACTTTTTAGTCATGTGTGTTATTAACTGAATATAGTAGCCTGATGCTATCTTCTCTATATTTCAATTCTAGTCATTTTCCTACTATCACAGAATTACGGAGGAAAACCAGAACCTAGTAAAAAGGAAGTGGGAAATGGTTATTCATCTCTTGTTTTTCCTTGCAGACAACTGTGGTGACTATAAAAAGTTGTCTAATGGCAAGTGGGTGACATCTACAATCCAAAGGCAGACATATAACATAGCTTACAGTATGCATTACAAGATGTTTGCTATTTTTGTTAGAAAGTGAACAAAACAAGTTTTAAATGGGGAAACATGACAAGTAACTGTTTCTGTCTTGCATAGATTCAATGCACAGCCTTATGGAAGCCAAGGCATGGATGCCTGGAATATATTGTATTTTAACAAACACACATTTTAGGGTTAATACCATGTAAAGTTACAAAGTTTAAATTTGATATGATCCTTACATACATGAGACTTATAGTCTAATAAAGGGATTTGGGAAATCCTCCTACTTCTTCTAGAAAAGAGAATGCAACATTTAAAATTCAAACACACAGGTGTTTACTTTGGCTCTTCCCCTCATTCCTTATGTGACTTCCATTAAATAATCTCAGTATTCTGAGACTGCTTCCTAATCAGCAATATGTAGAAGTTGAATCTACGGGTGTCTAAGAGCTCTTTCAATTTTATATTCAATGAGATTAGTGATTGAGTTTACCACTTGGAAATTCTTAAAAGGAAGCATCAAATTTTTAGAGGAAGGAGCTGTTAAAAATAATTTAATTATACATTTAGGCCCTAGATGTAAGTTATTATGAAGTAGTTATTACTTAAATATGGAGCAATAGTTAGAGAAATTCCACTAGGCAAATGCCACAAGGAAATAAAATACATAAACAAAGATTCTATTTAAAACACAAAATTGATAACAACAATTCTTGGTAACAATGAACTAGAAATAGTCAGTGTCTATTAGTGGGAAATAGCTAAATAAGTTGTACTTAAACAAAAAAGAATATTATTGTACCAACAGAGATGATGATTATAAAGAATACATAGAAGCATAGAATGTAAATTTTATACAAAGTAAAGTAAGCAGGACCAGGGCAACAATTTAGACAATGACTATTACAATATAAATGGAAAGAACAACAGTAATGAAAATTGAATCCTATGTGCTTATAATTGCCAAGCTTTGAGAAAAATTGAAAAAAATTCCTTCTTTTTAATGATAGGTGTCTATGAGTATGGAAAATTGCATTTTCAGTACAGTCAAACTTGACCTATGTGTTGGTTGTTTTTAACAAACTGCCTCCTCTCCTGCTTTCCCTATTATCCCTTCCCCTCCCTGCTCCTCCCTTCCTCTCTTTGTTCCTTCCATTCTCTTCTCCCTTCCTTCCTTCCATTTATCCTTCCTTCCATTTATGCTTCCTTCCTTCCTATCTTTCTTCCTTCTTCTCTTCTTTCTTTCCTTCTTCTTTCCATTCTTCCTTTTTCCTTCCTTCCTTCCTTCCTTCTGTCATTCCTTCCTTCTTTCCTTCCTCTTTTCCTTCCTTCCTTCCTTCCTTCCTTCCTTCTTTCTTTCCTTCCTTATTTCCTTTTTCCTTTTTTCCATCTCTACCTCCATAAAAAACATCTTTACATTTATGTCTATATACACACCTATGCATATATGTAGATGTATACATCATTGTATAAACATATATACATATAAGTCTATATGTATCTATTTATATCTATAGCTTGGCTATAAATGCATATATTTAAATAAATACTTAATAAAGTATACACACCCACATATGGGTACTGGTGGGAATTAGATAGAATAGTAGAAAAAATATTGGGCTTGGAATAAAAAATACTTGAATTTAAATCCAATCCCATCTACTTTTTTAATGTGTCAAGTTAAGTGAGTCACTTAGCATATTTTATCAAAAATATGTTCTTCATATACCAACAATATCAATAATAATAATATAATACTTATATTAAATATAATTAATATTTACATATAATTTGCTTAGAGCCTGAAACTGTATTGTATGTTATAATTATTAGCTCATCTTAGCTTCACAGTGACCTTTGGACTTAGAAGCTTTTATTATCTCTATGATATTGTTGGTATATGAAGAACGTATTTTTGACTCTTAAGAGGAGAAATAAAAGCAGTTTCATTTATTCTACAAATAGAAAGAAAATACTTATATAAATTCTCTGAAAAGCAATTTGTAATTATATAAATTAAGTGATTAGAATATCCATAATCTTTGACCAAGAAGATTCCATTTCTGGGATTATACCTCAAAGAAACAATTTATAAAAAGAAAGTCCCTGGGGGTAGAGGCAAGATGGCAGAGAATAGACATATCCTTCAAACTTCCCTCATATAAACAGCAGATTAAGCCTCTGAACTGGTTTTGGAGTGACAGAACCCCCCAAAATTTTGAGTACAATAAATTTCAAAAAAAAAATCTCAGAAGAATTTCAGAAAAGGTCTATTTTAATCATGCAGGAAAAGAGGCTGCCAAGTGCAGTCCATAGCACAGAGAGCCCAGGGCAAGAAGCTGGAGTGGGGAGGCAGAGTGTTACAATATCTGTGAACTAGGGAATCTACTTCAAGACTCTTAGGCTATTCCGTTCTGCTTACAAGCCAGTGCTTAATCAGACTTGCTGTGAGACATCCAACACAAATACAAAAGGCAAATTGTGAGCCTCTGAATTCCAGAATCCCAGGAGAATGAGACCTGGCCATGCCTACCCATCCTTGGAAGTCAATCAGCAACATTGGACTCAGGGCAGACTGATGCAACTGTTTCCCCTTTAGGCCTTAAGACCAGACCTCCACTTTAAAATAAAATGAGCAAAAAAGCAAAAAGAACCCTGAACATAGATAGCTTTTATGTAGAAAGAGAAGAATAGACCTCTAATTCTGAGGATCCTAAAGGCAACTCAGGTACAGGTGAAGCCCAAAGGGTGATAAGAGTTGGTCCACATTTAACAAAAATCTCCAGGAAGAATTCAAAAAAATGCAAGAGGGTATGCAAAAAGCAAACAAACAAAGCAAAACAAAACAAAACAAAACAAACAAACAAAAAAAAGCAATTATCCAAAGAAAATTTTAAAACAGATATGATGTTGGGCAGCTTGGTGGCACAGTGGATAGAGCACCAGCCCTGAAATTAAGAGAACCTGACACTTAACACTTCCTAGCTGTGTGACCCTGGGCAAGTCACTTAACCCCCATTGCCTCAGGGCAAAAAAAAAGATTTGATGAAATGGGAAAATCATATAACTCTTTACAAAATAGTTCTGAAAAATAAATACATTAAAAATGCAATTTGTGAAATGGAAAAAATGCAATGAATAAAATACACCATTAAAAAAGCTCAATTGGCCAAATGGAAAATAAAATAAAAAATATAACTGAAGAAAATAATTGAAAAAAATTAGAATTGAGCAAATGGAAGTCAATGACTCAATAAAACTTCAAGAATCAGTCAAAGAGAACCAAAAAGAAGAAGAAGAAGAAGAAGAAGAAGAAGAAGAAGAAGAAGAAGAAGAAGAAGAAGAAGAAGAAGAAGAAAATGTAAAATACCTCAATGAAAAAAACAATTTACCTGGAAAATAAATCTAGGTGAGACAATATAAGAATTATTAGACTTCCTGAAAACCATGATTAAAAAAAGAAGAACAGAGGCATCATGTGTCATGAAATCATCAAAGAAAACTTCCCAAAAGGAAAAAACAGCGATTAAAAGAATTCATTGATTACCTCCTAAAAGATACCCCAAAATGAAAACTCCAAGGGACATTATAGCTAACTTTCAGAATTATCAAATCAAGTACAAAATATTGCAAGCAGCCAGAAGGAAACAATTCAAATATCAAAGAACCACAATGAGGATTACCCAGGGTCTAGCATCTTCCACTTCAAAAGATTAAAGGGCATAGAATCAGATATTCTGTAAGGCAAAAGAACTTGGATTTCAGCCAAGAATCAACTATCCAGCAAAATTGAGTATCATCTTTCAGGGAAAAAGATGGACACTCAATGAAACAGGCAGATTTCATCTGTTTCTGATGAAAAAACCAGAGCTGAATTGAAAATTAGATCTCCAAATACAGAACTCAATAAAAGCATAAAAATGTGAAAAGAAATGACAAAATAACTTTCTTTTCAAAGTTAAAAAGCTTATATCCCCACATGGAAAGATGATATGTTTAATTCTTGAGATCTGTATCTCTGTTATGGGTATACTTAGAGGGTGCAAGTATCATTTGATTTTATTGTGATGATATTAAAAAGAAATTAGAAAAAGAATGGTGATTCTACTGGAAGAAGAGGAAAATGGAATCAAAAGGTGGTAAATTACATCTCATGAGGAGGCAAAAAAGAGTTATTGAAATTGAGGGAAAGAGGGGAGGGAGCTGAAAATTGTACAAATCTTAGTCTCATCAGATTTGGCTCAGAGAATATCAAATGCATTTAGCTTCACAGAGAATCCTGTATCACCCTATAGGGAAGTAGAAAGGGAAGGCAGAAAGGAAGAGAATAGATTAATAGAAGGGAGAACAGTATAAGAAAGGGGAAGGAGTTGCAAAAGTGAATGGCTGTTTGAGGGAGGGGGTGAGCAGTGACAAAATACTGGGGAGGAGGAAAAGGGGGAAAGGGAAGAGAAAACCCTAACAAGTATACACAAGATGGCAGGAAACATAGAATTAATAATTTTATCTGTGAATGTGAATGGGATCAATTCTCCCACAAAACAGAAGCAGATAGCAGACTGGATTAAAAGCCAGAATACCACAATTTGTTGTTTACAAGAAACTCATTTAAAGTGGAGTGATACATTTAGAGTAAAGATAAAAGGCTAGAGCAGAACCTATTATGCTTCAGCTTAGGTTAAAAAAAAAAAGCAGGAGTAGCAATCCTGATTTCAGATCAAGCAAAAGCAAAAATAGATCTATTTAAAAGAGTTAAGGAAGGAAACTACATCCAATTTAAAGGTACCACAGATAATGAAGTAATATCAATACTAAACATATATGTAGGAAGTACTTCACATCCAAATTATTTAAGGAGAAGTTAGGGGGGCTGCAAGAAGAATTAGACAGGAAAACAAAACTAGAAGGGGAATCTCAATCTTGCTCTCTCAGAACTAGACAAATTGAACCACAAAATAAAAATAAAAGACGTTAAAAAGATAAATAGAATACTAGAAAACTTAGCGATGATAGACCTTTGGAGAAAATTGAATGGAGACAGAAAAGAATATACTTTTTTCTTGGCAGGACATGGAACTATACACAAATTGAACATTTATTAGAGCATAATCACCTCAAAAATTAAAAGCAGAAAAGCAGAAATGGTAAATGCATTTTTTAACATCATGATGCAATAAAAATTACATGCAATAAATGGCCAGGGGAAAATAGACCAAAATTTAATTGGAAACTAAATAATTTAATCCTAAGGAATGAGTGGATAAAACAACAAATCATAGACACGAAACTACTCGAAATGCCCTTCAGCTGGAGAATGGCTGAACAAGTTATGTTATGTGAATGTTATGGAATAGTATTGTTCTATAAGAAACAATCATTGGGATGATTTCAGAGAGGCCTGGAGAGACTTACATGAATGGATAAAAATTATCAGAATCAGATCATTGTACATGGCAACAAGAAGTTTATACGATGATCAATTCTGATGACATGGCTCTTTTCAATAAGGAGATGATTCAGACCTGTTTCAATGATCTTGCAATGAAAAGAGACATCTACATCCAGAGAGAGAACTGTGGGAACTGAGTGTGGATCACAACATAGCATTTTCACTCTTTTTGTTGTTGTTTGTATTTTATTTTCTTTCTCATTTTTTTCTTTTTTGATTTGATTTTTCTTGTGCAGCAAGATAATTGTACAAATATGTAAGCATATATTAAATTTAACATACATTTTTACCATGATTAACATATATTGGATTACTTGTCATCTGGGGAAAGGAGTAGGGGGGGAATGGGAACACAAGATTTTGCAAGAGACAATGTTGAAAAATTATCCCTGCCAATGTTTTGAAAATAAAAAGTTTTAATAAAAAAAAAAAGAGAGTCCCCACATATACAAAAATATTTATGGCAGGACTTGGGGATATTTCCATTATGGAGATAAAGTAGATTTCTGTTCATTGGAAAATGACTTACCAAATTGAAGCATATGAATATAAAGGGATATTACTATGTTTAAGGTATGAAAAAATGTGATGAATACAAATAAATATTGAAAGATCTCTTATGAACTAATGTAGAATGAAATAATCAGGTCCAAGAATATAATATACCAAATGACTATAATAATGTAAATCAAGGGGAAAATACTCAATACAGTCAAAAATCAAATTGTAAGAATTTTAAAGAACAAGTATGTGTGAAAACAAAAGATATGAGAAGACATTCTTAACACACACCTTAGCATAGGTGATAGATTCAAAGTTACTTAATATTGTATACATTTGGGGAGTCTTTTAATATCTCAATCATTTATGCTTTTCTTCTCTTTTGCTCTTCATTTTCTTTTCTTTTTGTTACGTGTGATTGCTTTCTGGAAGGGGCAAAGAGATGGACACTGAGGAAAATGCTGATAATGTTAAAAACAAAAGACATCAATCAGATGCATTTAAAAATGAGTCAAATGAGAGATTTTTTTGTCTCCTGTTTTCAATAAATAATAACCACTTACATTTTTCCATTATTCCTATGTGTACCTGACATAATTTATGGTGTAAAGCAACTTCTTATTGATAATTCTGAAATCTGTTCCTGTTTAATTGTAAATTCTAAGAGACAATAATTGACTGATGTGTCTCTTGTGTGAACTGTATTCTCTATTAAAAATTAATAGGTAACTTATAATAATTCTCTTACCTTTGCCCAACAATTTGATTTCATTTTTGTTGTTCTTTCTTAGTAATCAAGAGATCAAATGTTTGGGGATGTTGACAAATCCCCAAACTCCAGCTTCTGGGATAAAACTTACTATTTGACAAACATTGTTGGGAAAACTTGGAAAATAATGTGTCAGAAACTCAGCATAGACCTACGTCTCATATACCATACCAAAATTGGTACATGATTTGGGCATAAAGGGTGATACCATAAGCAAATTATAAGAGCAAGGGATAATTTACCTATCAGATCTTTGGTGAGGGAGTAATTTATGACCAAAGAAGAACTAGAGAATCTTATTGAAGGCAGAATAGACAACTTTGATGACATTAAATTAAAAAGTTTTGCACAAAGAAAGCCAATAGAAATATTAAAAGAGAAGTACAAAGCTTGGGAAAAATTTCCAGCCAATATCACTTAATAATGTCTCATTTCTAAAATATATAAAAAACTGTGTCAAAATTATGAGAATACATGTCATTTCCCAATTAATGAATGATGAAAGGACATGAATAGACAATATTGAGACAAAGAAATTAAAGTCATTTTTAATCATATGAAAAATGATCTATCTCACTATTGATTAGAGAAATGCAAATTAAAACAGCTCTGAGGTATCACCTCACACCTCTCAGATTGGCTAAGGTTACAGGAGAAAATAATGATAAGTGTTGGAAAGGATGTGGGAAAACTGGAATAATAATTCACTGTTGGTGGAGTTGTGAAATGATTCAACTATTCTGGAGAGCCAAACTGTGAATATCCTTTGATCCAGCAGTGCCACTATTGGGTCTGTATCCCAAAGAAATCATAAAGAAGAGGAGACCCACATGTGGAAAAATGTTTGTAATAGCTCTTCGTTGTGGTAGCAAAAAACTGGTAAATGATAGATCCCCATCAATTGCTGGATGACTGAACAAGTGGCGGTGTATGAAGGTAATGGAACATTATTGTTCTATAAAAGTGATGAATAAGCAAATTTTGGAAAGGCCTGGAAAGATTTACAAAAACTGATGCTGACTGAAACAAGCAGAAGCAGGAATACATTGTACAAAATAATAGTAAGAATGTATAATGATCTACTATGATAGACTTGGTTGGTCTCAATGATTCAGGGATCCAAGGCAATCCCAATAGACTTTGTATAAAAATGCATCCAGAAAAAGAACTAAAGAGACTGAATGCAAATCGACACATGCTATGTTAGCTTCTTTTTTCTTTTTTTTTTCTTTCTTTTTTTTCCTCTCTCTCTCCTGGTTTTTCCTTTGCTCCAATTTTTCTCTCTCAACATGATTCATAAAACAATGTGCATTTAAAAGAAAGAAAGAAATTTAAAAATAAAAAAAGGTTGTGGATCTCTGATGATATATGAAAAAATCTTTGCTATTCATTTATGTTTAGAAATCTGTATGGTTATCACATCTACTAGCCAACTCAATGTGTATGAGCTATGATGGCCTTGGCAAAATAGCTTCAGGTAAAAAGAAATCCTTTAAGTTTGAATTTAACTTTTAAGCTAAATCCTATAGTATTTTTTCTATAATATCTAAAATTATTTGTGAATGAATTTAATTTACTAGCATTTCATTTATTCTCTCTTCTGACTCAAATTTCAGCGACCCATGCATGCATGTGTGTGCACATGCACAAACACACACATGCACAAAATCTTATTTCAGATCAAGTCATTCTAACTTATATAGCTTTCTTGTTTATCAATTTTGTCATCTATTGATTCAGTCATTCTCTTACTCCATAATTATATAATGGCCAACGCTCATTGGACTAAGTTTATTTATTTCATTCATCTATTCAACAATTATTTGTTGAGTATCTACAAAGAGCAAGATACAGTGTTACAGAACGGGTGATTCATGCACTGAAGCTGATTAAAACTTAATTGATGCACTTTTATCAATTTCTGTTGTTTCTCTAAGAAATTTTCACCTGAAGCTATTTGCCAGAAAAAAAAATTAGGATGTGTATACTGGTTAAAAAACTTTTCATGAGAAACAATATGCTCTGTTTCAGAGATTCTTAACTTCTTAGGAGTTTGAGCATAGAATTCAAGGGGACTGTGAAATTGAATGGAAAATTATATCTTTATATTTCCCAACTTCCATTTGAAATTTAATGTTTCATGCAAAAATGTTTTATAGCTATTTAATCCTGGGTAAATCACTCAATCTCTGTTTGCTTTAGTCTCCTCAACTGTAAAATGAAGATAATAATTGCACTTGCCTCATAATGCTGTTGTGAGATGACACATAAATGGCTTAGCACAGTGCTCTTACACATTATAGGTATTGAATACATTTTATTATTATCATTATTATTAATGAATGTAGGTAACATACCTTATTCAGAGAAAGAGTTCATAGGCTTTTTTAGATTTTCAAAGCAATATATCATACACACACATAAACACACAAATGAAAATTTTCATTTTAGAAGACAGACCAATAGATTTATCAAAAGACTGAACAAACACAAACAGTTTTCTCTAATCACTATGCTATATGCTGAGTATATTATATATATATATATATCCAAAGACTATCTAGGAAGGAAGACTGTATAGGATGTTAAGGGAGGATGATCACCTTTGTTATGAAGACTTGCCAAGCTCTCTTCTGTGTTCCTCCTCCACCTTTGATGCTCACCTGATTCATTCAACTCTCACTATAGCTTCATGAAGCTTTCACATGTACAGAAGTCAGATCCTGTATAAAAATGTCTTGACAAATGGGATAAAAGAGGTTAATGCTAACTGACTGACTTCACATTCTTTGCTGAGTTAGAAAGTTACTTGCCCTAAGTATATGAAAATTTCCCCTGGCAGAATAAGCAGATAAGAATAATTTGTTCCACTGGCCATGTAAGTAGTAGAAGCAGTAACTGTGGAGTATTCAGAGCTTTGTCAGACATCAAAGACACTACTGTCATCCTTTGGCGTCTGGGGCCATCTCTGCTCACTTTAGCTTTTGTCTTGCCCCTGGACTTTGATATCTCTGGAAGAGAGAGTAAGGACATTGTGCAACACTTGACTCTCTTAAATAGAATTCAGGCACAAGTCAAGACATCACCATATGACATCAATGGTCTTATTTGAAAATAAAGAACAAACTTGATCACCATCAGAATCAAAAGGAAAATCCCGTTTGTCATTGAAAATCCTTACTAATGTGTACTCCCAACCTCTACAATCTTTCCATTCTTCTTACTCCTTGCCAGAAACTCCTTGTTTTATTGATGTTGTTTTGCTTGCTGATACAAACAAGCTACTCTATTCTTTGGCTCCAGGCATTTTCCCTGTCTGTCCTGCCTGCCTGGAATGTTCCCTCACCACAATTCTATTTCCTGGGTTCCTTCAAGTTCCAATAAAAATATCATCTTTTACAAGGAACTTTCTCCAAATAACTCCTAATTCTGATGACTTCTCTCTTTTAATTATTTGTTATTTATCCTGCCTATAGCTTGTTTATACATATTTGTCTACTTTTTGTTTTTCCCGTTAGATCAAAAGTTCTTTTAGGCAAAGATGGTCTTTTAACTTTTTTTTTTTTTTCTTAATCAAAGACTGGTGACTTAGAATAGTGCTTAGCAAATTTTAGTACTATTTAATTTTGTTCAGTCATTTCAGTTGTGCCCAACAGTTCATAAGCTCATATAAAGTTTTCATGGCAAAGACATTGGAGTAGTTGTCATTTTCTCCTCCAATTGATTTAATAAATAAAGAAACTAAGGCAATCAGGGTTAAGTAACTTGCCCAGTAGCTAGTAAGTATCTGAGGCCAGATTTGAATTCTGTTACTCCTCATTTCAGGCCCAGAGTTCTATTTGCTGTGCCATACTAAGAACATAATGAATAATTATTGACTGACTCAATGGTTAAAACTATATTCATTACATGGAGGTTAGGTGACATAGTGAATAATGTTCCCAGATTGGAAACCATGAAGTCTTGCATTTGAATCTATTCTCAAATACTTGTTAGTTGTGTGTTTCTGGATTAGGTAACTAACCCTAGTACCTCTTTCCTTATTTATAAAATGATAATTTTAAAAATTATGATGATAATATTTACCTCACAGTCTTATTATAAGAATTAATGAGAATATATATGTGTGTGTGTGTCATGTCTCAAAACTTAAAACTCTCTGTAAGTGTTAGAAATTATTATGATGAAATTAAACACATGTTATCTAATGCTAATAGAAAATGTTCATTTTTAGCTATTCATTTTCTTTTTCTTGGTGTCATTTTTACATGTTGATTTCTGTGCCTAGGAGTTCAAAGAATAAAACTAAAGAAGAGTATTGTTCACACCCCTATTCAAAAATTTTTATTTTAAATTTCCTCTAAATGATTGATTTGTGATAATCTCACTGTTTTGTATAGGGGAAAAATAAGTTATATCCATTTATTTACAATCTAAGAGGTTTGTAGCAGGATTTTTTTTTAATTTGTAAGATCCTAGATGTTTGGATATAAAATGTGGTACTTTTCATATCTATGGCTTGATTTCAATATCCATTAACTATCAGAATAATGGGCTAATAGAAGTGGCTAGGAGAAGGGAAAGATATTAGTTCCCTAAAGTGCTAGTGGGAAAGGATAACTATTATGAACTGAAAGTCTCAGTAGTGCAAGAATGGAGATGGCTTGTTGTTTCTGCTCAGTTATCAGATGACAAGAAAAAATGGCTCGAAACATTTCCCAAAGCAGAGGATAAGTGTCTTCTTTTTATGTAAAATTGTTCCTTTTATGTTATATAACAAATAATTTTAATATTTTCTCCATTTCTCAGAAATTCCAAAGATAATGATTAATTAGATAGGATTGTGAGAATGCAATCACTTCATCCTTTTTAATTCTATTTAGGATAATAAGTATATTATCTACAAGACTGAAGTACTAAAAGAAATTTCCATTAGCAAAAAAAAGCCATAGAGATCTTCTAAACAGATTAAAAATATAAGCCAAAAGAATGAAATTATTTAAGGAAGTACCAAGCAAACAATCCAAATATCCTAAGGGATTTTGTTTTTTTTTTTTTTTTCTATTTGACAAATACTTGCTACTCAATAGAAAACAATAGCCTCTTTCCTTTAAGCAGTATAGCTTTTCTGGAAGAGACTTTAAAGACAATGAGTTCATTCCTCTATTTTTACTGATGAGTTAACTGACAACCAGAGAGATAATATGACCAGAGTGTAATAGGTCTGAAGTGATTAAATCACCTTAGAAGCAGTAGTCTATTGCCTATTGGTGGAAAGTGATGGCCTTAGGTTTTGAACCCAGTTTCTCTGAATCCACATTCATTGTTAATCTAATACTCAATAGCTCATGACATTTAAAGCTTTTGATCTTGTTTTCCCATTTATAAAAAAATTAAGTTAAACTTTTGTCCTACTCATCTCTCTTGGGATAAACAAGTAAATAGTTGCACACTATAACTCTTCATGAATTAAAAAAAAAAAAAAAACCTTCATAAAAGTAAGCTATTTTCTGTCCAAAGTACTGTGGTGAGAATGTGGATAACTATTTATATGCTCTTTACACTTGTTGAGAAAGCTTCATTATAGTGATTTCAAAACTAGAAAGAATATTAAACATTATCTTGTCCTTTCACTTTACAGATGGGGAAATTGAAGTCAAAAGAGATTAACCCTATTAATGGCAAAGCCAAAATTGGAAACCAATTTTTCTGTTTTACATATATCTGTCTACTCTACCACATTAGTAATGAGAGCTTCTAAAGGAAACATGTTTTTATTTATGGTATTAATTAGAACAAAACATACTATAGGATCTGTGAGACAAAGACCAATGTTATATTTCCAAAATATTTTAATAGGAAGAATGAATTCAAGAGAGCCATTCATACTCTGTGGTGAGTGTCCAAGAAGGGCTTAAAGTAGATATCTTTTCTGTAACCCTGTGACTCCTAAATATATTTTAAAAGACAAGGATATAAGGAACATGGTCTATAACAGAAATTAGACAGATTTTTTCCAGCAGATTTCTTTAGTCTTCCCCTTCATGTTGTTAAAACTCACTTTTGATATTTTTAAACTCTATCTTTTAATACCAAACTATTTAAATTTGCCCATGGCCTGAAAGGAAATGGTATGTCTCCAATGGGCCTATTATTGTTTATAATGGGTGTTCTGTATAACATTTGCTATTTGAAACCCCATCATGTTACATATAGCTCATTTGAAATTGGCCTCTACAAACCCAAATTTCATTAGGAAGATATTTGGGGTTATTTATTGGGGGAATTGACATGAAATAACTTCAAGTATTCAAAATGTCTTTAAGGGTTTCTGATATTTGATAATCCATTAAATGTTCTTTTTAAATGAATAAAAATGACAAAAAAATGCAGAAAGTGAGATTTCTGAGGCAAGATTTATGTCAACAATATTTCTAAACTATAGATTTCAAACATACAGCTGCAGTTCATCTTATGATTATTTTAAATTCATTAATGATATGGAAAATTCATAAAAACCTTTAAAATAAGAACTGTATTTATTTAAAAAAAACATGCAGCATTAATCAGTTCTGGGGGGCTGGGGAAAGGTAAGATTACTAAGATAATAGAGTAGATATCAAATTTTGGATCGACTTAATTATATGCCCTCTTTAACTCTGTTGCTTAAATCTTTTCTTTTTTTTTATTTAATAGCCTTTTATTTACAGGATATATACATGGGTAACTTTACTGCTTAATTATTTTCTATCTACGTTAGGAAGTTCAGTTATTTCTCCTGTATATAGAGATTATTAGGAAGGCGAATTATCTTTCCTACCTTAAATAAACAAACAAAAAACAAGACAATAGAAACAGTCAAGTTCATGTGTCTGCATATGAGTAGAAGGGGAAGGTAGGTTTTTCCCAAAAAAACATTGTAACATCTGAGGGAAAAGTGTCTATGTGGGTGTGTGCATTTGTGTGAAAAACCAAAGACATAAAACCAGATCAAAACTCCAGGCAGACTGCCTTGCAGTAGAATTCAATCGAATCCAAGGAAATCGCTGTGGTGATATCCAGTGCCAGCTTGGTGTTTCTAGCATTTCTGCTTTAGCCAAAGTTATAATTTATATTCCTGTTTATTGACCAAGAACTGCTTCATTTACTGAACTAACCATGTTATGAAGTAATCAGGACTGTGGTTTTCCTCTATGCAGCCGGGCCGGCAATGTTCAATGATGCTCTATAGATGGCAGCATTCCACAAAGAACTCCAGGGGCAAGGTGCTGGCTGGGCAGTAGGTCGCTTTTCTCTTCTGTTACCCTTAAAGAGAAAACAGCTCCATAATCTGTTGACAGGATTAAAGATTCCTGTTGTTTTACAGGAAGTAAATAAATCCTTATGGTATTCTGGAAACCTCAGAAGTATACGAGACTGGTTAGGAATTGTTTATACTCTGGTAAAGGTATCAAATGAATATTTACAGCATTTAAAACCATTACCTCAGATTGATGTGGACCTGCTTGAAAGCCAGCCTGTATGCATTAGCCTGGTAGTATTTGTGAAGCTCTTGCATAGTAGGGTTTACTTCTTGAGTACAGAGTTTCCTCCTTGCATGAGATATAATCTGTCCAACATGGTTGGTGAATACTGAAATTGAGGCTGGGGGCAATTTTGTTGTTTCTAAAATAGAAATAAGAATTCAGGAATCCAGATCTTACATAATGTATGCTGATAGTGGGAAAACACAGAAGGAAGAGACTCTAAGCTAAGGCTAATCACTTGAAAAAAATACAACAAAAAAGAGTATGAAAATTTTACCAAACTTTATCATAGTAGATTTTTATTGTAATTTAAAAAAAAAATCTATTTCAAGGCTCTTTTACTTTTTAAATAAGCTCTCTGTGAAAGATGGTCTTCTCAGCTAGAAACAATATGAGAAATCAAAATTAAATTCTGACATTTAAAGTCATGAGATAAAAGGGGTTTCTCTACTTTAATTTTAAAATGCTGGTGTGTATTTACTATTTATATAATCATGACCTTTGGTTTTTATCTAGTTTTATATTGGTTATTTTAGAGATCCACAGACTTTTTATATTATAAAGAAGTGGTTCTCAAATTGTGGTCATGAGATCTGGATCCCCAAGATCCTTTCAAGGAGTCTTAAAGGTCAGATTATCTTCATAATTAAATAAGATCTTCTTAATACTGTAAATATAAATAGTTATAACCCAGTATGCAAAAGATATATAATTGTGGGCACTATTTCTATATTTTAAGAGTGTAAAAGGGACATGAGAACAAAAAGCCAGACACTTGCTAAGAGCACTATTTCTCAAATTCTGCTGTAAATTAAATTGATTTTTATTTTTAATGAACCTTATATAGTATGCTGATAAAAATTAAGATAATATTTTAGAGATTTTCATTAGAGGAATTATCACAAAATGTTGTTTAAAGTGTACTGCTACTACACAAAAATTGAGAATCACTATTATACAATAAGTGAAATTTACCTGATAATAATTTCCAGTAAATAGCACTTATTGGTGCAGTAAGTTAAGAAAATCACTACACAAAATTTATTTTGTGCCTCACAACAACCTTGTGAAGTAGATACTGCTGGTTTTCTTATCTTCCCTTTACATATAAGGAAAGTGACACCAAGAGAGGTTAACTTACCTAGTGATAAAGTGTCTGGGGATGCTCCAGTTCTGCTTTTGACACATCATGGCTATTTGACTTTGTAAAAATCACTTAAACTCTTACTGCCACAGATGACTCTCTAAGAAAGCAAATTGCAGAATGTCTATCAATCTGCATTAAAAAAGAGAGTTGTTTCCCTGGCAGGGATAAAATCACAGATTTAAACAAAGAAAAAAAAAAGATTTTGAGGAAGTATTCAAATCTTCCAGACTTGTACTATACCAATACTGCTCTAAAAAGCATATTGAGCATGACTCTGTGGTAAACCTTGGCAATATCAGTTCATTTGCTCAAACTGAGCTATGAATAGAGACATGGTCCAAACAGTCCTCAGCCTGTTCTATTTTTTTTTTTTTTCTTAAGGCCTAGAGTTCGACAAATTGTTCTTTTTTAAAAATTTTAAACTTGTGTTATTGCAAGTTCTCTCTTAGATATGTGAAATAAACATTCAATATAATTGATCACAAAACTTTATGTTAAAGAAGTCTTTGAAATTATAAACACAAAAAATGTGGGAATTTCCAATTCAGCATCAAATCTGCACTAGCCAAGAAAGGAGTGGAATATTAACTTAGAAACCAGATCTACATTTTGTCTTTATCACCAAATAATCAACAAATATTTATAAAGTGTTTATTATTGGCCAAGCACCATTTCACTTATTTCAAGTGTGAATTTTCTCATCTGTAGAGTTGGTATAATATGTTTAACTAATAGTAATTACCCTTAACTTCTAAAATAGATTTACAGAAAGGAAAGTTTTCTTTTTTGGAGAACCAAACATGCAATTATTGCAATTTAAATGAGTTCTGAACACTTTAAAAAGAATAAGTGTTTTAAATAGGTTGAATTGGCAGATAGGACAAGTAACTATTCATCTTCAGAACCCAGATTAAAAATGCCCATGATGCAGTGAGGAAGGAGAATGGAACATTTTAACATTGAAATAAATCTCTCTGTGTTGTGGAAACAATCATTGCAGGTGAGATATCCATATTTCTATATAAAATTAGAATCTATTAAAATAAGCCATGCAAAGTAATGTAGTACCACAGGACTGGGTGTTACTGGAATTTTGGACCTATAAATAATGAAACTTCAAATAACCAAATAATTCCATAAATTTTGAAAATAAAAATACCTACATATCTAGAGTTTTACTTTCTTCAACAAGTACTTGCAAATTGTTGAAAAGGGAGCAACAGCAATATTTAAGAGCTCAACTAATGAGAGAATTGTTGAGATTTTCCAAGTTTCATAATGATTTCTTTTCAAGCTAATCAGCTACTTGTTGGGTGTACTTATAAAGAACAAATGCATTTTGAGTAAATACTGTTAGTTACTATGAATATACACAGAACAGACAACCACATATGTGTTTATATAAAAACATTACTAATGTTATTACTTTGATAGACAAATAAGAATAATTTAAGAAAGTTAGAATGGAAGGTGCTTTTGTATTTTTCCCACCATCCTGAAATTGAGTATGAAGTTGTTAGAATGTATCATTTCACTGCATAAATTTAGAGTATGATTGAAACCATTGATAAACAGTATGTCAATACGCACACTACAAATCCAGATGTTGCCTATTAGGAATACTTAGATTGACGGGATTCATTTAGAATCTAAATTCTATGAGAACACTGTGCACTTGTACACTATTGATAGCATAATTCAATAATGCATAATAATAATAATAATAATAATAAGGTGATGAAAGCAGTAGCTCTTTTTCAGCTTATCCAAATTCCTTTGGTACTTTAAAGAACTGTTAAAGAGATTTCAGAAAAGCACAAAGGAGCAGAGAAAAGTAAAGAAAATAATCCTAGACTTCACCTTATTTTTCTTGTGTGCACTTTGTTTTTAATACTAAAATGATTAATCTCTAGTGCATTGGTGGCTCTTCCTAGAGAATGGATGATAAGGCATTAACAAAAAAAACAAATAGGAAGTAAGGAGGTCTGATTCCTGTGTATAAAGGGTCTGATCACACACTTAGGAAAACAAGGAATTATCAAGGTGTCCAATAAGGATTAAAGGTATTTACCATGTACATAGTCATACAAATATGGAGCAGATACATATGTATATCTATGTATTAAAAGTATATGTATGTGTATAGATATACTCAATCTACATATTTATGCATATGTACACATCCAGGTCTATGAGCTCATGTAAATACTAGGTATCATATTGAGGATTACTCAAAAATGCTATTCTTTGGATCATTTTATTTCTACCACAGTTTTCCCTGCAAATATCAGAATCTGTCCCATCTCACAAAGCAAGAATTCAGGATAATAATACACCTTTTATTAACAATTATTAAATATATGTGCCTTCCACATAAGACTGTGAAAAGTTAAAGATAAGTCCACTTTCATTTTTGAAGGGTCCTCACATTTTTTCACGGCTCTAACTAATCCTCTAATCTGCTGAATGTGGACATATTGCAAGGGAACAGATCTTGTATAACTAGGGAGTCCATCAATCCTAAATCCATTATAGTACCAGTGAAAGAATTGCTAGGATTTGCTCTTCCAGGTTATGATGCCCTGCTCCTGCAACCCATATTCTCCTTAGTATTTACATGAGGCAATGGTTCTTTCTTTTCAATCATGTCTCCAACTCTTTTTATGTATCTCCATATTAAGCTTGTGTAACCACCTGGTAAGAGTTTTTCCTCTCTGGATAGTAATAGTATAAGAGGTGACTCCTTGGAAGAAATATAAATCAAAACCTACTTTTATCTAGTAGCCAAACTTCTGTTGATGACTTAATTTATTCAATACTCTGCTGTTGTAGTTTTTTTCAGAGCAATGTTGAAAAAATTACCAGTAGCTAACTTTCTAGGCAGTGTGGCATAACAGACAGATTTGGAGTCAAGAAGATCAGAATTAAAATTCTGCCACAGAATCATACTAGTAGTATAATTCTAGCTAAATCATTAAAGGTGTCTATACCTCAGTTTCCTCATCCATTCAAACATGATCATGAAACTATGAGACTCAAATGAAATCATTAATATGGTTATCAACCAATTGGTAACATGTTTTAGGGAAATTACTATTTGTCAGACACTGTGGTAGAACTGGGAATACAAAAAAGACAAATAAACAGAAATGGTCCCTGGTCTCAGGGAGTTTATATATTAATGGGAGACATAGAATGTAAACAAATTGGTATGTATAAATGCATACATAGTGTACTGAAAGTAAACATATACTTTGTAAATGATGTAATTATATAAATGTGACCTATTGATTAGAATTAAATTCATTCCGAATCCAGGAGTTTGTTAACCTGCTCTCTTTGTAATTAAAATTCGATTAGCCCAGATAAATATTAAAAGCTTGTGCTATTATAATACTCAAAATGAAGTAAATTTTTAAAAAGTACTTTTTTAAAAAAACAATCTAAGGAAGGACTTCTAACAGTACCAAAAATTATAAGTAATATCCTTGACATACTGGTTTTGAATAATTTTCAAAGCTTTATGTCTTCTGGACTTTGAAATCAGGCCTAAGGTCTGTAAGGTACAACAAAAACATTTGACTGTTCAACTTGCTTTTAGACATCACACTTTGATCAGATCTTTGACAAAAGAGAAGAATTGTAGTAGAGTCAAAACCCAAACTGCTGACATCAGCAACTAGGTTTTCCACATGTCCCTAAGTAAAAGCTTATGATCAGGAAGTCTGATTTTCTAGGTGTCTTTTGGTGTAGCTTCCTATCTTTGCCTTTCATCTATAATGAAACAGCATTTAAAAGAAGGTGGAGAGTGGGATGAGGTCAGGAGAAACACTTCTTTCTTTCAGATGAAAAGAAGGCTGCTGTTACAGTTAACTTTCTTCCTTTTATTTTGGTTTTGACAAAGTTGTCAAAAAAGATTTAACTCCTCCTTTTCCTGATCCCAGGATTTTTTGAAGGGAAAGCAGTGGCCAGCAAAAGAATTCCACTGACTGTTATTGAAGACAGATCTGATTATATGAACTTGGTGTTATTTGGAGATAAGAAAATTGTGCAGAAATAAACGACTTGACATTTTACTTCCTCTTTCCAGTGTAGCTAAGATGCAAACCACATGAGGTAGGAATATTGATTTGGAAATATGAAACATGACAAATCATTTTTTAACTTGAAACCAAAGAAATTGTATACTTCCCCAAGAATTACACACTTGAGTTCCTCTAGGTAACCTCTGGGTCCTCAGAACCCTTTTTATTACTTGGAAAGCTGTTAAACTAGAGCACAGAAAGTGTTTATTAGGTCTAGGCCTATAGTTCAAACGAAACAGAGCCAAATTAGTTTGCTCGTATAACAGTATGAAGCTACTAAATCTAAACTAAGCCAGATTGTGTTCAGAGGGAAGTGTTCATTTTTATCCCTAGCTCTAGCTGGTAGACAGAACTGAGGTATACACAATGGTAGCATCAGACTAGTAGACATAAGTTATTTAGGTCAACCGTACAGAATTTATTTTTAGTCTTTAAGTGCATTTTTTTTTCTATTTAAAGTGAGAAGTTTAAAATTTAAAGCATTAAATAAATAATTACATTTAAAATTTAAAGCAATCAAACTGTTATTTGGATATTTGCATATCAAAACTTGCCCTTTTTGTCTTCCACCTCCTTCCCCTAAATATACTTTTAAAAATTTTACCACTGATACTCCCTATTTAATAAAAATAGTGCTAGCTGCTCCCTGCTTTTTTCCCCTTTGCATCACTAATATTTCCATAGCTTGAGGCTCAGAGAGATTAAATAATCTATACAATAGAACATAGCTAGGCAGTATTTGAGCCTAAGCATTCCTATTGCCAAGTTTTTCACCATATATACTGTGAAATTCAATCACTTGATATTATAAGCATTTAATTTAATTTATTTAAACATTATATATACACAATAACCGAATGAGTTTTCTTCGAAAATTCTATTTCATTACCCATTATTCTGTTTTACTTCCTCCAAACTTTCTACATAAAACAAATGTACTAAGAAATATATTGCATATTCTGAATAATTGCAAAATAAAGCGTAGTTTATTACATCTAAAACTTTAGTGTTGAGCTTCAAATTTTTAATTAAAAAACAGATAATAATGAAATTAAGCTTCATATAATATCTGTTATTTATAATCTCAATTTATCAAATAAATGGCTCTTGTTTATTGAGTACAAGGGGGTAGAAAATTAAGAGAACAGAGAAGAACAAAACAAATGAATAGTTAGATGTTCAGTTATTTTTCAGTGTATTTCACTTTACATTACCCCATTTATGGTTTTCTTGGCAAAGACACCAAGGTAATTTGTAACTTTTTCTTCTGCTCATTTTATAGGAGACATATAGGCACAGAGGGATAAATGACTTAGCCATGTTCATACAGCTAATGTGTCTGAGCTCACATTTGAAATCAGAAAGAAGAGTCATTTTGACTCAAGAACTGGCATTATATCCATTGCATCACTCAAATGTCTCAGTAATTAGAAATTGAAGAAAATTTATGGAGACTTAAACTATCTCATGGGATTAAAAGAAAAATGCACTGATGGAATGTTATTTGCCTGCCCATTATGAGTACTAGAATTTTTTTAGATAGGAATATGCATGTTAGAGCTGGAAGTGATATTGGAAGTAATCTATGCTAATCTATATAAATTCTCTCATTTTACTGGTTAAAAAATAATCAGATAGGTTCATGTAGGGGAAGTGACTTATGCATAAGAAGTAAGCAAGAGATCATGAATTGGAATCCAGGTCCTCTTATACAAAGTCCAATGATATTTCCTCCACAATTAGCCTGCTGGAAAAGCTTCTTATATTTTGGTATAGTATTAGAAATAGCATTAAATTTCCTTATAGGTAACTTTCTTGGTTGCTATTATTTAACATATAATATTATTTAATAAATATTAATAGATATTAGAAGACTTATTGTCTTCTTTATATTTCACATTTGAAATGCTAGATGAATAATTGAAGCTTATATTCTGGCCATTGTAAAGAAATAATTGATGGGATAGGATCATTTATTCTTTCATAAAATATTTATTGGCCACCTAATATGCAAAAGAAATTGAATCATGGTCTTTAAGAGTTGGAAAGATGATTTCTGGGCTGGAGCCAAGATGGCAGAGTAAAGCCAGAAAGCTGCTTGAACTCTCCCATTCTCCTTCAAAAAAAGCCAAAAAACAAAAACAAAAACAAACAAACAAACAAACAAAAAATACACAAGCCTTTGAACAGAGTCAGATGGAAGTAAACCACTCTCTAGCTCAATAGATTGAAAAAACTTCAAGAAAGGTTAATCTCACAGGGTGAAAAGAGTATTCAGCCCAGCTCAGACAAAGACTAGGAAAGACAGTGAAAGTCTCTTAAACATAGCAGATCAGCAACTAAGACACTTGACCCTAGCTCAATAGAGGAACAGACCATTGGAGAAGCATCCAATTCCAACTTTAAAGGCAAATTCTGGAAAACCAGGCTGCTTCCTGGTAAGAATAGACAAAACAACACTGAAAAAAAAGAAGCCCCTGCGCTCAAAACCAAGGCTTAGAGATGTATAAGAAGCTTTGAACACTATACCATTTATCCTAGGAGTAGAGCATAATAATAAAAGTAAAATAAAAAAAATGCCAGAAGAAAAGTAAAGAAAATGAGCAAGAAACAAAAAAGAATCTTACCATAGAAAGTTACTATGGTTTCAGGGAAGACCAAAACACCAATTCAGAAAAGGACAATATGTGACAAAGGAAAACTCAAAGAATGATACCAAAGAGGCTTCTGGGAAGTACTTACAAAAGATCATAGAAGACAAGATTAGAAAAGAAATAAGAGACATGCAAAAGAGACTCAACAGCTTGGAAATGGAAGACAATTCCTTTAAAAATACAATTGGCCAAAAGCAAAAACAAAATCCACTGAAGAAAACAAAAAATTCAAAATTAGAGTTAATCAAATTGAAAAAGAAATACAAAACTAACTAAAGAAAATGATATGTTAAAAATTAGAAAGAGGCAAAAGCTAATGACTTCATGAGACATCAGTCAAACAAAGCAAAAGGAATCCAAAAAATGGAAGAAAATGCAAAATACCTCAAGACAGCTGAGTTGGAAAATAGGTCCATAAGAGACAATTCAAAAATGACTGGTCTTCTTAAAGGCCATGGCAAAAAAAAAAAAAAAAAAAAAAAAAAAAAAAAAAAAAAAAAAACCTAGATAGCATTCTTCAAGAGATCATGAAGGAAAAATGCCTGGATATTCAGATAATACAGAAGGGGAAATAGTACTTGAAATAATTACCTGATCATCTTTTGAAAGACATCCCACAAGGACAACTCTAGAAGTATGTTACAAAACTACAAAAATAAAATCTCAAGAAAAAAAAAAATATTGCAAGCAGCCAGACAAAAGCAGTTCAAATATAAACTAACAACTGTGAAGGTTTTCTGGAGGCAGCCTTAGTTTCAGTTACAATCAATAATTACTCCAAAATGCAGCCAGCTGGTAAAAATGCAAACGTTTATTTCTCCTTCCAAAATAGCCCAGTTAGTTGAGGCCTAACTCTCTGCTTGGCTCCAAGAGCTCTTGCAGCTTTGTCCTTGGCTTCTGCCTTTGCTTTCTTCAGCCTCCAGTCAGCACCAAGTTGGAAGATGCAATGAATCTCTTGCCTCGAAGACAGGGCTTGTGGGTTCCAAGAGCTCTCTGCAACTCCAAGTAAAACTCTCTCAAGCTCCCAGAGTTTCTAGCAACTCCTCAAGTAACTAACAAGTCAGTCCCCAAGCTCCAAGAGCTCCCTCTATATATGTGATCTCTCAAAGGTTAACTCCACCTTCTGGAGGGAGAGGGATTCTGGGTTATCTCCCAGAGTGCTCTCTGGTCCTAAGGGAGGTGTTAATTCGGTTATCTCATTCTCCATTGAGTACTTAGATACTTATGAACTCTCTAAAGGTGTGAACACAAGCATTGTTTCTATCAATTCCACTTAGTACCTTGTTTCAAGTTCTGACCCAAAATATCTCTTTCTAAGATCAAATCAATCATACTGAACCATGCCAAACCAGATAACTACTGTCTCTATCACCTCCAATTGTCTTAACACTTTGTAAAGATTCCAACATCTCCCCTTTTCTTTTGATTTAGAACATAGGTGGTCATAACCTCCTTGACTTCTTAAGGAGGTGAGAACTCCAAAACGTGATCACGCCTTCCCTGACATCTCAAGGGTCCTAGGGTTACAACCAACAGTTTACCCAGTTATATTCAGCATCATATTTCAGGTGAGGAAATGGAGCTTCAATGAAGTAAGAGACTTTTGATTATTTCTATTGGAAAAACCCAAAACTAAACAGAAAATTTAATATACAACCATAGGACTCAAGAGAAGCATAGAAAGGTAAAAAGGAGAAAATATATATTTAAAGGTTAAGCTTTTTATATTGCTGGATGGGGAAACAGATATCTATAACTCTTGAAAACTGTATCTCACTGGGGTAAACAGATGGGGACATCACATAGATCGAGGCTGTGGTTGTAAATGGACCCCGTTGTGATGACATTGAAAAAAAAAGACATTAAAGAATGGGAAAAGGGTTGTACTGGAAAAAGAAGAAAGGGAAGATATCATGGAATAATTAGTTCACATCAAGAGGCTCAGAAGGCCTATTACAATCCAGGGAAAGAAGGGAGGGTGGCTTTTTTTTTTTTTTTTTCTTTTTTTTTTTTTTTTTTTTGCAGCTTGATCTCATCAGCTTTGGCTCTAAGAGAGAATAACATAACCATTCAATTGGGTATACAGATTAATGTAATTCTATAAAGAAGTGGGAGGAGAAAGAGAAAAAGAAAAGGGAGGGAAAAGATAGAAGCAAGAGCAGAAACACTAGAGGAAAAGGTAAGAGAAGGGGGAAAGGGTTGATAGGAGATAAGGTGGGTGAGAGAGGTTAGAAAAAAAAACACTAGTAAGAGAAGGGAGAGCGGTGATAGTAAATAAGGTAGTAAAAAAAAACAGGAGTAAGAATAGAGTGGAAAGAAAGAAGAAAAGTATTTACTGAGAAGAAAATAGGATGGAGGGAAATACAGAGCTGGTAACCATAACTGTGAATATGAATGAATGGGATGAACTTTCCTAAAAACAGAAGCAACTAACAGAGTATATTAAAAAAACGGAATCATAATAATATGTTGTTTATAAGAAATACATTTGACACAGAGAGACACATATAGAGTAAAGGTAAAGGGCTGAAACAGAATTTATTATGCTTCATCTGAAATAAAAAAAGCAGGGAAAGCAATTCTGATCTCAGATAAAGAAAAATATAAAAATAGATCTTATTAAAAGAGATAAGGAAGGAAAGTCCATCTTGATAAAGAGTACAGTAAATAATGAAAGAATGTAATTGTAACACATTTAATGTAAACTAAATAATACACACTACAATTAATGTAGAGTGGTAGAGCAGGCAAAGAGAAGATTTTAAGCAAGTTACAGGAAGAAATGGATAGCAAAACTATTCTAGTGGGAAACCTCTAACTTACCCTCACAGAATGCAACAAACCTAACCACAAAATAAACAAGGAAGTAGGTAGATTAATGGAATCCTAGAAAATTTTGATATGATTGACCTCTGGAGAAAATTGATAATATAATGATATCTTTAGTGAATCCTAGAAAATCATCTAAAACCTACTGGAAACAGCTAAGAACGTTTGCAAAGTTGCAGAATATGAAATAAACCTACAGAAATCATCAGCATTTCTTTGTATTACTGATAAATCCCATCAGCAAGACATAAAAAAGAGAAATTCCATTTAAAACAACTATAGACAAAATAAAATACTCAAGGGTCTACCTGCCAAGACAAAACCAAGAACTATATGAACACAATTACAAAAACTTCTTACACAAATAAAGTCAAATCTAAACAACTGGAAAAATATCAACTGTGCATGCATTGACAGAGCTAATATAATAAAATGACAATTCTATTTAAATTGGCTTACTTGTTCAGTACTATACCAATTAAACTGCTAAAATATTATTTTATAGAACTAGAAAAAATAATTTAAAAATTCATCTGCAAGAACAAAATATCAAGAATACCAAGTGAATTAATGAAAAAATAAACAAAGAAAGAAAGAGTGGTGTGTAGCAATACCAGAAATAGAACTATATTATAAAGCAGAAATCATCAAAACCACTTGGTACTGACTAAGAAATAAAGTGATAGATCAGTGGAATAGATAAATAAACATGACACAATAATCAAAACCTATAGCAATCTAGTATTTGATAAATGCCCAAACTCCAGTTTTTGGGATAAGACCTCACTTTTAATAAAAATTGCTGGGAAAACTGGAAACTATGTTAGAAAATGGGTGTAGACCATCTCACACCCCATACCAAAATAAGGTCAAAATGGATACATGATTTAGGCAAAAAGGATGGTACCATAAACAAATTAGGAAAAGAAGAAATAATTTAACTATTAGATTTTTGGAGAAGTGAGGAATTTATGAGCAAAGAAGAACATTCTGAAAGGCAAAGTGAACAACTTTTGTAACATGAAATTAAAAAAGGTTTTGCAGAAACAAAACCAACAGCATGATGGAATGGGAAATACAAAGCTGGGAAAAAAATCTTTCCAGCCAGTATATCTGATAAAGGTCTCATTTCGAAAATATATAAAGAACTATGTCAAATTTATAAGAATATGGATCATTCTCCAAATGGTAAATTGTTAAAGGATATGAACAGACAATATTCAGATGACAAAATTAAAGCTATTTATAGTTACATGAAAATACTCTCAGATTGGCTAAAATGACAGGAAATTATAATGATAGATTTTGGAATTGATATGGGAAAACCAGGACACTAATGCATTGTTGGTGGAGTTGAGTCTCTGTTCTGGAGAGTAATCTGGAACTATGGCCAACGGGTAATAAAACTGTGCATATCCTTTGTCTCAGTAGTGCCATTACTGGGTCTGTATCCCAAGGGACACAGGAGGGAAAAGGACCGAGATGTGCAAAAATGTTTGTAGCAACTCTTTTTGTGTTAGCAAAGAATTGGAAAAGGAGTCAATGTCCATCATTTGTGGACTGTGGTACGTGGAGATAATGGAATGTTAATGTTCTATAAAAATGATGAACAAATAATTTTAGAAAAATCTGGAAAGATTTACATGAACTGATGTTGAACAAAACAAGCAGAACCGAGAATACATTGTTTACATTGACAACAAGAATGTGTGATGATCAACTATGAAAGGCTTGGTTCTTCACAGCAGTTCAGTTATTCAAAACAATCCCAATAGACTTTGGATAGAAAATGCCATCTGCATCCAGAAAAAGATATAAGAAGACTGAATGTAAATCAACAAGTGCTATGTTTATTTCGTTTGTTTGTTTTGTTCTGATTTTTCTCTCCCTACATGATTCATAAATCAATGTGTATTAAAAATAAATAAACTTGCTACAATAAAACTTTTTTTAAAAAAAGAAGAAAGGACAACAACTAATCAACCAAGCAACTAAGAATTGATTTAGTTTAATATAAATTCCCTGATTCTATATTGTCTGTCATGGTCCATTGTTAGAGAATTCGGGCAGCAATTAGGATATCTCTGTTCCTCTAATACTTTTTGTATTTGGAGAAAGAAGCCAATTTCAATGTCATTTTAGGAATAAAATACTCAAACCTCCATGGAGAAAAAAAAATCGGAGAGAAGGGATAATAATATAGTTTATATGGCAGGGCCCTAGGAAATATTGCTCCTCTCTTAGGGTCTATTATTAGAAGTAAATATATATTCATATATCATGTACTTGTATTTGAATATAGAGCTAGATAGAAAGATATAGCTATTAATGGCTATAGATTTGATATAGAGGAAGATATATAGATATGGAGAGATGGGGATAGACATTCATATTTACCTCTAATATATATTTATCTAAAAATACCTACATATTTATTTATATATATGTATGTTTTCATTATGTATTTGTGTATGTATATACATAGATATGTGTGTATATATATGTATATGTACACATATATATATATATACATAGAGAGATATTTATATATACACATTCATAGATGTGTGCATCAAACCCGCACACACACAAACACACACATACACACACACACAGAGACATACTTTCCATCAATAAATTTTGCGATAGAGATAATATTTCCTTGAACAGGTTAAACAATTTTCCAGACATTTATGAGGTATATGATTTAAGTAACTTACTAGGTATATGAACCTTTGCCTCAGTTTCCTTAAATGTAAAATTGAGTTAATAAAATCATTTAATTGCAGACTTGTTATGAGACTCAAATGAGATAAGATTTGTAAAGTGCCTGGCACATAAAGAGCATAAAATAAACCCTTTTCTCTTTCTTCTTCCCCTGAGTTTAGTGTTTTCATTTACAAAACTAAGAGTTAACATTGTATTGACTTAAAGGTTTTGCTCACATATAAATCATATCATGCATGTTTAGGTAAAACACTTGAGACTCGAGGCAAAACAAAAGGGTTTGTATTTGCTTGCATAGCTAAGGGGCAACTGGTAAGGGATCAAGGAAACAGGCAACATGATGAGAAAGAAAAAAAATGGTTCTTTAATGTTACTCCAAACATATATCCTTTGATACCAAATTGAACAATAAAAAGAGTGAGGATGTTGTGTTATGATACATACTCAGTTTCCACAGTCCTCTCTGTGGGTGTAGATGGCTGTCATCATAACAAGATCATTGGGCTGGCCTCTATTGAGAAGAACCACATCCGTCAGAACTGATCATTATATAATCTCGCTATTGCCATGTAAAATGGTTCTGCTTGTTTCACTTAATATCAGTCCATGTAAGTCTCTATAGATCTTACTAAAGTCATCCTGCTGATTGTTTCTTATAGAACAATAATATTCTGTAACATTCACCTACTATAACTTATTCAGTCATTCTCCCACTGATGGACGTCCACTCAGTTTCCAGTTTCTTGCCACTACGAAAAGGGCTGCCACAAACATTTTTGCACATATGAGTCCCTTTCTCTCCTTGAAGATCTCTTTGGGATATAAGCTCAGTTGAAACAATGCTAGATCAAAGAGTATGCACAGTTTGATAATTTGTTGAGCATTGTTCCAAATTGGAGCAAGAGTTTTTAAAAAAACAAGACAATAAGAAACCACAAACTTTTCTCATAAATTCTTCCTCTAATTGTGAATAAGAATCAGGCAAATTCTCCTCAATTTAAAGGTGAGTTTCCTTTTGATAGAGTAGAGATAACATTCAGGCATCTCTTTGCAAGATGAAAAGGCGAGCTTATGAAACATCAAAATAAAATCATTTAATGGGAGGAGAGGAGATAG